>NC_053490.1:107557004-107883671 GCF_905171775.1 Rana temporaria | reverse complement strand
AAAGCCGCGCCTCCTACGTCTTCTGTTCCGTGATAGGCGGAAACACTCATCTTCCCAGGAGGCACTGTGTTCAGTGTCCGCCTATCACGGAGGCCCTCTCGTCCTGTGTTTAGTGTCCGCCTATCACGGAGGCCCTCTCGTCCTTGGACGAGAGGGCCTCCGTGATAGGCGAACACTGAACACAGTGCCTCCTGGGAAGCTGAGTGTTTCCGCCTATCACGGAACAGAAGACATAAAAGGCGCGGCTTTTGAAAAATCGTACGGCCGTGATTCTGGGATACCCCCTTCCTACTAGTCATGCCTTGCCTCACGGTGCCCCCATTACATGCCAGACTGTGTCACTACATGCCAGACTGAGCCCGATTACATGCCAGACTATGCCCCATTATATGCCAGACTGTGCCCCATTACATGCCAGACTATGCCCCATTACATGGGGCACAGTCTGGCATGTACTGGGGCACAGTCTGGCATGTACCGGGGCACAGTCTGGCATGTACTGGGGCACAGTCTGGCATGTAATGGGGCACAGTCTGGCATGTAATGGGGCACAGTCTGGCATGTAATGGGGCACAGTCTGGCATGTAATGGGGCATAGTCTGGCATGTAATGGGGCACAGTCTGGCATGTAATGGGGCACAGTCTGGCATGTAATGGGGCATAGTCTGGCATGTAATCGGGCACAGTCTGGCATGTAGTGACACAGTCTGGCATGTAATGGGGGCACCGTGAGGCGAGGCATGACTAGTAGGAAGGGGGAAGTCTTATACGGCGAGTATATCCCAAAACCAACATTTTGGCTGGAAAATTAGGGGGTCGTCTTATACGCCCAGTCGTCTTATACGCCGGCAAATACGGTTCTTAGCCCCCAAGTGCATAACTTTACATTCATCAACATTAAACCACATAGCTATGCATTAAGGTCGGCTTGTAAATTGGACACATCCTTACAGCATGTTATTCCACTGCACGGCTTGGTGTCATCTGCAAAAACTGAAATGGTACTTGTAATCCCAGACCCGATATCATTTATAAATATATTTAAAAAAATCAGATTTTTCTGATACAGCCGTGGCACAGCTATTTCAATGGAATGCTGTTTATTGAGAGCACAGTGCGCATGCGCTGGTGACATCACCGGCTGCTACTAAAATAGATATCTCCTAAATGATGCATGTTTAGGAGATATTTACTGTACCTACAGGTAAGCCTCATTATAGGCTTACCTGTAGGTATAAATAAAAAAAGTGGAGTTTACTACCGCTTTAAACCACTAGGTGAACCATAAGCAGATCATCTTTTTTTTAGGATACCAACAGGACAGTACAGCCCTGGCCAAAAGTTTTGAGACACAAATATATATTTCCACAAAGTCTGCTGCTTCTGTGTTTTTTTTTTGTCAGATGTTACTATGGTATACTGAAGTATAATTACAAGTATTTCATTAATGTCAAAGGCTTTTACAATTACATTAAGTTTATGCAAAGAGTCAATATTTGCACTGTTGACTCTTCTTTTTCAAGAGCTCTGCATTTCGCCCTGGCATGCTGGCAATACACTTCTGGGCCACATTCTGACTGATGGCAGCCCATTCTTGCATAATCAATGGTTGGAATTTGTCAATATTTGTGCGTGTGTGCGGGGGGGGGGGGGGGGGGTTGGTCACCCACCTCTTGTGTATTTACCGTGCATCGAGAAAGTATTCACAGTGCTTCACTTTTTCAACATTTTGTTATGTTACAGCCTTATTCCAAAATGTATTAAATTAATTATTTTCCCCCAAAATTCTACAAACAATACCCCATAATGACAACGTGACAGAAGTTTGTTTGAAATCTTTGTAAATTTATTAACAATAAAAAACAAACAAAATCCAATGCACATAAGTATTCACAGCCTTTGCTCAATACATTGTTAAAGCACCTTTGTCACCAATTACAGCTTTAATGCCCCGTACACACCATCACTTTATGTGATGAAAAAAAACGAAATTTTCTGTGAAGTAAAAAATTACGTTTTTGAAACTTCAATTTTCAAAGACGAAGTTGCCTACACACCATCGTTTTTCTCACAATGTTCTAGCAAAGCGAGGTTACGTTCCACCACGTTTTTCCATTGAAGCTCGCTTCATAAGTAGCTTCTGGGCATGCGTGGGTGAAAAAACGTAGTTTTAAACGACGTTTTTTGCTACACACGGTCAATTTCTGTGAAGTAAAAGTTGACGTTTTGAAAAACGACACATAAAATTGAAGCATGCTTCAATTTTTTTTGGTCGTTTTTTAGAAGACATAAAACAAAGTTTTCCCCCACACACAGTCAATTAAAGTGACATTTTTATTCATCACATAAAGTGATGGTGTGTACGGGGCATAAGTCTTTTTTGAGTATGATGCTACAAGCTTTGCACACCTATTTTTGGGCAGTTTCTCCCATTCGTCTTTACAGGACCTCTCAAGCTTTATCTGGTTGCATGGGGAGCGGTGGTCCACAGCCATTTTCAGATCTCTCCAGAGATGTTCAAACAGGTTTGGGCTCTGGCTGGGCCACTCAAGGGCATTCACAGAGTTGTCCCATAGCCACTCTTTTGTTATATTGACTGTGTGCTTAGGGTTGTTGTCCTGTTGGAAGATGATCCTTCGCACCAGTCTGAGGTCCAGAGAGCTCTGGAGCACATTTTTATCAAGGATGTCTCTGTACATTGCTGCATTCATCTTTTCCTCGATCCTGACTAGTCTCCCAGTTCCTGCTGCTGAAAAACATCCCCACAGCATTATGCTGCCACCACCATGCTTCACTGTAGGGATGGTATTGGCCAGGTGATAAGCGGTGCCTGGTTTCCTCCAGACATGACGCTTGCCATTTAGGCCAACAAGTTCAATCCTTGTTTCATTAGACGAGAATTTTGTTTCTCATGGTCTGAGAGTCCTTCAAGTGCCCTTTGTCAAACTCCAGGCGGGCTGTCATGTTCCTTTTCCTGAAGAGTGGCTTCCGTGTGGCCACTCTATCATACAGGCCTGATTGGTGGAGTTCTGCAGAGATGTTTTTCTTCTGGAAGGTTCTCTTCTCTCCACAGAGAAACACTGGAGCTCTGTCAGAGTGACCATCGGGTTCTTGGTTACCTCCTGTCTAAGGCTGGGTTCACACTACTACACTACTTTCATCCTACTTTGCTCTGTGTTCAATGTTTCCCTATGAGAGCGTCTTGTAGTGTCCTACACAAGTCCGTCCGACTTTGAAAATGCTCCCTGTACTACTTTTGGTCCTACATTGATCCTACTTCAGGCCCATTGAATATCATTGAAGTCGGACCAAAGTAGTATCCTGTTCATGAAAGTAGGATGGATGTAGGACCAATGTAGGATAAATGTAGGACCCATGTAGCAGAGCAAAGTAGGATGAAAGTAGTGTAGTAGTGTGAACCCAGCCTAAGGCCTTTCTCCCCTGATTACTCAGTTTGCCAGGCAGCCCGCTCTAGTAAGAGTCCTGGTGGTTTCAAACTTCTTCCATTTGCTGCAGAAATGTGTCTGTACCCTTCCCCAGATATTGTGTCTCAATACAATCCTGGCTCGGTGGTCTACAGACAATTCCTTGGACTTCATGGCTTGGTTTGTGCTCTGACATGCACTGTTAATTGTGGGACCTTATATAAACAGGTGTGTGCCTTTCCAAATCATATCCAATCAACTGAATTTACCACAGGTGGAGTCCAATCAAGTTGTAGTAACATCTCAGGATAATCAGTGGGAACAGGATGCACCTGAACTCAATTTTGAGTGTAATGGCAAAGGATGTGAATACTTATGTACATGTAATATTTTTTATTTTTAATAAATTAGCAGATTTCAAACTTTTTTTACGTTGTCATTATGGGGTATTGTCTGTAGAGTTTTGATGAAAATAATGAATTTAATACATTTTTAAATAAGGCTGTAATATAACAAAATGTGAAAAAAGTGAAGTGCTGTAAATACTTTCCGGGTGCACTGTATTACAAGTTCTCAATGGGATTAAGGTCTGGGGAGTTTCCTGGCCATGGACCCAAAATTCAGATATTTTGCTCCCCAAGCCACTTTGTTATCACTTTTGTCATATGGCAAGGTGCTCCTTCATGCTGGAAAAGGCGTTGTTCATCACCAAACTGTTCTTGGATGGTTGGGAGAAGTAGTTCTCGGAGAATGTTTTTGTACCATTCTATATTCATGGCTGTGTTCTTGGCCAAAATTGTGAGTGAGACTACTCCCTTAACTCCCATTCATGTGTGGGGTTGCTGAGAAGCAACCCCACACATGAATGGCCCCAGGATCCTTTACTGTTGGCATGACACAGGACTGATGATAGCGCTCACCTTTTCTTCCCTGGACAAGCTTTCTTCCGGATTCCCCAAACAATCGGAAGAGGGATTCATCAGAGAAAATTACTTTACACCAGTCCTCAGCAGTCCAATCCTTGTACCTTTTGCAGGATAATCATCAGTGCCCTGATTACAGGACAGCCCCAGCAGTGCCACCAATAAGTGACCATAAGTGCCACCAATCAGTGTCCAGAAGTGATACCAGTCAGTGCCTCCTATCAGTGCCTGCTCATCAGTGCTGCCCATCAGCACCGTCCATTAGTGCCCATAAGTG
Organism: Rana temporaria; assembly: GCF_905171775.1. Classification (NCBI taxonomy): domain Eukaryota; kingdom Metazoa; phylum Chordata; class Amphibia; order Anura; family Ranidae; genus Rana; species Rana temporaria. The sequence goes on along the minus strand of NC_053490.1, from coordinate 107,879,046 downwards.
CCGCCTATTGATGTCGCCTATCAGTGCCCACCAATGCCACCTATCAGTGCCCACCAGTGCAGCATTTCAGTGCCCACCAGTGCAGCATATTAGTGCCTCCTCATCAGTGCCACCTATTCAGTGCCCATAAGTGCTGCCTCATCAGCGCCCATAAGAGCTACCTCATCAGTGCCCATCAGTACAGCCTATCAGCACCCATCAGTACAGCCTCATCAGCGCACATCAGTGAAGGAAAAAAATTACCTTTTTACAAAATTAGTAAAAAAAAAAAAAAATCCCAGCAGTGATTAAATACAAACAAAATAAAGCTCTATTTGTGTGAAGAAAAAGATTAAAAAATGAATCTGGGTACAGTGTTGCATGACTGCACAATTGTCATTCAAAGTGTGACAGCGCAGAAAGCTAAAAAAATGGCCTGGGCAGGAAAGGGGTGAAAGTGCCCTGTATTGAGGTGGTTTACTACTTGCTTACTGGGCACATATACCCACTTCCTGCCCAGGCGAAATTTCAGCTTTCAGCACTGTCACGATTTGAATGACAATTGCGCGGTCGTGCGACGTGGCTCCCAAACAAAATTGACGTCCTTTTTTCTCCACAAATAGAGCTTTATTTTGGTGGTATTTGATCATCTCTGTGGTTTTTATTTTTTGTGCTGTAAACAAAAAAGTGCGACAATTTTGAAAAAAACACAATATTTTTTTACTTTTTGCTATAATAAATATCCCATTAAAAAAAAAAAAATGTCCTCAGTTTAGGCCGATGCGTATTCTTCTACATATTTTTGGTAAGAAAAAAATCGCAATAAACGTATAGTGATTGGTTTGCGCAAAAGTTATAGCGCCTTCAAAATAGGGGATAGAATTATGTGTTTTTTTTTACTAGTAATGGTGGTTATCTGCGATTTTTGTCAGGACTGAGATATTACGGCGGACACATCGGACACTTTTGACACATTTTTGGGACCATTCACATTTATACAGTGAACAGTGCTATAAAACTGCACTGATTACTGTATAAATGTGACTGGCAGGGAAGGGGTTAACACTAGGGGGATCGAGGGGTTAAATGTGTGCCCTGCTAGGTGATTCTTACTGTGGGGGGAGGGGACTGACTGGGCAAGGTGACCGATGGGTGTCCCTATGTACAAGGGAACCATCGGTCTCCTCTCCCTGACAGGACGTGGATCTCTGTGTTTACACACAGAGATCCACGTCCTGGCTCTGTGACTGCCGATCGCGGGTACCTGGCGGATATCGCGACCGACAGACATGCGCATCAGCACCTGAGTGACGCAGCGGGTATGCGCGCGCCCCCAGCGGCCGGAGGCCCGAGGATGTCATATGACGGCCTCCCGGCCCTGTAGAGCCACCTTGTGGCCATCATTCGACAATGGCCCAGGTCCCAAGTAGTTAAAATGAGGCAGCAGACATGGTGAAAATTTATATTTGTTTCATTCTCAAAACTTTTGGCCAGGGCTGCACATTTCCACTTTAACCACTTCCATACTGGGCACTTACGCCCCTTCCTGCCCAAGCCAATTTTCAGCTTTCAGCACTGTCGCACTTTGAATGACAATTGCGCGGTCATGCTACACTGTACCCAAACAATTTTTTTATCATTTTGTTCCCACAAATAGAGCTTTCTTTTGGTGGTATTTGATCACCTCTGCGGTTTTTATTTTTTGCGCTATAAACAAAAGAAGAGTGACAATTTAAAAAAAAAACACTATTTTTTACTTTTTTATTTAATAAATATCACAATTTAAAAAAAAAAAAACGTTTTTTTTCCTCAGTTTAGGCCGATATGTATTCTTCTACATATTTTTGGTAAAAAAAAAATCGCAATGATCATATATTGATTGGTTTGCGCAAAAGTTATAGCGTTTACAAAATAGCTGATAGATTTATGGCATTTTTATTTTATTAATTTTTTTACTAGTATTGGCGGCGATTTGCGATTTTTTTACTGTCACCGTGACATTGCGGCGAACACATCGGACACTTTTGACACGTTTTTGGCGCCATTCACATTTATACAGCGATTAATGCGATAAATATGCACTAATTACTGTATAAATGTGACTGGCATTCAAGGGGTTAACACTAGGGGGTGAGGGAGGGGTTAATATGTATCCCTAAATTGTGTTCTAACTGTGGGGAAAGGGGGGTGACTGGGGGAGGTGACCGATGCTGTGTCCCTATGTACAAGAGACACAGATCGGTCTCCTCTGTCCCCTGACAGGACGTGGAGCTCTGTGTTTACACACAGAGCTCCACGTCTTGTCCCTGTAGCCGCCGATTCCGAGTGCCTGGCGGACATCGCGACCGCCAGGCACGCGCATCGGCATCTCGGGGACGCGCCGGGCGCGCGCGCGCGGCCGCCGGCGCGCTCGCGCGCCCCCCAGTGGCCACAAGAATACAGGACGCCAAATGACGTCCTGTTGAATTTTCAGAGTAACCGTGGAGCCGTCATTTGACGATGGCCCGGTACTCTAGTGGTTAAAAAAAAGAAGCAATTAGAAAAGGACATAGATTATGTAGTCAACAAATTACAACAGACTGCGCTGTTTCCACATAAAACCTAGCAGTTACCTTTGCCAGAGAACCATCACTGTGGCTCAAACACCGTTAACACAACAGCAGGGAGGCTGAAGCTGTCTAGTAAGCAAACATTTCAACTGGCTTTCCTTGTGAAAGAGACTGCATTATATTGGTTGTGTAAGGTAGGAACCTAACATGACAATCATATATTAAAAGAGATGATATGAGCATATGGCACAAACAAAATTACATTTCCTTCGATCTTCAATTGCGTTTTCTGAGCTTACCCAATGTGAAATGCAGATGATAAAACCGGACATAATGACAGAATAGTGTGCATTCAGCAGCATAAAACTACTAGAAGAAGTCTAGAGGAAAACTATTACCATTTGTAAGATGGAATTCCTTTATGACTGTTACATTTCTGTGGATTTTGTACATTACAGAATAAACAGAAGGTTTCCTAATTTTGTTTAACAGAATCTTGCTTTTGGAAAGATGTGATTTGCCACATTGCGTGTACCAATTGCCAAACATCTTCCTCTTTATAGAGAAAAAAGAATAGATGGCAAATAAATCAATAACTGTAATTGTATATCTGAGCATTGCATGGCAGAAATGTTGTTTCCTCAGCAAGAATACTGCTTGCATCAATAATACATTTATGTAACAGATTGTGCAAAATGCACCATATGTGCAGACACCAGATTTGGTGAACCGACTCTGTGCTGCATGGAATTCAGCTAAAGGAACACATGAAGACCATCTGCTTTTCTATGCTTACCATTCAATAAATAGTCCTTATTATTAAAGCCCCACCTTTTTTAATTTTTTTGCTAGGAATAGGGAAGGGTTAGAACCTCTGTCAGTTTATAAATGCTTGCTGTGTTCCCAACCAAGAGATTTCTTTCCTTTTTTGCCTTACACCGTCACTTGGACAGGAAGGGAAATCTCCCTCATGGGGACAGTGACAGCAATAAACTCCACACAAATGTTTTGACAGGAGACGACTTTTAAAAGATTTGTTTGAACAGTGGCGGCTGGTGGTAATTTTTTTGGAGGGAGGGGGGGGGGCAGTAAACAGTGCATCTACAGCCACCCCACCAGTCTAGATGGGTCATCAGCACCGGAGCACTTACTCCATCTATGGACGGGCGGTGGCTTTTCCTTCCCTTGCTCTCCTCCTAGACATCACAGACGGCTTCTTCTTCCCCTGCTGTCCTCCGCAGGCATCACAGGCTGTTTCCCCTTCCCCTGCTGTCCTCCGCAGGCATCATGGGCAGCTTCCCCTTCCCTTGCTGTCCTCCGCAGGCATTACCGGTGGTTTCCTCTTCCGCTGCTGTCCTCCGTGGGCATCACGGATGGCTTTCTCTTCCCCTGCTGTCCTCCATGGGCATCACCGGTGGCTTCCTCTTTCCCTGCTGTCCTCCGCAGGCATCATTGCGGCTTCTGTCTCCTCCCTCCTCCTCAGTGGCCAAACAGACCGCTTCTCCTTCCTGCCAATCAAGAAACGGGTCTCAGACCTGCTTTCTGATTGACCTGGGAGGAGAATCAGTGTGAAAAAAGCAAATATTCATTCGCTACTGTCACACAGCTTTTTTTAAAGTATATTAAAGCCTCTGGCTCTAATCACCTGCATAAACCCCCCCCCCCCCATTGGAATCTATGCATCCGTGCCCTGCATGTAGATTAGGGGGACAGGCGCATTGATGGGGGGTGGCACCCCTGTTCCCCTAATGGATGAGCTGCCACTGAGTTTGAAGTATTAAATAAACAAACATCCATACTCACCTCAAAGCTGCAGCATCGTTATGTAGCTGCAGCTATCCACTACTGGCTCTAAGCCAGAAAAGTAAGCAGTCACATGACCACTGATCACCCAGTTCTCGGTCTGCTCAGGGCTGAGAGCAGTGACTGTAAGTCACTGCTCTTTGCTCTGCCCTTTCCAGCATTCACTGGAATACCGAAGGGTTTTAGCCTGCAGTTTTCTGATTCTGGGTCGCAGGATAGCAAAAGCAAGGGCACACCTGTGACCCAGAAGAGAAGTATAACAAAAAAAAAAGCTTTGGCCATATTTCTCTTTTTTTTATTATTATTTTTATTGCAGGTTTTGAAGTTAACAGTACATAACCGAGCCTATTGGGCAAAGCACAAAAAAAGAATAGAACAAAACAAAAGCACAATAAAAAAAAACACATTAAAAACAACCTAGCTAGAATCAAGACACTCTAAACTATCGAAAAGTTGGTACGCTCTAACCGCCCGGGCAGGCTGAAACATTAGGATTTTTATTGGCCACTCTCCCTCCCAAACATCGTACAGAGCTAACTCTGGGATTTATGAAAATACACTCTCCCATATCTTATGTGTCAGGAAAGACTCCCTCTAATGAAGTTTAAATGTAGTGTTGTACAGCAATATATACAACAATATATACCGTAATTACCTATCCAACTGTTAACTAGTCATCCGAAGAATCAGCATTAGTATAAGCGGATTCCACCCAAATGTTCCATACTTTATGAAATTTCTTGACACAACCTCTAGAAAGATAGGTTGTTTTGTATAATAGCAGGGCTGAATTGACCAGACGTTTCCATAAGTTAATTGATGGTGCGGAAGAAGAATATGCCTGTGTTTATGGTGTTCAAGAGTGTCCCTATTACTGTATTACACAATACACTGTGCGCCTGTAATTTCATGTAAATGCTGGTACTTCTGATTACATGTGCATGCTCATGGATGTATTTTTCTTGAACGCGCTGTATATACAGGCGTGTTTCATGCTGTACGGCCATATACCTGTATTTACACCTGGGCATGTAGCCTAATACAAGATGCATACTGCTGCATCTGAGAATGATCACTTAAAGCGGAGGTCCACACAAAAATGGAACCTCCGCTTTTCGGAACCCTTTCCCCCCGGGTGTCACATTTGCCACCTTTAGGGGGAAGGGGGGTGCAGATACCTGTATAATAAAGGTATTTGCACCCACTTCCGGGCAAAGTCTCCCACGGGGGTCACACCACTTATCCGTCCCCCCTCTTGCTGTCTTCTGGGAAACACACAGGTCCCAGGTGACAGCGGGACCAGTTAGGACGCACAGCGCAACTCGGTATGCACAGTAGGGAACCAGGAAGTGAAGCTGCAATGCTTCACTTCCTGATTCCCTCACCGAGGATGTCGGCAGGGGTGGCTGAGAGCCAATAGATTGATCGCTTCGGCTGCCGACACCGCGGGCACCCTGGACAGATAAGTGTCCATTTATTAAAAGTCAGCAGCTGCAGTATTTGTAGCTGCTGGCTTTTAATTTCTTTTTTTAGGCGGACCTCAGCTTTAAAAGAGAAGTATTAAATACCTTTGAGTGCCCACAGACTGGGTATTAAATACTTCTCTTTGCAACCAGCTAGGACAAAGAGTAAACATAGCCCCTGCACCATGCGGGTTTGCTAACTGGAGCAATAAATAGTGATATTATCTGAGGTCTGATCTTTACATTGCAAAGATTATGGGAAGTGTAAGTGAGAGACATTACAGGCAAAAAAAAAATAAAAAATAGGATCTCAGTCCTATTATGCTATGCAAAATCCTTGGTTTTTCAGGGATATCCTTTATTGGCTAATGTAAAGCACATCTATACTTTGCTCCCGGTGCGAATTTGCAGTCCAGGGCCTGCATGTGGCCCTTTGGCATTAATGGTGCAGCCCTAAGAGATGTACAGTAGTCTATATTTTTCGTGCTTACGGAGGCCATTGAGGAAAAAATATTCCTAGAGAAGGTTCAATAGTTAGTGATAAGGTTTATTTCTTTCACACTATATTTTTTTTTACTTTTTTTCTGTGCTGTCCATCCTTTTTAGGTGTTTTTTTTATATTTCATAAATGATCTTGCTGTGGCATAAGTAATTTTTATGTAGGCCGTAGAGAGCAAAAATGTGTTAGCGTGGATTTGTAAAGGGGCTGTAATAGCAGAATCTCTAGCAGTTTCATGTAATGTGTCTCCAGTCTATGGCTGTCCCCTGAAGCATGTCCCCAGTCTTCAATAACTCCTATAGATGGAGACAGTCCGTGACCATCTCCTGCAGTATGTGTGCAGTCTTTTACTACCGCCTATTGCATGCATGCAGGTTCTGAAGGTTTGCTGTAATTTTTACATTTACTAAATATTATGTGTGACACTTTGGTGATGGCAAGGAGAACAAACGAGGCCCCCGATATCAAGAAAGTTGACCTCCACTGATTTTACCCAGAGAAAAGAGACACGCCTGCTTTAATCCCTCGGTTCTCAAAAGAGTTTACCTACATTTCCATCTGCTTCCTGACACTCTTCTCAAATACTGGAGCCAAAGGAAAAAAATAGTATTTTTGGGAATGGAAGAACATTTGACTCACTCAGTGTGACAGAGCCAGGCCAATCATGCGGTCATACGGGGAGCCCAAGGTCCTCAGTTGGCTACAACTGCAGTGACTCATAACTTACACAGAGCTCCTAGTAGATGAATGAAGCATTGAGGCAGCAAATGTATGTATCTGAGGTATGCATTCTGTTGGACTTGTTAACTTTTACTGTATGGGCAAGATACGGGTAAACTTTAGGTTATCTCTTAAGCTCTAAACTTTCTACATTTATTGATAGCTAACACAGTACGATAATTTGGTAGTTAGTTACAGATATTGCATTTCTACGTAATACCACCATAAATAGTCCTTAAGTCTTGTCCACATATGGTCTACCTTCACTTTGCATTCTGGAGCTGCCCTATTTAAATCTACACGTCTGCACATAAAAAGCTGACCTCCTGCTTGTTTTACCTTAATGGCCTCTTAAAGCATTCTTGACTAACAACAGAAAAGTACACATGGCTAGGTAAGAGGTAGATCAGTGCTGTCACGCAGGATAGAACCACATAACAGAAAAACTATTACCAGTGGGGTAACGTTTCAGTTCAGCAATGTCTCAATATCAAGACAACACCTAGTAGGTGGGGCCAGGTCATCTCCTCATCTGTTGGTCATTATGTAGAACTGTGGAGCTTGTCTGCAGCACACACCTGCCCTAATCAGGAGTGTTTTTAAAACTGTTGGATATTTAGCTTGTCTGCTCATACTCTGACTTAAGGTCTATTCAACTTCTGCTCATTTATGCCCTGAATTACTCTCGTAAAATGTTTAGACTGTGCTTGTACTTAGCATGTCTTTGCTTATTATTACACAATATTATTATATAGGATATATATAGCGCTAACAGTTTGCACAGCACTTTACAATTTAATGGGAGACACAACAGTTACAAGACAATTCAAGACAAAAGGATTAGGAAGGCCCTGTTTGTGAGGGCCTACAATCTATAAGGGAGAGGCTAGTCATACAAAAGGTAATAACTCTGTGGGGATGAGTTCATGGAGAATGTAAAAGTTTCGTTTTTAAGTAGAGGCTTTCCTAAAGAAATTAGTTTTCAGGATTTGCCTAAAGGTGGATAGTATAGCCAGAGAGACTGGAATAGGGAGTTTCAGAGGATGAGAGAGGCTCTGGAGAGGTCCTGGAGGTGAACATGGGACGAGGTGACAAGAGAGAAGAAGGTCCTGGGAGGAGCAGAGAGGATGATTTGGATGATATTTCGAGACAAGGTTGGTGATGTAGCTCGGAGTAGAGTTGTGGATGGCCACAACTCTATGGTAGAATGGTAGAGAGGGGGCAGACACTGAGCACTTAGTAAGGTGGTCTGGCAGCAGCATTCATGATAGATTGAAGGGGCGGATAAGCTTTGTAGAGGTAGGCCAATGAAGAGGGAGTTGCAATAGTCGAGACAAGGGAGTGAAATAGTAGCTTTGTGGTGTCATTGGTAAGAAGGAGTGCCTTTTGGAAATGTTATGGAGTTGAAGGCTGCAAGATTAGGACAGTGTTTACATTTGGGAATGAATGGACAGATCAGAAATCAGAGTCCAGGATTACAGTTTACACCCTTGCATGCTATGTTATTGATCTTGAGGTAAAGGTTTGGGGCACAGGGGGGATGAAATATTATGAGCTCAGTTTTAGAAAGATTTTGTTTTGGGAAGTGGTGTGACCATACCATCCATACTAATATATCAGTAAATTAGTGATGCATGAGGAAATTGAAGAGGTCAGGTAAGGAGTAGAGAGAGAGACATCCTTATCCTGATTATCGGCCTGCTGTCTCTGCTATTGTCAATGTCAGTCATTGTTGTATTTACCTATGCTTATGCTGGGTACGCACCAGACTTTTTTTTTGTTCAATCCATCAGGCTAAACGAAAAAAATAAAATAACTGAGAGGTCACTATACTACATGAGCAATGTTAGTGCGGCGATCTCCCCGCTGAGCTATTGTGTTCTGACAGGGGGACTGCACTGATCGGATGCTGGTTTTTCAAGCATGCCCATTCGATACAAGCCGGATGTCAGACAAACTGCTGTACACACTGGCTAAATGTTGGCTGGTTTCTGTTGAACCGCCCAATACCAGCAGATATTCAGCCCGTGTGTACAAGCCATTAGCATCGGTTTGTCTGTGTCTGATCTGGCTATCAGCCTCCTGACTCTTCTACTGTCGGCTGTTTGCCCTAGTCATCTGTATGAGGACTTATGTCACTCTAGGAATCTGCCCTGTTTGTTAGTTGGATGTTGCCTCTGATAACAAAGTAGATCCATCAATAATTATGCATAAAGGATCTTCACCATTAGGTAGTTTGCCTTTACATATAACTGTTGATTCTCTCACATATCATAAACAGATGACATTAGAGAAATAATACCGCAATCTACCAAATATAAGGATAAATTGAACCCAAATTATTTATATCTTTTTATTTACTGTATTTTTGAAAATATGGGGGCACAGGATTCATGTGCTCAACATAGTAAACCTGATTCCTGTATTTGAACTGCCTTAAATCTAAATCTAACGATTAGAACTATAAAGCTACACAGCACAAACAACATCTTCATATTCTATGCCTTCCTGAGTGTCATAACAAAGACCAGTATACTCTTAACCACCAATGGGGATCTGCAAAGGAAAGCATTCAATCAGATTTAGATTTGTGGAATATGTCCCACAGAGAGAAGTACGGTAAAATGCAGTTAACAGTGAATTAATATTGTAAGAAATGTGTAACAGTTCATTAAGTTTGATTTAGGTCTGCAGGCTACAAGTTGTAAGTGAAACAGCACTTCCTTTTTCAGTTCGTTGCATGTTTTTCATGAATTAACATACCTGGGAACTTTTAAAAGCAGCTGGGTCACAAATCCAAGAAAAAAATTAACCCTTCAATTCAAAAATACACATTCTATAATTTTCAAAATTTTAGCCAAGTTCTATGAGTATGTTTCTTTTTTATCTTGTGTAATTCGCTATTTTCTAAATTCCATATACAAAGGGTCTTCCCTCTGCAGTGTGTAAGCAGTGTAGCTTCTGCCCTGGGACCACCTGCAGCCCTCTAGCGATACCCTGGCCATGGAAAAAAAAATGTGCTTAAAAATAATTGTACACTTTTCCTTGAACATCAAATTTATGTGGGTTTTACTAGCTGTGAATGAGGTCATAATATGCAGTGCTGCATTGAATGTATTACTGGACATGACAGTTGGTATTTTTGGCACAGCTGGTGGTTTTCAGACTCTCTAGCACTAGTTAAGATCTCCAGTGCTGGCAGTTCACAGCAACTGTTCATTTAAAGCTTAACTCCAGGCAGCTATAAAACAACATCATTTAATCCATTTATGTATTAATTAAAACAGGGCATATACTAAGGGAACCTTATCCTTGACAAGTCAGTTGTGAAGGATATAGCACTTACAGTTGGCATTCTCCAGCTGCTCTTTTGCCTAGCCATATTTTCATCTATTCAACAATTCAACAGTAATGTGTTACTGCTTGTTAGCCAACATACAAGTGGATATGTGGGCTATTACCTGGCAGAGTTTTCTGTTCCAGACCCAGCCCCTGAGGATACAATCAATGTAATTCAGTAACTGGTAGCAGTAGTCAGTAGGATTTGCCTCTGATGATGTTAAAATCCAAATAGGGACCTGTGATATAAGAACTAAGGAACCCTAGGGTCTCTAGCAACTTTGTAATTGGGAATTATATGATAGAAATATAAGTACAGCCACTAGATGTATTGTTTTGTTTTGTGGGAAGGGATTAGAACAATTGTTGTGTCTCTAGTGCTATCTGGGAATTTAGAGAACATTTACAACAGGCAATGTGGTTTCTAAGCTTCCCATACTTTACTAAAAATGTGTTTTCCCCCTCTCTGTATCACTGTTAAGCTGTGCAAACATATATAAAAAAAAAATATTTTTTTGATCAGCCAGCGAGCTGATGGAAAAAACTAAACAGATTTCCCCCTCCACACAATCAAGGTGGATGGGAGAATCCTCCTTGATGTGTTGTATTCTGACAACTGGGACTGGCCCTCAGAATACACTGATCAGTGCTGCAACAAGTTGATCGAAGGAAAATTTTCCAACAAGTCTGTTCTAGAACAGTCGATCCTTGGATCATCTGCTCTCGGATAGTAACTACCATAGATGACTCCCTCCTGAACTGGCCAAATTTGGATCCATGGCTAATTTTAGAGATATTCTGTCACATGAAACTGAAATCACAAAGACGGTAAGTAAGGGGATCTAAGCTTCCCTCATAGCTAAAAATATCTTTGGCTTGAATCAACACAGTAGCTGGAGTAGGAATTTTCATTTATGTGAAAAATATTGCACTTAGGTCTTCTGTCTTGTTTTTTCCAACTTCAAAGATTCTTTTTTTTTACTTCTCAGCTTTTTAAATATCTAGTTCGAACTTTTATAGGCCAAAGAAAAACTTATGTTAAGATATGGCAAAGTGTGGTGAAGCATAAAGCAATTATCACCCTGATATTGATTTTTTTTTTTTTAAAGTGCCATAGTGTTTGACATACTGCATGTTGATTTACTGCATAGAGAGGTTGATTGCTTTTAGATACTCTACCCTGGTCATGAGTATGAAGTGAGCTTTCTGCTTACAAGAAAACATGCATTTACACCACCACTCGGTGCTTTAAGCACTGTGACAGATTCCCTTTAAGCAGCTATATTACTGGAGTAAGTACTGGGATTTATATGAGCATTTTATAGACATACACCAGCTCAGCCAGTATCAACCTTTATCATGTCAAGAACCTCAAATTTCTTGGTGTAGTAAGGACTGTCTTTATTATAGGGATAGTTTTCTTTCTTTGAAAATGAAGATGCAAATGTCTTTGTTTTACAATACAGTAATGTGTTATTGCAGATAGAACTGAAATATTTGAGAGCATAAAGGAACTGAAATATTTGAGAGCATAAAAATAATTTACAGAAAGTTTTATTTTGGTTTGTGCCCAGCAGGGTGACTGCAGAAAGCCACAAATTGGTCTGTGTGACAATTTCTGTATTAACAAACTTGGTTCCAAGGGCCTTGTGATTAAAGACAGTGTACTTTATCAAGCTTGGGGAAATGATGCCATTAAAAGGATGTACAAGGAGCCTTAGCACCTCATTAATGTTCTGCAAATGGGGCTAGTTTTGGAAATTCACCCCCACCGGGGGTCAGTGGCTCTTTGTATGTACACTGTAACCCAGCTTCATTAACCACTTCGTTACCGAGCCTGTTTTTCAGATTCAGTGTTTACGAGACTAAAACAGTTTTTTTTGCTAGAATATTACTTAAAACCCCCAAACATTATATATATATTTTTTTCTAACACCCTAGAGAATAAAATGGCAGTCATTGCAATACTTTTTGTCACACCGTATTTGCGCAGCGGTCTTACAAGCGCACTTTTTTTGGAAAAAATTCACTTTTTTAAATTAAAAAATAACACAACAATAAATTTGGCCCAATTTTTTTATATATTGTGAAAGATAATGTTACGCCGCGTAAAATGATACCCAACATGTCACGCTTAAAAATTGCGCCCGCTCGTGGCATGGCGTCAAACTTTTACCCTTAAAAATCTTGATAGGCGACGTTTAAAAAATTCTACAGGCTGCATTTTTTGAGTTACAGAGTAGGCCTAGGGCTAGAATTATTGCTCTCGCTCTAACGATCGCGGCGATACCTCACTTGTGTGGTTTGAATACCGTTTTCATATGTTGGAGCTACTCGCGTATACGTTCGCTTCTACGCGCGAGCTCGTCGGGACGGGGCGCTTTAAAAAATTTTTTTTTTGCTTTTCGCATTTATTTTTAATTATTTTACAATTTTTAACACTGAAATAAAAAAAAATAAAAAAATTATCACTTTTATTCCTATTACAAGGAATGTAAACATCCCTTGTAATAGAAAAAAGCATGACAGGTCCTCTTAAATATGAGATCTGGGGTCAAAAAGACCTCAGATCTAATATTTGGGCTTAAATGCAAAAAAAAAAAAAAATTTGGAAATGTCATTTTTTCAAATGACAAAAAAAAAAATGTCTCTTTAAGAGGCTGGGCGGGACTGACGTTTTGACGTCACTTCCGCCCAGCAGAGCTATGGGGGACGGACGAAGGAGATTTTTCCTTCAGTCTCGTCCCCGCTCAGCTGCCGGATGGTCGCGATCCCCTCCGCCGCTACCGACGGCTCCGGTAAGCGGCGGAGGGCGCGGGACAGCGGCGGGAGGGGGGGGCCCCTCTCCCGCCACCGATAACGGCGATCTCGCGGCGAATTCGCCGCGGAGACCGCCGTTATCGTGTACAGGACCGTCGGCACTAAAGATGGATACCTCAGTTGTGGCAGCAGCTGCTGCCGTTACTGAGATATCCATCTTTAAAAACAGGACGTCATTGGACTATGGGCCAGTAACGAAGTGGTTAAGCTGCAATATCATTTAAAGCACCTTAAATGCCCTTAAAGACATGGTAAAGTAGCCTCTTAACTAAAATTATAATATGTAATTTTAGCATGCCCTAAAGCCTGACATAGATAACTCATATGTCAGCTACTCAACCCACACGCGAGACAGAAGATCCATTGATTTCCCAAACCACACTAACAGCATGGATAGAGGAATCTCTACTGCATAGCTCCCAACTGTCCCTGATTTCAAGGGACTGTCCCTGATTTGGAACAATGTCCCTCTGTCCCTCATTCCTCCTTGTTTGCCCCTCATTTTGGTCTGATCTATATAGTTGTATATAAATTGCACTATTTATCCTTCCAAAAGTGTTTCCCAGTGCTAAACCTTTCATCCAATTTCTAAATGACTGCATTTGTAAATATCAAAAGCCTCTATAAAAGGAATAATAGTGGTAAAAAAATAGCACTTGTGCTTTTTTTTTATATAATTTGGAAGGTATGGCATTGGGGGCATGTCCTATGCCTACATACTTTTGCTAATAGGTGTCCCTTGTTCCCATCTCAAAAGGTTGGGAGGTATGCCGCTGTATTCAGGCAGCCATAGCATTGGCAGCAGCTAGCGCTGCTGAACAGTGACTGTATCTGATAGGATGCAATCACTATTTGGCTGGTAATTTTCCATCAGGCTCAGTTGATTTTTTATTAGACTTTTGTTGAATCGGGTGGTGCTAGCATTGCCACCCTTGGGTGGCATTTTTCAAATTCAGTAGAAATCAGCCAAAAATGTAGCCATCTTTGGAGGCCTTACATGCCATTTAGCAAACCCTAAAGTAGATGTAAACCTTAACTGGATGACATTTAGTTTGCTAAAGTACCATGCATAAATAAATGCCAATTTTAAATACTGTTTTTACCTTTTTTATAACCCAGTGCTGCTGATCGCCTCCAGCATCTATTAGCCTCTTCCTGTCCTGTATGTTTTTGCTTAAGCAGCGGCTGCACATCATTGCCTTGGACCAGATTCCTGATGGTGACAATGATGGACCGTGGCTGCCTAATGTATTTCGACAAGGCCACTTGTAGACTCCCCAAGGGGTGCATGTGACAATGTAGGACCCCATTTTGGAGACAGACATCAATCCACAACAGGAGGTGCCTGAACAAGGACCTTCATGGTCGAATCAGCTTGCATTAATTGCATTACTATGGTAAAGCCTATGTAGTATTTTCATGATTGGGTTTAGATCTATTTTAAATGATATTCCAGCTTGATTAGTTAGAGACAGTGAATATTGTGAAGACAATTCTAATGCTCTATCGATACAGACAGTAGCAGTTGCTGCTCAGGACCTATACAGGCTAGTAAACTGGAAGCTCCTATTCTAAAACAACCTTCATAACATAATCTAATGAGGTGTGTGGTGACCCCTGTTTAAATATTGCATCATTGCCCCAAGGTTTTTACTCATGGTTCTTCAAACAATGACATTTGTTGAAAACTGTTTGAGCAGTCCACAGGCTGGTCTTATGACAGTACTGAAGAATAATGTCAGAGACACACTTGTAACTACAGCTTATAAGGAGAATATATAGCTTTTCATTGAGATGGCATAAAGGATCAGTGTTTATATTGCACTACAGTATTAGGTCTGTTATCTGTCCACTCTCGTTCTACCAGTTTAAGACTCTTGCATTCAGAATTTCCACACTGAAATTCCAAATGACACCACAGGAAAGTTAAATCTGCCAAATACGCAAAAAGTGTTGTAATAGAATGAAAGGAGAGCAATGAAAACATTTCCATCACAATGACTGCAAGATTCTCTGGTAAGGGAATACATATGCATGCTCTTGGCCAGCCATATTGTGATGACGCATCTAAGGAGAAAGGAAAATAATTGTAGATCAAGTGATTCTGTTCAGTATTTTCTTATTTGCATTTAGGAAACCAGGTACCCTTCTAGGAGGGAGGTGCTTTCCTTATACAAGTGGTAGAAAGAAGTGCGTATTCACACCAATCATAAAGTACTCATTGGGATTCTGTGCAATATAATTGTATGAAGCTTTGTGGCTTCGTACAAATGGGAACTCAGTGAGTTACCTGCGTGCGGCATTAAATGGCTTATTGCTACTTGTTATATCTTAATGGGCCTTGCGGGTAGAGAATGTTTGAAGCCCTCTGCTGGAGCATGCTGCTATTACTCTACACAATTAACACTAACTGTTTAGACATACAGCCTGGCTTTAGGAGATCCAAAAGGGGGACACCTTTTAAGCAAGAGATACATTGCTATAACACCTCTGTTAAAGCTCCACAATTTCATAAAGGATGATAAACCATCATCATATTGTTGCCCAATCCATGAAATTTTTCACGAACACACCATCGGTAAAAAAGTGACACTGAAATTCACTTAAATGACATTCCACACACAAGCAGTTCCAATGTTGCATTGTTGTTGACAAGTTAAAGTTGATTTCTGGGCACAACATTTTTTAATTTAAATATATTCCTCAATGGCCACAAAAGGATATAAATGCACTTTTTTATATATATAAACCATAAATCAGAGCTTAAAGAGGGAGCGTTATTGGGACAGCTGTAAGATAGACAGGTTTATAGATAGTGAGACAGTGCAGTGAAGCAAGCCGGTGTGTGACACAGTGGGGACAGCACAGTGGCTAAGTGGTTAGCACTTCCACCTAGGGTCTAGGCACTAGAGTCGTTTGTTCAAAATTCAACAGCCTTCATGGAGTTTGCATGTTCTCCTTGCATTCGTTTCCTTTGGGTACTCCAGTTTCCTCTCACACTCCAAAGACATGCTTGTGGGGTAATTGAATCATATCCAAAATGGCCCTAGTATGCATATGTATGCATTTGAGGGACCTTAGACTGTAATCTCCTCGAGTGCAGGGACTGATGTGGCTCCATAAATTGTTTAGACTACAAGAAAATGGCTCCAGGCCACACACAGGATCAGCATACTGTAAAGCTAAAATAGTAAAAGATGATCACAATTGGCTTCAGCTCGGTTGTCCACTTATTGAAGACCCCCCCACCTCCCAATATGTGGCACCCATGTAGGGTAGGTAAAATGCATGGGGAGGGTTCTTCAATGGGTGAAGAACTCAGATGAAGCCAATTCTCATCATCTTTTGCTATTTTATCTTTACAGTCTGCTCATCCTGTGTGCGGCCAGGTGCCATTTTTTTGTAGTTTAAACTGAGTCTAATGAGCATTATGTTTTGACCAACACCAGCATACAGTGTCACCAGCCACATGACTTATATTCTGGAATATTAAGGCGCTACTGTTTTTTAGTTTTGCAAAAATTGTTGGTGCTATATAAATACCTATAATGAATGGACAGACAAACAGGTTGCATACAGTGAAAAAGAGAAAAGCCAAACAAATTCAACAATAATGCAGATGAGGTTTGTGTTCTATAATGACGTTTTTACCTAGCAAAATTACAAATTAGGCAAAGCAGAACATGAAACACACAACAATAGCTCTGTATCATCATCCTAATCATAAGCTATTGCTGGCACTTTTGACTGTAAGTCTAGGCTTCATTCTGTCTTTGCATGCATATTCTCCCTGGGCACCCTCTACGCTTGCCGACGGCTCTCTGATGGAGCAGCACTTGTATCCACTTCAGCACTCGATATGCTGCTAATGAGGACATTTAATACATCTTTTGTCTGACCGGCAGAGCAGAAACAGCATGAGGAATGAGGCTCTTATACAGGCATCTCTCTTCTTCTCACTCTCTGCTTGTGTTCACTGCTCCTTTTCAATCTTGTGCTCACAAACTGTATCACTTCCACCTAGACACCTACGACCTTAATGCACTGCTCACTGCTGGTTGTCAGCTTTCACACATCCTTCCAATCTTATGCCATTACCTAAACCCCCTTGCTTTTTGCTCATTATTTTTCTCTTAGTTTATGATAACCCATTGTTCCTTTGAACTCTGCACAATGGAGTCTTTTATTTGATAGTAACATGAGGCCATTCTCTGAAATACCAGATATGTTAGTCCTTGTATAAATGAGCATCAAGAGGATGCCTGGCACACATTTCACATGCCTGCATAGTACTTCTTAAAACCAGGGCAGGGGGGCAGCATGTTGACCTAAATGGCTCAGTGGTTGTGGACTTGCCACTACCTTACCACTACCATGGATTGTGGCAAATTTCTGGGATTGGCTTCCCATGCCTTTTTTGTATATTAGCTTGCTTATTAGCCCTACAAATGGCCAGGATTGAATAACAAGATTTGCCTTCATAGACTTTAGTGATAGTCGCTGCAAACTTTGAGCAATATTTGCAAAACTGTTTGCAAACTGATGCCAGGCAGATTTGGTCATCCCTACTAAGTACATACAAGAGCTTAGTGAAGCGTTTGCTACTCTATTCCACCAAAATCAACAACAGGTTTTAACACAGCTTCACTTGTTCGTCTTTTACTAAGTTGAGCGCCTTTTAAGGGCTCATTCAGACGGACGATTGTATCTTCTTTAATTTGAACTGCTGTCTGCTGCGTGTGAATTCACATTGGAGCTGCTTGCAGGCAGCCCACAAAAGTGCATGCAGACACAGCAGATGAACAGACACTGGAAGCTCAGATCCATGCACCTGCTCCTGCCCACATGTCACATTTTGATATGTGACTGTGTCTGTGCTGTCGCTGTGTCCATAGATCGCATTATTTCAATAATGTCAAAAACTATTTTTTTGGCTCTTTTATATTGCATGCACCTAATCCTCCCCCTTGCCCTCCACATCTCACTGGCAGAGCTTAGTTGCAACATGTGATGTATCCTGTAGACATTACAGCAGGATGTTCCCTTCTTTTGCCCAGGGTCGGCTTAGTATGTGTCAGCAAGGTTCCCATGAGGTGCCACTGCTAGAGACAACCACAAGCCATTGGAAATCCAGTTGGGCAGAAAAGAGGAATGACTTACTCCCTGGGGGAAAACTGGAACATGTGCAGATAGAGTGGCAATTCAAACAATGGAGGATTGACTAAAGTAGTGTTACCACTCAATAAGGAAGTACAGGGAACTGGCAGGATCTCCAGCTACTTACTAACTACTAATATACTTTTGAAAGAAACATTGATCACACATAGTCAGAGAATCAATTTTAGAGTCAATGACATGAAAAGGGTAGTTTACTGAAATTTATAAGTATGAGCAATTGGTGTTAATGAACATGAACCTTGACGCTAGCTGTAGACATAAGATGACAACCAGACCTTAGTCCATAATGGAAAGTAGGGATGAGCTCCGGCGTGTTCGCACACAGTCCGAGTGCAGAGCCCGCCAGGAAGTCTGCACGGCGCTGCGCTAATCACAGGCAGGGAGAAATTTTTACCGATGCTCGGATGCAGAGATCGGAAAATGTCTCCCTGCCTCTGGTTAGCGCAGCGCCGTGCAGACTTCCTGGCGGGCTCTGCACGTGGACTGTGCGAACAGGCAGAGCTCATTCTTGATGGAAAGACACTCTAGCTTAAAGTTAGTGTTACTGTCTTTTATCCTGCAAGATGTGATAAATAAAGATTTGTACAGAACATTTGGTGAGTGCTAGACTGTTATTTTTCATTTAAATATGTAAGATGGGCAGCACAGTGGCTAAGTGGTTAGCACTTCCACCTGGCATCATTAGGGTCATCAGTTTGAATCCCAACCCTCCGGGTACTCCGGTTTACTCCCACACTCCAAAAGACATGCAGGTTAATTGGCTCCTGTTTAGATTAGCCCTAGTATGTGTATGCATAAATGTGAATTAGGGACCTTAAATTGTAAGCTTTTTGAGGGCAGGCACTGATGTGAATGTATTGTATATATGTAAAGCGCTACATAAATTGTCAACATTATATAAGTACTTGTAATAAATAAAAAGATCATGTCACATGACACACATGTATATACATTCTTTAGATGGCTCTCATTGTTGTCCTCCAGTTACATAGTAATGTAGTACACTGGGTTGAAAAACATAAATGTCCATCAAGTTAAAAAAAAAAAAAAAAATTCAGATGCAGCAACCGTCGGACGCTGGTTGGCTGAAAAGAGTGGCAGGCATTAATGCAATGGAGGACTAGGTGGCCACGGAGAAGGGCCTTCGTGAGGAATTCCACACAAGATGGTTCTATTGGCACAAATTTCTCTATTGCGAGGAATACGCAAAGCTGGTGGCTTAGTTCTCTGGTGGTGGGCCCCCTCATAAGGCTTCCCCCAGACATGGTTGGGTGACCGGATGGTGGCACCCTCTTCCCTCCTTACCCCTCACCCCCACCACTTTTTTTGTTTCTTGATTTACTTATTTTTCCCTTATTCCTTTCTCTCTACTTTTTCTCCATTGCTCCCTGTTAGTAGTAGACACCCTGCACGTCATCTCTACCATATTTTTATATCTGGCATCTATAAATACAGCGACTGCTGTGGAAAATTGTCATGCGGGCTGCACAGATTAGGAAGTCCAGGGAAGGTTTCCCAGAGATTGTGGTTAATTTATTAATGTAAAGTGGTGTTTATGTCCTGGATTTAATATTTCAACTGTTTCTTTGTATGCACACTAATGCATTGGATTCTGTATTTTCGCATGTCTTAAACCAGGCATGTCCAAAGATCCGGTTTTATACGGCCCCCACTTGCAATTTGCTTTTATCACTTTTGTGGCCCCCCAAGCCCTGCATAGGGTAAGGATGAGCTCAGTTTAAAATATATATATATATATTCTCTAATCCCCGAGCGCCTCTCACTGATAAGCTGGGCGTGTTGCTGGGGTGTGTTCCAAAGACCATTGGGAAGCTGACAGCACACAGCGCCAATAACAGACACTAAGTCATTTCCCAGTGCAGAGCTCTCAGGCCGCATACACATGGTCGGTCCAAACTGATGAAAATGGCCTGAAGTCCAGTTTCATTGGTCCAAACCGACCGTGTGTACGGCCCATCGGTCTGTTGTCCTTCGGACAAAAATTAGAGAACTTGCTTTAAAATCGAACCGATGGACGGCTGACCATCGGTCAAAACCGATGGTTAGTACACAAAAGCATTGGTTCAAAACCCGCGCATGCTCAGAATCAAGTCGACGCATGCTTGGAAGCATTGAACTTTGTTTTTTTCAGCACGTTGTGTGTTTTACGTCACCTTGTTTTGACCCGATCGGTTTTTGAACTGACGATGTGTACGCACATCAGACCATTGGCCTGCTTCAGCGGTGAACCGATGAAAACGGTCCGTCGGACCATTCTCATCGGATGGACCGTCGTATGTACGCGGCCTCAGTGGCGGTGATTGGCTGCGGCGCTGCATGCTGTCAGCGTCCTAGTGGGCTCTCTTGAAGTCATCCTTGCAGTGAGAGGCACTCAAGGATTTCTCAGGGGAAAAAATAAGTTTACTACTTTAACGGATATTAAGCGAATATTTAAATATATATGAGAATTAATTTTTTTTTTTTTTTAAACAGTTCATCCTTACCCTGATCGGAGCTTGGGCGCCACAGAAGAGATAAGGGCAAATTACAAGTGGGGGCCAGAGAGAATATAAAATATATATGAAAAAAAAAAATAGCTCATCCTTGCCCTGATCGGAGCTTGGGGGCCACAGAAGAGATAAAGGCCAGATTTTTCAGAGGATAAAGAAGAGAATATATATATTTTTTACAACCTGAGATCATCCTTACCCTGAGTGGAGCTTTGGGATTTTTTGGGGGGCCAAAGAGGAGATATATATATTCACCACACACAGCAACAAAAGATAGAATTATTTTTGGGCAGTGTATTAGTGCTCGGATGAACACACTTGCACCAAATTTTAATGGTTCAAAGAATGTCAGGCAAAATGGTCGGCCCTCGCGCACATTCACTTCATCAAATCTGGCCCTCTTTCAAAAAAGTTTGGACACCCCTGTCTTAAACAAATAAAGAATTAAAAAAAAAAAAACTTTTGACTCATAAGACTTCAGCTGATGCATATAAAGGCAAAAAACAATATAAAGTGTAGAGCAGGGCTCTCTGATTCCTCCTGTATTGAATTATATTTTAACTGTACTGCCTGCCCTCATCTTGTAAAGCGCTGCGCAAACTGTTGGCGCTATATAAATCCTGTGAAAAAATAATAGTCCAATTGCCCCAAAAGTAGCAGGCAGGTAACTCTCTGGATTAACATTCTTCAATACTGTTTAATTTAAAAATGTTGCCATTTATATATTGTATTTGTGCATTTGGAAACACATACAACCTTTTGTGAAACAATCTACTGCAGCAGCTAGAACCAGCTCTCATGGATGACTATAGCTCTTAGACCTCTTTCACACTGGAGGCATTTTCTGGTGCTAAAGGGCTAAAAATAGCATTTGTAAAGTGCCTGAAAATGCCTCCTCTGCAGTCCCAGTGTGAAAGCCCGAGTGCTGTCACACTGGGGCTCTGCGCTGACAGGTTGTTAAAAAAGTCCTTCAAGCAGCATCTTAGGGTCGGTGGAGGAGCGGTGTATATAGCGCTCCTAAACCGCCCCTGCCCATTGAAATGAATTGGCATCGCTGCTGAACCGCCTGCAAAGCGATTCCGCAGCGGCGCTACACAGGCACATTTAACCCTTTCTTCTATCGCTAGCAGGGGTTAAAAGCACCCTGCTAGCAGCGGAATAGCGCCGCAAAAACGATGGTAAATCACCGCTAAAACTGGCGGTGCTGTACCGCTAGCACTGCCCATGGCTCAGTATGAAAGGGGTCTTATAGTGGTGACTCCTTTCTATATGCAGATTTTAACCCTGTTTTCCTCTTGTGTGTCTTTTGTGGTGACCCGAAAAGTCAAGACCTTGAACCTTAAACCCAAAACTGTAAAAGATCACAGCTTACCAATCAGTAGATGTGGAGGCTGCATTTCTTTTCTTTTATTAGGCTTTTTTCCCTCTGGTTTCAACTGGTGATCTGGCCAGTAATACACTATCTCTATTAGAGTGCCACCACTCTAGATGAAAGAGCATAGGGGCACCTTTGGAAAGCAGTATTCTTCTGGGGGAAGGGGAGTGTTAGACTGACTAGCAGATTTATTTCCTCTAGCCAAATTCCAGCTCACACTGCAGTTACATAAGCAGTTACAACAGCATTTTTTTCCCTTTTGGGATAAAGGTTTTACATGAATAAATAAAAGGTGGTCACTTTAAGCTCCCCTGTTAGTGGTAAATGGTTTGTCTTAACTCTCTAACTGATAGATTTGCAAGAGAGTTTGTTCTGTTGAAACACAACAGACTTATTAGCTAGATCACCAAAAGAAAAGCGAAAGCAAGAAAACGAATGCAGAAATGTGGTAAGCTTCAATACAATAAATGTTCACAAATGTCCAAATCTAAAAATAAAATTCTTGTTTAACATCCTCCCAACAGCCACCCACCTATTTTAACTGAACAGATTATCAGTTAGTCTTCTAAGGGAAGAGATAGACAGTTATAAGAACATAGAAGAAAGAAGAGCAAGGGGGTATATGAGGGCATATGTATAGAGGGAAAGAGGATAACCGGGGGGGGGGGGGTGGAAGATTGTAGTTAAAGAGAATAGTACACTTGTGTATTTATATTTTGTATATTGGAAAGTTAACAAAAATATAATAATAGTCAAAAAAGTTAGATTAGAGTACCTATGGTCATTTTTATTCAGGAAGGTAATAAAGACGATTCATCTTCTAACCATTTGCCTATGTCTTCCACAGGTGCAGGACTACCTCTCATTTCTTGGCTACAGTTAATCAGCATTATTATGACACTACACCAGACCAGTCTAGATAAAAACAGCATGCAATTATTATAGCAAATAAAAGCACTCAAACAACACTCTGAGTACGTTTTATCAGATATGGGGAATTTGGGTGTTTTGCTGTATTTGCGGTAATTGTAGCATACCAAACCAGATCCGAAATTTACTATTGGTTTTATTTTGAAGCCTGATGTTAAGAGAGGTCCAAAAATCATATAGCTGAAAAGCCAATAATTGCTATTACGCCAAATAGATGTCACAAAATTGTTAATGATCAGCAATAACAGGTTCCGGTACTAAAACTGACCATAGACTTTATATGAGTGGTCGTTCTTTAAATGTTCAAGCATGAATTTCTGAGAAGACACCCCCCAGCAATAGTCCTACCTCAGGGTAAGAGACGCAAACAGGGGAAGTCCAACCCAGCCGATCAACTACCCCACAAGAAATAGGGGAAAGGTGGCGATTGCTTTCCTATAAACGTACCTCCGCACAATTTGAAATTGATGCCGATTGGGCAAAATTTTCCAAATCAAGAAATAATCAGGAAATAATTGGTACTTTAAAACACAACCCCAGGCAACAAATAAAAAGAATTAAAATAAATTAAGCTGGTAAACTTCCATCCTGAAAGAAAGGCAACCGTCAAAAATCAGAAAGTTCTTTAAATGTGTTTGCAATTATATCCACATATACAAAATGGACATAAAGATGTAAGCCGGTGGTATCCAATCTAGCCAAACGTGGGCAGATGAGACACAATAAAATCCAATCTAGCCAAACGTGGGTAGGTAAAACTCAGAAGACCTGGCTATTCGGCTCTTTGGCAAAGCAGCATATGTCCCCTATAAAGCAACATACTTGTGAAGGCACTAAACACAATCACATAAAACAAAATATAAAAAAATCACCATTCTAGAAGTTAATCATATAGGCACTGAATGTTTATCACATTGAAAACAATACTATACAATTTGTTAACTATTGGGCAGTGTTTGTGGTGCTTATGACCGAAACAGATAACTCATGTTATGAAAATTCAACTGTTTTAAATTACGTTTGCGTGATTCAAGGCCTTGATGTTTAATGAAAAAAAAAGGACTGCTTTTCGGACACTGTGCATACAGTTAGCAGCGTTCTTATAGACTGTCGTATATACAAAACAGTTTATGTGTGTTGGCCATTTAAGGCGTCTTTCAATGTTCAGAGCTTTTGTTTGACAAACAACCCAAACTGTCAAGTGTAGTCAGTGTTCCGTTGTGATATTAGCCTTTTTATGGTACTTTCGTCTGCGTGACTACTGAAAAATTAACCTCCCATTTAAGTTTTTCTGGGCCATAACCAAACATTTTAAATTGCAAAAAATTGGAGGTAATAGGAAATAATTAAAAATAAAAGATGTAAACAGCTGGAAAACTCAGATTTTGTGATGCAAATGATTTGGGGTTTTTTTGTATTTACAAACGAAAGACAAAATGAATGTCTCTTTAAACTGATAAAAACCCACCTTTTAAAAGCACAGTATTTTAAAGTTCAACCGTTTTACTGACTCAAACACAAGATCAAGAGGAATATCAACCATTTTAAAAATTATGAACAATTTTCACATTTCCTATATGCTTCCTTAGAGGCCATACGGCATACTGGTACTTCCAGTTCTACACGATCAAAATCGGCACAAAACAATTACTGCTGCACCCAAATTCCTCCGCAGACTGGCTATAGTATGTTCTAGTTACCCAAACCATTGCACTTTACATTACTGAAATGTCTCTAAAGTGGCATTGTTACATGTTTTTATTATATGGATATGTAGAAGATGTTGCTTATAGGACCAATAAACCTAAAATGCAAGCTGGCTTATATAAAAAAGCTATTACTAGCATATAAAGACTTACCAAAAAATGCCTGAGCAGAATTTAAGGTATTTTAAAAAAAAAGTTTAAAAAAACGGGTGGTGGATGGGGTGGAGATTTCCTACACGTAGCTACAAAAATCACTTTTAGTGCCCTATCCAACTGAATGACAATGCGGGGTACCTTGCCTCAATGACTTTACAGCCTTAATTGTCTTATAATATACAAATAAGGGGGGGGGGGGGGAAAGAAGGAAAAAGAAGCAATAGACCACATGTACAGCCCATGTTAGCAATGAAATATCAAAAGTGATGTTAATGGACTTTAACTTGCTTATACCATACTACATCATATTAGGTACATAATGATTAAAATACAGGTTATCCCACAATCAAATAAATCATGCTCAGTATTTACCCTTATTCTGTATAAACGGCACAGATATAAGTATATAGATAGGAATGAAAAATTGCTTCAAATTATTCCTTTAAAAGTCATAACTGGAAAGCCAGTGGCTATTATACAGTTGGGGAACTACTAGTCCCAACATGCCATGGCAGCCAAAGGGTAACTTGTTCCTTCAGCTTAATTTAATCTTCAGATTTGTATTTAAACTGCATCATTAAAAAAGGACAACACTTAATCCATAAACAGTTATTAAAGTGATTATAAGAACCATATTATGAATACAAAGGCCAGAAACCGCAAACTGTGTCCTGCGGATGACATGTCACTGCAGATTACAACAGTGCCATTTCTGCGATGGCCAGTAGAGGGAAGTGTTTCAGCTAAAAAACATACATTAACCATTTAGGAATTTGGCCTCTGTTCATTTTAAAGAACTGAGTATAACATCTAAAGATGACGATGTACTTAATATCTCTTTAAAGAAAAAAATATATATTTATATATACATATATATATATATATACATATATATATACATATATATATATATATATATATATATATATATATATATATATATATATATTTATTTATTTAAAAATATACATATATTAACATACATAGGTCATTTGACATGGTTTTTTTTTATCATGGATATAAATAATAAGACATGTAACACACAAGCAATATCTAAAGAAAAACAATGATGGAATAAATGGAACTTATTTTATATAGATAACATAAGCGATTTTACACAATTAAATGATTTTCTTTAAAACAGCTAGGGATTTAAAAAAAAAAAAAAATGCCACAAAAAAGTCCCTTGCATTAATTTTAAAAGAGCTTTCAGTTCACAGACTGATTTCCTAACAGATAATAGGTACACAATATTTGGACTGCTGTTTTGTTGAAATTATAGCTGACTTTGTATTTGAATCAGTAAAATAGTATGGACATGTTTTAATGTTCATGTCCAATATGAGAATATGTTATCTTGTCCAAGACGGAAAAGGCGATATGGCGGTCATTCCACATGCATTGTTGTTTGAGACGCTTAAAACTTAAAGCTTTAAAACTTCCATGTTGAAATCAATACCATTCTAAAGGAATATAATCTCTCATTTTACTTGTTGGCTTCTACTTGACAGATCATATTTGCTTGTTACCACATTATGTAAGATATTACCTACATGGTAATAGCCAAAGTTTATCGTTAACGACCGTTTACTTGATTGGCCATTTAAAAAATAAATCAGCCGCTGATACGTACTATTTGCAACAATAACGCTATAAGCATCTTGGTTTATTTGTTTGCTCAATATCTCATTCACCCAGTAGCATTATATATTTGTCTCTCTCCTCTATCTGTCTGCTTGTTTTCCACTTAGGCTATTGTGAACTCTTCCATCTCTTGTCTATTAGGTCTCGATCATTCTTTGTGACCTTCCTGTGAACCCAGGCCCGAGTTCAGAGGTCAGCATCGGAGGGAGGATCCATGAGAGATGTGCAGAGACATGACACGTGCACGGCCAGTTACCAGTTCTTTGCAGCGCAGGTCTCTGGCTGGATCGGGGTTAATGAAGTGATACTGTGCACAAGTCAGAGCTTTAAGAAGGTTTGATCAAAGAGTAATTATTGGTTGATTTCAATGAAGGGGTTGCATAAAATTGTCACCTAAAAACAAACGCTTTATTTTATTTAGGTTACATCAACTAAATGTGAATAAAGGGAACGGCTATTGTCCTTTGCAAATTAGTTTTAATTTTCTCTGTTTTTATTGGCATCGCAACATCCACCAGGTACTAAGAAGGAATATTGGTTTATCCTTAAGTGTCCTGAATTGTGTCCCATATCATCTTTTAAGCAGAAAAATTGGGAGTTAAACTGGTAGCATTCATTGGTAAACTCGTTAGATTTGGTATAGCAGCAGATAAAGGAACCCCCACAAGCTTGCATTTAACATCTATATTCGTCTATAAATGGTCTTTTCTAAACTACAGTTCATGAACTGCGTACATCGATGGCTAACGCGGTACAACATTCTGCTGTCTTTGGACCATTAAAGAAGTCTTACACATACTGCAGAGAATTTTTTTTTTTCAAAGGCAATACAAAAATATTCCTGTTATTTAATACCTTTCACATAAGACTAATTTCATTTAAAGACTAATTTAATACACTAAATCCATTGTTTTAATATCATCTTGTACTGACTACAACAGAAGGAAGACCCGGGAAAACAGCAACTGTTTTAATCTGTACAGACTTGCAGGGAATGCCTGGCCAGTTTTAATAGGAAAATAACAAATCAAGAGTAATTGGAACTACTTTGTTAAGAACACAATATAGCATAAAGTCTGCCTAAGGTTGATTTGGTTTATCTGCAGCTGGAGTATCAGAATTTAAGAAATTCAGTTGCAGTATCTGTGTAGTTGAACTCTCCTTCCTGACATGGTTCATACACCAACTTCAATGGGGTTCAAATTCTACAGGTCAAGAAGTGCAAAATCTCACTGGGAGCTTGACAGCTTGTAAGTGGCAAATCTCCTCACAACCCTAATTGGGCTGGTGTCTGGATCAAAGCAACACAAGATTTTAATTTTCAGCCAGCGACTGTTTATGTACAAGCAGCCACTGGAATAACCAGAAATGTAATATGTAAAAATAAATTAATTTAAGCAAATTAAAATAAAAAATAATAAACAAAGTTTGTAAAGTAAAACTGCTATACAAATCCTAAAATATGAGAAAATTTCAGTTTAGAATGTCCTGTTACACTTACGCTGAATATTCTTATAGCTGGATTGTTATCGTAATAAAACTGTGTTTCACACACAAATTTAAAGTATTTTATCTTTAACAACCACCCCATAGGAAGTTTCACCTCTGCAACGTTATCAGGGTGCTATTCTTTTTGGAATAGTTAGTGTGCCCATATATGACCAATGACTGACCTTCTTTACAAGTCCTTAAGCTAAAAATGATTTACAAATTTAAGACGGTGAAATGAAAATATAATATATGCGCTGTTAAAAGTTTATACCTATCCTTTATAAAATCACTTATATATGTTTGCGATAACCTGCTTTAAAAATAATCTTGTTATACCACAAAATTCGATTTTGGAATTCTTATACCAAGCAAAATTTTTCTTACTGAGATTTAGATGATATACTGTTTTAACAAAAGCTGGAAAATACTCAGAAGGAAAAAGTACATTCTACCAATCTATAAAACCAAACTAAATTTAATAAGAGCAGATCTTAAGAAAACAAAATGTTTGAGACTATCTAAAAGCCTTATTCGCACAAAAAAAGGCATTAAAATATGTATGACAGAAGAGGATGGGTGTTTTGGTGTTGGGATGTAGCATAAAACTGTACAATATATGTATTCCTATGGTTTTTATATCTAACTATAAAAGTAATATACTACCTTATTTAATACTAGGGAAAAAACAAATAATAGTTACAACGGAATGACAGCATTACACCATAAGCTAGAAATATTGGAAATTTGAAGGCTAGAGGTTGCAAAAAAGTCTTTCTTGATGGTTATGGAAAAAGTATTGGGCAGTTTCTGAGCTTCGAGCTAACAAACCACTAACAGGTCAGATTTGGAGGATATCTTTAATCATACACAGGTGGAGTAATCTGTTTGACTGGGTCAGAAATTATCCTATCTGTTCTCACAGATGGAAATCCTCAAAACATGACTTGTTAGGGGTACTTGGGGACCAGAGTTAAGAGACCCTGGTAAAGACAACTAAACAGAACATTTGTCTAAATCAAAAGCTAATGCTAACAATATAGAGAATAGAGAAAACTGTCACAATATGACACAGGGAGCCAAATATTTAGATTACATGAAGTCTGCCTTGATGCATGTCTAAATACCAATTTCCCATACACCTGTTAGAAAGTGTAAACTCAACATTCAGTGGTAAGAGACACCCACGTCTGACCTGTAACGCCTAAGCACCTAAGAGGTCAATTACAACTCTAACAAATAAACCAACCTGATAACGTTGACTTAATAGCACAAAATTAATTATAAATGTGTCATTAAAGGATTTTCAGATAACTCTTTCCAACAAGGTGTTTGAATTATATGAAAAGTTTGTCTTTCCTGTCTGTTTTGTGATAAAATAATTCCTTATAGAGCCATTATACCCATGGACAGTGGCATAAAAAATATTTTATCAGTTTTAACAATGGAGAAGTGATCTCTAAAACATGTTATAAAGATCCACTAATGACCTTTTAAGTGAAATGGTCACCATATATCATATTTGTTCTCTAATTTCATGTAACACTGTCCACTAGACGCTGCTGAGGTAATACATATAGCCAAAGAGGAGCTGTCCTGCAGTTGATAGCTGCTAGAGAAGCCTTTGTTCTGTGTCCAGAAAACAGGTCTATGACCTGGAAGTCATTGTCACCAAATGACTACCAGTTAGAGAAGTGACAGCAGGAGCTATTGTGGGATTATTAATCATAAGACTCAAAAGTGAGTAAAGTAAGTGATATAGAAAATCAGTACTTGAACTATTTTAATTATGACGGGTTAAACTTCCCGGTCCTTCCTGTGTCCTATTTCACATACCTAATGCACAACCGCACTACCGATTTTGTATGAAATGTGTCACAAATAAACCAATGTATAATTAGGCACTTCTAACCTGCTACAGTATGCTTTATGAATGGCATCTCCCCTTACTGTATGTTTTGCTAGTGTGTATACTATGTATACATCCTAAAAGTTTTGGCATCTTTGTTTCTCTTTTGTGGCTAGTAGGTTAATGACAGCGGCTGAGTTAATAATATTGTTAATAAGTTAATCTGATAAGAGTAGATTGCAGAGCGTTATCTATACTATGTGTTAATAAATTGTAATCAATATTATACCATCTATAATAATTATAAATGATTTACCCTACCTAATGAATGGGAAAGAGATAGATGCACCTGACATTTTAAAGTGTGGATATTTAACATTATTTGACATTTTTCAGTAATAGGAAGCAGGAACATCTTGGGATGAAATTATTCAGTTTAATTTTTTTTGCCAATTCAGAACCAAGACATTTTTTATTTTTTTTTACTTTTAAGGATAGATGGTTAAAACAAAGACTTTGGACAGAGAGATGTCAACAGCTGCAGCAATGAGAAAGGGACCTTTATCCCATCGAATACTCAAATTGTATTACTGTGCAGAGCTCTAACCGTCACAGGTGCCAATTTAAAGGTTAAAAATCACCAATATTATAAAAAGAGAAACATTTAACACTGTACAGAGAAAACAGGAGGTAGACTGGATGCCGCAGGGCTCTGTTTAATGAATCCGGGGAAGAAGACTAATTAACCCACTAGCTGCTGGGATGCATGTGACCGATTAACCCATTCCAGTAAGATTTGCCAACTGATGTTCACAGCAGCTTTACACTTGTTCCCTGCTTCCCCTCCCATCTTTTCAGCTGAAATAATCCCCTCCAGGGGCAAAGTGAGAGACAAATGAGCAGAAGAGAGAAGCAGGAGCGATGGGTCCCTGTACCACTCACTTATCTTCTGTCGGTTCAAGAGTTCAGTCATGGCCTCAATGCAGAGACCCATTCCTCTCCACTGGGCAGATACATGGGCACTGATGTCAGGATAGGAAGCAGGGCAAGGAGGGGAAAGAGATTCTATACCCCAAGACTCTGGGGAGCTGAAAACACAAGCAGAGGAAATTCAATTACAGTACAAAGTGGCCGCAAAATAGTAACGTCAGAAGGAAATCGCGTACTGTGGAATAAAAACACACAAACCAAGGGGCAAAATAATTCAGGGACAATGAAAGCAGAACATGTTGCTTAGGAAATGCAGGGGAAAGAAGTCAATAGAGAGTAATAACCTTATTTTATTGTTTATAGTGCAAAAGTTCACCCGCATTACACTCAAGGGGTATTTATTTTTTTAGGCTAGAGCTTACATTTACAGCGGGCCAAGACTTGCACTTTAAATATTGTTATTTACATCTCGAGGCACAAAGATTAAAGCCGACTCATAAAGTTATATAAAAGTCACCGGTTTTGTGCAGATCAAAAGAAATGGCAGCAAACTAGAACTGCTACTAATGCATGTACAGAAGCAAAAGAAAAGGTGAAGAGAAGAGCTGAACTTCATAGACAAATGAAATACAAAAATTACTGAGGCCTGTTGCAAGTCTTAGCCATTCAAAAATATTGCTTATAATGAGAAACTACAAGACCAAAAAGTCTATGTAACCAAGGCACCTGTCCTATGGTTAATATAAGGCATAATATCTATATAAAAAGAACATGTATAATGCTATTTTTTGTCATTACACGTCCGGCTATCCAATATATAATTGCAGCACGGTAGCTGTGTGATATTTAAGAAGGCTAGGCACGCTCAGCTAGCAAGTCTGAGACAGGGAGACACATACCCGGGTATTATTATTCTGCCTGTGCAAACATACATCTATCCGCTAATTAACACATACAGTTCAGCCACAGACATATGGCACAAAAACACCTGCACACTAATCTTTTTGTGCTATATTAAGCTTTGGATAAGAAAGGGAAAATTGAGAGCGGTAAGAAGCCTTGAAGAAGTCACTTACATATGTCCTGAACCCCAGGGCTGTTGAGCAGATTTTAGGGAGGACACCCAACATTGCAGTGCCTCAGTTCTGTGTACTGTCTTAGTCACAAATCTGCTTAACAGTGCCTTGACTCAGGGAATTAGTGGGTTAGTGCTTGATGGCCTTTAAACCCTTACAATCTAACAAAGCTTAAATACTAAGGGGGAAAAAAAGGGGGGTAGCGTGCCCCAAATGCAAAAGGGTGTCCATGGGTAGACTGAGCAGCGTATCTGTTCCCTCCGCCCTCTGAGATATAAATGAGATTTGGAGGTAGGGGAGCAGCACCTCAGGGAAGCGCAGGGACGTGTGTTGACTGATGAATCCTTCATAACTTCCTCCGTGTTGCCGGGCGGGTTCATCTGCAGGACAAAGCTATCCATCTCCTTTCCGCTCTCCCTGCAGCGCTCACCCCCACCTCTTCAGCTTTTCCTCCTCACTTCTCCTCTTCTGCTTTCCTCTTCGTTTTTTCATTACACTCATCTCTTCCTCTACCAACCTAATTTTCTCATCCCTTTCTCAATTTTCTATTCTTACCCTCCCTCACTCAT
This sequence comes from Rana temporaria, assembly GCF_905171775.1. Classification (NCBI taxonomy): domain Eukaryota; kingdom Metazoa; phylum Chordata; class Amphibia; order Anura; family Ranidae; genus Rana; species Rana temporaria. The sequence goes on along the minus strand of NC_053490.1, from coordinate 107,846,463 downwards.
TTTTTCCCTCTAATCATCTCCAATGAAGATTTGGTAGCAATCAATGAGCAAAGACCCACAAGGAGATCTGTATTGTTTCTGCTGCAAATGGGTTATCTGTGAAATGGTCTGCTGTTTCCCCTTTGGAGGTTTGGATGAAATATGTAGAGTGTGTTATCCAATACATATGCATTTCATTTTTTATAAAGCACAAAACACATTTCCAGACCCTGGCCCATACTCTGGATAAGTCATGGACACGAACTTCTCATTCCACCTTCTGAAGATACAAGAGCATCGACCCAAAATGCACCTGAACAGCCTAAACTCATCACATCTTTGTCTGAGTCACACCCTTTCAAATGCCAGGTGTATATCATATGTGTGCACATCTATCGGGCACACAAGGGACACACAGACCTCAATCTTCTCCTCCTACACGTTCATTAGACATAGATCTCTCGCGCTTTCCATCGTAGAGATTCATCAAGGACACATACCTTGCTGTGGTTCACCAGGGGCACATACTTCACACCCCATCAAAAAGTCAGGAATGCAACGTACCTACGTTTCTTGATTCCCCCAGAAACACTTGCATGCTTCCCGCCCTTGACATACACACAAGAAAAGTGTCACCCCTTTTCACAAAATCAGGGAACGGTCTCCTTCCGATACATTTAACACAATTAACTCACATTTAATGCATCTGTCTAAGACTAGGATAACAAGCTGTACACGTGACTTATTTGTTTTACAATCACAATCTACTTCCAATTGGACATACGCAACTATAGCATTACATTATAATAAACCCTTGAATAGCCCAGAAGTACTTAGTCTGTTGACTATTTACATGCCCTTCAGTAAATTCAGTGTTAAGTGCAGCAATGTGCCCAAAGCTTGTCCATCTAAACTTTGGGAATTTAAAGCCAAATCATTTTTCAGTAATGAAGATTCATTGTTTAATCCTCACTGACCTACTGATAACTAGCAGGGAGTGAGAGAGTAAGAATATGAGGGAGATGTAAAGCATACTCATTTGCATATCTGAATATGATTTACATACATAATATTTTAGTATTTCTAGCTCTGTGTTTTGGTGCTCCCTAGCTGCTGGATTCTTTACTAAGCTTTCTCACTGTGGTATGTATGCAGGTGCATTTTCCATTTACCCACCAATATTTTTGAACTTTGATAGTAACTGCTAAAAACACAAAATCTGTATAGGAGGTGTGCTGCTAAAAATTGACATACAAAGTACAGCTTCTGTCTAGCTCTGTTTATCTCACTCATCTATTTTATTCAATTCCTGATTGGCAAAAAGACATGGCCCACTTTGATCACTAACAGGTTGCACTTGCTCTGTGGGGTGGCACAAAGAAGGGGATAGTAACAGAAATTATGATCAGGAGATGGAACCGACTACACACTTCATTTAAGTTGAAGGTGTGGAAACCACAACATGTAGGGACACCAGCAAACAAGCCTACCATACCTTCACAGGGTAGGGCATAACACATGGAGAGTGCCCTATTTTCTGTATAGTAGTACCAACAGAGATCTATACTTATATGGCAAATGTAAAATTGTATTCCAAATGAACAACATGCAGTTTGAAAACTTGTGGAAATCATGTAATTATTGTTTTTTGTGGTGTATGGGAATGTCACAGATTTCCAACTAATGGTATGTGTACCCCAAAGGTTCATTTTGCGGGTACTGTTGCTTGATCTAGCCATGCCTCTTTTTAGAAAGATTGGATAATGCTTGCATATTTAACCACCCAGATGTCTCTGAGAGGAAAAGGAATTTAGTTATCAAGGCTTCACATTTGTGCACCTGCATTTTCATGCATTTGTTGTGTGTGTTTGTTGGGTTTTGTCATGCGCTTCCCATATGCTTTCATTGAGGTCTACGTGGGCAAAAATGCTCCAAAATAACCGCCTTATTGGAAGAATGCGGCATAGGTGTGAAAGGGCCCCATAGACAATGTTGGAATTTCTCATCATGCTTTGTCACGCAATGGCTAACGCACGATAAATCACACAGGTGTAAACAGGGACATAAACATAAAAGGGTTTGAATATTTATACACAACTAGATACTGATACTGTATATACAAAATGACTCCTACAATACTAAGGTTTAAGATGGCTATATTTTCAATTCAAAGATAAAGATCAGGAACACAGCAACAGGACCTCAAACTAGCAGGAAAGTTCCAAACTAACTTTGGAAAGTATTACCTTATTAAGAGTAGTCGATAATTGGAATAGACTTTCAGCAGGGATAGTAAGTCAACAGTAAGTGAAATTAAACATGCCTGGGACAAATATACATTTATACTATCACAAAAAAAAGTAATATAGCAAAACAATTTAAAACAAATTAAAAAAAAGAAATAAAAAGAAAAAAGGACAGACTGGATGATCCACTTGGTTTTCTTCTGTCGTCATGCTTCTATGTTTCTATACTAGAGAGTACTGATACACTGGCTTTTATATATTGGTACATGCTTTGAAAAACACTGTGGTATATCATCCTCTCCTTTATGATGCTTCTCAGAAAGCCTCACTTTAATACTCATTTATATTAGCACTGAAATTCTAAAGATCATTAACTTGCTCTGATTTTAATACTCATTTATATTAGCATTGAAATTCTAAAAATCATTAACTTGCTCTGATTTTGTCAGATACATGTGAACGCCTCTTTCCAGTCACTCAGAAAATGACAGTCTCCTGGCTTCAGCTCTTAACAACTATGCAGTCTTAGTCAATAGATGGCGCTCTAAGTACAATACAGGGTCTCAGTTATACTGCATCTGTAAGTATACTGCGTAGGGGGAGGGGTTAACCCTTACTCTGTACTACACCTTCACATTGAATTGTATAGTGTAGTCAGAGTGTAACCTGAATACAATTTTGCCATATTACTTAACTTTTTAAATTGTTTTATGTCACCTTAGTGAAAAAACATAGCCCAGTTCTAGGAACTGCTTCTCATTTGGAACCAAATCCATCTGTCCTTCTTAGTTATGCCTCTATTTTACCGGATGTACAGAACTCTGTAAAAAAATAAAATCTTTTACTGTGATAAACCTTTTATCCAAAACCTAAATTATTGCATTTGTTGTTCTGAAAAAACAGTATAAAACAGTAGTTGTGAAAAAGGGACTCCTGAGTAAAACCACTCATCCTCTGCCCAATAAAATTCTATAGTACTGAAAACTGGTGGCATGAAAGGTGTGTGCTTTCCATGCTATAATGTGTCCCTCTTTCCAATCTCAGAAAGTGGAGAGGCATACAAAAATTCAGGTAATAATCTGCATGACCCAAGCTGACAATTAGGTCATGCAGAACTTCACCTGAAAAGCAGAACTGCACCTGAAAAGGAAAATCCCACTGATCCTCCCTTGTACCTGTCAAACCTTTCTGTATTGGAAGTTCTTTTTTTGGGAGCGAATACCTGTCAGAAATTTCTGACAGGTACCCACTCACATAGGCGAGCAGAGCAAAAAATTGGCCTCCCTCCTCCCTACCCACAACCTCCTGGGACACATCCAAGGACCATAGAGAATTTGCAGCATGTCTTGTGCATGCACAATGGGAGGCTGGCTGTGAAACACCAGAAAGTCACATCCGGCTTCCCACAAGGAAGGTGGTGGTGCCGGGGACCCAAAGGTGGGCAAAGAGACGGCCGGGACAATCACAGCACTGGATCCCTGGACTGATAATTGTCTGTATAATAAAAGTTGACTGCTACAGTACTTGTAGCTGCTGCCTTTAATTTTTCTTTTTATAACTGACAGGAGATCCCCTTAATTGACAAAATTTGTTATGTAAAGGATTGGATACTGTAAAATAAATATATATCAAAACAAGGTAAATATCTCTAAACATCAAACACGATCAGTACTGCCAAAAAATTAACTGCCATAACAAAAATGTAATTGCCATAATCTTAAAGGACTTGACCGTGATCTTCCCAAGTAGTAGCATTGGGAGAGGTCTATATCCCTTCTAATATAAGCAGCAGTATATTGCAGCTATTTATGTTTTTACAGAGAAGTACATTTGTCCAGGCCAATACAATATGGCTCATAGGAGCTGCATTATATTCGCATAGGTCCACTGCTCTATTAGAGTTTAATGCTAGCAATGCTACTTACACCTGGAATTAGGCAATGTGGGGGTTGTAATGGTAAAGCTACCATACACTTTTGTACTTTTTAGAAAATTGTACTTCCTGCTATTGTATACAGACAACTACCTGAATACAATAACGCAGCCCAACAGTGACTGCATCTGATAGGATCCATTCGCTGATTTGTCAATAATTTTCCCACCTGGCACAGACTTGTCAAGCTGGTGGTGGCGATAATGAAACACGTGGCTCAAATTTCGAGCTGTGTATGGCTAGCTTGAGCATTGCATTCATGCATTGCAGCACTGGAGATCTAGGTTCCATTTCCTGTATTGCCAATATCTGCATTGAGTTTGTATGCTCAGCCATTGTTTTCAAGTGTTTTCTTTGAATGTTTGCTCTCAAAAAGTCTGTGTTTCTGTATGAATCTTAGGGTTATGTATGACTATAAGTTTATTTGAAGACAGTGACTGGTCTAGGTGGTCTATACACTTTAGGCCCTGTTCCTACTAGCACAACTTCTCCTGCACCTGCCGTCATGCTAAAATGCACAACAATACCCTCGCGAATATGCTTTCGACCCTGACAGGATCATCCTAACACGCAGACTAACCGTGGGGTGGGTGAAGGCATCTACCCGTTGGTCTCCTACCCCCTGTCCAATAATTACCATTCTCAACAAACCTCTCCTCAGCAGCCCTTTCGCTCTTCTATGACCTTCTCCCGTCTTCCTCTCTTGTCTCCCCCTCTTTACTTCTCTCTCTCTCTCTTTCAATTCACTCCCATTCCTGGGTCGCTTCTCCCTGCTTTTTTTTTCTTTTTTTCCCTAACTTGGTTATCCCTTTTTTTTCTGAAAACTCATGACTAATTTTATTATGAACAACAGGGCTCTTCAGCTAGACTTACTCCTTGTAACAGGTGACAGCCGTCACTCTAGCACTGTATTGTCTGACAGTAGGAGTCGAGCTATGGGCGATAGCCATTGGACAGACTCATTACCCATGTTTACTTGCAACTGTCACTGGATTGTAACTTCTTCTGTTGTTCACTGTGATATATGTGAATTTGACAATAAACACATTTTCAACCCTAAAATGCACAACAATGAAAAAACATTGTTCTCTATGGTGCCCTTTCACCTCAAATCAACATGGTAGAGTGTGATTTTTTTAAAAGGTGCAGGTACTTCTTTTGGTGCAGCATAGTGAGTTGTTGGCCCATAAACTTTAATGGGAGTGCATGAAAGTTGCATGAAAAACACATGGTGCATTTTTGGCAGGATTTTTTGCTTAACGCCCAGTCTTCTCCTTCTACAAAAGAAAAACACGAAGCATTAAAACGCACTAACAAAACGCATTATTAAGCAGCAGCAGTAGTGTGAACCTAGGTTAAATGTGCATCAGAATTTGTTGGAGTTTTTTTTAAAATAAAGTCTCACAACCTATAAGAGGAAAAAGTAGTTAGAACAGTCAAGTTTTTTTCAGTGGATATGCAAGAACTAAAAAAGTCAGGACTACTTGTAAATGGTACTAATGGCACTCCACAGGTACTCATGGGAGTCTGTTATACACAAGAATTGTTGCTTCTTCTCATACTCTGAAAAAGCTGCGTGTGTTAATAATTAATTCTCAAAAAAGGATCATAAATTTATGAGCAAATTTTTTATACTAAGGGTCCTTTCATATGGGCTTTCCGATCAGGTCCGCCTATCCATTTCTCAGGTGGACCTGATAGGAAACTCCATGCGGGTCTATGAGCAGGCTGATGTAAGCGGACTTGTATCCACTTGTGTCCGAGTACATCCAGGTTTAGAAAAAATAAATAAAAAATTCCAATAGGATCACATGTTGGGCACGAGGGGTATATACTATTTGCAAGGTACTGGGTGGCTGTCGTGGATTATAGACTAATGGTACTACAGTATATAGGCATAGGCGCTATAACATACTGTACCTGCTATCAAATTGTCAGTAGCTGTTCTTATGGGAAGAACACATTTCACTTTTATGTGTCCAATGGATAAGATTGAAGATGTGCAATCTTTGCTTTTAGTTAACAATCACAGACGAGGTTTCAGTAACTTAACTTTTGTAAATTGTTAATAGTCTGTAAGTTGTGTTCATTATCACAGCAGGTAGGTTATTATCATTATGGTTGCTATTCAGGCATGCTACATACAGTTGAATTACTATAGTAAACTTGATTACATTCATTTTATGGCCAACACCTATAACCCACATTTGTTTGGATAATAGATCAAGACTCCTGATACCACTTTTTTGAGACCGAGTACAAGTACCGAATCTTTTTTTCATGTACTCGCCGATACCAAATACCGATACTTTTTTTAATGTCATGTGACAGTGGCTTTTTTTTTTAAACAGTGATATATATATATATTTTTTGGTGGGGGGGGGGGGGGGGTAGTGGATTGTCAGTGTTTTTTTTTATTATTATTAATATTTACATTTTATTTTTTTAATTATTTATTGCAAAAACAAAAACATTTTTTTTAGTCAGCCCTGTTGGGGGGCTTTGGTGAGATATCAGGGGTCTTAACAGACCTCTGACATCTCCCAATTAAGACAGAGAAAGGGACTAGGGATACAGATTCCCCAGTCCCTTTCTCAGCAGCCTCAGCTGAAATGAATGGACAGGAGACAGAGGCTCCTGTCCATTCATAAACTGAAGCATCGTAAACACAGGTTACGATGCTTCAGTTATGTGAATGGACAGAGTCAGTGATCACTGACTCTGTTCATTCAGAACAGGTAGGAGCCGGGTTTAGTGGCTCCTACCTCCGCTCTCCATCCTGACGAGGACAGAGGGAGTGGAGGAGGACATAGCGCAGAGGGGGACAGCAGCAGGAGGGGGGACAGGCAGCATGGAGGGGGGGAGCAGCATCACGGAGGACAGAGCATGGATGAGGACCTGAAGAAAGCGGGATCACGGAGGGGGACACTGAGCGCGGAAAGCAGCATCACTCGGGGGGGAGACACAGGACACGGGACACAGCATGGAGGACAGCAGGAAATCAGAGGAGCGCCTACAGCAGCATCACTAGGGGGGACACAGGACACAGCATGGAGGACAGCAAGAGCATGGAGGGGGACGCGGCGAGCGAAGGGGGAGAGCAGCATACACCTGCCCTCTCCGCTTGCAAACTCTGCCCGACCTATCTGCTCAAAACCTCCGCCCGCTGACCAAGTATCAGGTCAGGCATCGGGAGCATTTGCCTGAGTACAAGTAGTCGCGCAAATGCTCTGTATCGGTCCCGATACCGATACTAGTATCGGTATCGGGACAACCCTAATACAGAGTACATTTTTTACAACTGCACTAGCAGGCAAAACTAATTTTACATTTCATTCTAAGCCCACGTTCACATCGGGGCGATTTGGCATGCGATTTGACATATCAAATCGCATGCCTAATCGCATGCCTAATCAGCGGCTATAGCACCGTCACCGTATAGCAATGGCACCGTCCGAATTGGTGCGTGCCGACTTTGCGGCACTGCATCGATTCCTGAAAGTGGTTCCTGTACTACTTTTGGCGACTTTGGGGGGGACGCTTAGTATAGACATCTGTGCAGGTACCCGCTCAGATGTCTCTGAAATCACTCTCGAAGTCGGACTGACATGCGGGTATGAAATCTTGCGAGTTCAGCTGAACAGTCAGTGTAAACCTAGGCTGAAGGAGGCCCTCTAACATTCAACTCCTCAGAAATGATTACAGCGGATTATTCAAATTAGAAAACAGCTGTTTAATAGAGCTTCTAAGCACTGGACTCTTTAATGGTGTACATGCTTCCTGTTAAAAGTGTGTATATCGCTTTCCGCCATACTGCAGACCCGGCAACATGGTGCGTATGAACGTGCTTGCCGATGCTCTTAAAAGCATCAACAATGCAGAGAAACGTGGTAAGCGCCAGGTTCTCATCAGGCCGTGCTCAAAAGTGATTGTGCGATTCCTTACAGTGATGATGAAGCACGGCTACATTGGTGAATTTGAAATAATTGATGATCACAGGGCCGGAAAAATTGTTGTCAATCTTACAGGGAGACTTAATAAGTGTGGAGTCATCAGCCCCAGATTTGATGTGCAGCTAAAGGATCTGGAAAAGTGGCAGAACAATCTCCTGCCTTCACGTCAGTTTGGGTATATTGTGCTTACAACTTCCGCTGGCATCATGGACCACGAGGAAGCAAGGCGAAAACATACAGGAGGCAAAATCCTGGGATTCTTTTTCTAAATGTTAAAGCAGGCAGAACAATAAACTGTTATCAAAAAAAAAAAAAAAAAGTGTGTATATCTGTTTTACAGAAAGCAAAATGTTGCAATGCATGTGGGTAGGGCTGACAGGCAAACCATAAGAAAGGTTATGCAAATCCTTTCCTTCCATATTTTCATGCCCTGCCTTCCCACCCAATTTCATTTCACCTTCTTATCTTTAAAGCACAACTCCAGTTTTGACAACAAATTTAAATTGGATCCTCCAGCAGTCTACAGACTCACCAGCTCACCAGTCCTTCCTCTGTTTTAAACAATTCCCTATATCATTCCACCCACCATCGATTTTAGGGTGAGGTAACCTGCATTTGGCCAGCTTCAAGTGGGTTCTGCGTTGCCATAGACTTGGATGGAAAAGCAAAACCCATTTGATGCAAACAAACACCAGTCAACACAAGATCTTAGGGGCCTGAACAGAAAGGGTTATGTTTGTGCATGGGGCATAGGTCTGCTCAATGACTTGGTAATGATCCTGGCCTCTCTATCCTGTGATTGGTACATGTGGAGAAAATGCAGCCAGCTGAAAGCCCCCTCAGCCAATCCTAGCAGCCTTGAGCTGAGAATTGTGGCTGTTAGGTGTGTTGAGTAACACAGTCTCCTCAGATTTGCTCCTGTTAAATCTGCCTAAAATATCATGGGGGGGGGGGGGAGGTGAGCATTTATCAAAACTGGAACAGCCATAATCTGCAGTAGCTTAACAACCAATCAGCTTCTATCTTCAGCTTTTTTATGTAAGCTTTCAAAATTAAGGATAGCAGCTGATTGGTTTTTGTGCACAGCTGCTCCAGATACTGGCTCCAAATTCCCCTCCATGTGACTGAAAACCCTGCATTGTACATAGGGAGTGCCACAATTGAGAATTGCAACACCTTGGTATTACTGTGTTTACATACAAAAACAGAATAATACCCCCTCATGGGGTATGCCTTCTGGAAGGGCAAAGACTGCTGGAACAGGGCAGGTCCCCTGGATCCTTTACGTGGCCCTAACTTGATCAATGGGTTCACATCACTGTTGTGGTGAGTTCGATATTTTGCTCTTCCGGGAGCCTGGGTGTGCTTGCCATTCACTGAGTACCCTAATGGGTTAACTTTGAGAGACCTCACAATGAAGACCTGGCAGCCACACTCTTGGTCGTGGATTGGTAGCAAGAGAGGAGCTCTTTGCCAGAGTCACGCACTTGCATGCGTAGCAAGGTGGATCACAAGTGCAAAGCATTGGTCATGGGGGTCATGCCAGCATACTATCCTCTAACAGTTCTGAGGTGGCTTGCAGTGTTCCTTCTGAAGGACCTGACACCAAGAGCCTGGATCACTGTCCCCTGCCTGAGTCGCAACACTCCGCAGAGTCTTCTTTAACCTATTCAATAGTGGCTTCCTCCTCTTTCCTAGCCAAAGAAGAAAAACAAAATGTCTTAATTAATTTAAAAGAGTGCAGCCATATTTGCCAAGCATGTGTCACAAGAATGCTTCTATATCCTCTCCTCCAGAGTCCACCTCTGTACATGAGAAGTCTCAATCTTTTGATATTGTTCCTATGCTTTAAATATGCCCACCCTATTAAAACCTTTCCTTTGTTAAAAATGTCTGTTAAAAAATCTTTTCCTGTGCACTCACTTTTATGGCCTTTTTTGCACAGTTAGACATTTTTTATTCCTCCCAAGAAATTTGCCGAGCAATACCTTATTGACAAGGGATTTCTTAAAAAGCGGCGATCTCAGTTGTGAATCCAGCCTTAGCAATACTTTGACTGTCCCTGTAGAGGACATTTCAGTGTTCAAAGACAAGTCCAAAGCTAAACCCATAATTGAGCTCTGCCATAAGCCCTGCATCCTCCAAACCTGCAATCATGGCCTCCTCCCAATGTGTAGACATCCCCACTTGTCAAAGTGGGGGGATGTCTGCATTTTTTTCTAGCCAATTGTTTCCTGGACATTTCACACATTTGGGTGCAGAATGTGGTATCCAGTAGCTACAAGCTTTTAAACCCTGTCTCTGACCTTTTTGATGTTGTTCAAGCTACCAAAGTCCCTATAAAAATATATGGACCTCTACATTGTTCTGGTGCAACTCCTTTCTCAGGAAGTTATAACTTTCATTCTAGAAAAGGAGCAGGTTGAAGGTTTGTACTTGGAATTGTGTTCAGTAAAAAAGGGGACATTCACTCTATTCTAGATATGAAGGTTGTCGACACCTTCCCCTAGGTACAAAAATTCCACATGGAATCTGCCAGGTCAGTCATTGTTTCCCTTCATTTGGAAGACTTTCTGGCCAAAATTGGCATCAAAGATGCTTCCTTGTATGCACCCATTTTCTCGGTGCACCAACACAACTTGCAGTTTGCTGTGGTCATGCAACAATACCAATTTGTTGCCTTAACTTTTGGTCTGTCCACTGCAACTCTGGTGACATTTCCTGTTTTTGCCTCATTTTGCTCTCTGGTCGTGAGAGTAAATCACTGATCCCACTGGTCTGGAAGATCCAGACGACAGGATGCAAGCCTCTGTATGAGTCCTCAGTTTTCTCTTAGTTTGAGAGCTAAGGTCATTGGAGAAATCCTGCTTCCAATTAATATTCTGGAGTTTAGAGTGATTTGACTATTCCTTCATTGCTGGTCACAGGTATTTTGCACATAAACAGATAGAACAAACTGCTATTAATTCTATATTTAACATATTTTATTTTTTTTGTAGAGGGGTTTTTGTTTTTAATGATATTGCGAATGTTAGAAAGGATTTTGTATACAACGCTCCAAATCCAACAAGTGAATCCTTTCCTTCAGGAATATAATTTTTTTATTTTAGCACAATAAAAAGATCACAAACAGACACATACACATCCTAGAACATGACAGAGAATTGTTTGTATATGTGAGGAAACCCCATCTGAACACATACAGGCAGAGCATACATTTGAGGGATTTATTGATTAGAGAAGATCCTAGAGATAAGTATAAGAAAATTATTGAAGTGCCCATGTTTATAGGCAATACCTCAGGAACGTTTAAGTGTAGCATTCAAAAACATTGCAGCAATAATTGTGTGGACCTCACCGTTTGCAGAAACCAATTAACAGAGATAAGCTTGTGGCTTTACATTTTGTATAGGATCAAATCTATGAATTGCGTGGCATTAGGGTGACCATGTGTCCCAGAGTGCAGTCCCGCATTTTGCAGGTCTGTCCCGGGCACCTTCATTCCAGGACAATACAGTGTCCCGGAATGAAACTGACACAGATACCCCCCCCCCCCCCCGGGCCAATCTGATGCCCCCAAAAAAGGCTGCCACATCACTGCTTTACTAACTGACAGTACTTGCCCTGGCCGGGAATGCCCGGAGGAGCACAATCCCCGCCCCCCTGCTTGTGATTGGAGAAATCATAAATCCCGCCTCTTGTGTCCAATCACTGTGCTGTTATTCGTTACAGCACAAGCAGATTTTTGTGAAGGGGAGTGTCCCTGAATGGTAGTTTACAAATGTGGTCACCCTACGTGGCATGGCCATTCACCATGTTCCCATGTCTAATTGCAGTGGCAGCATGGCTAGAGTATTATTACAGGGAGGAAATTTCAGGATTCTATTTTTTATGACACACTGCAGTTTTTTAAATGCATTTTTTTGGACAAAATACGCTTTAATGAATTTCAATGCAAAAAAACATAATATATAACCCAGGTTTTAGGTAAAATATAAAAGATGATGTTACGTTGAGTAAAAAGATACCTAACATGTCATGCTTTAAAATTGTGCGTGCTCGTGGAATGGCGACAAACTATGATACCTAAAAATCTTCATAGACAACGCTTTAAACATTTCTACAGCTTTAGCCACCTAAATGATAACAATTACCTATCCATTCACTACAGTCACTGTGCTGGCCACAAAGTTTAGAGTTACAAAGGAGGTTTAGAGCTAGAATTATTGCTCTCCCAATAATGTTCACGGCAATACCTCACATATGTAGTACGAACACCATTTACATATTACACTTGTTGCATGGCCAATGCCTCAAAGTATTGTAGTTAACAAGTAATAAGCAACTTACAAGTTTTGGCCACTGTTTCATCTGAACATGCATGCTACAATATTTATGCATTAGCATCGATTGTTGACCAGCTTTACCATAACTATAATGTCGCGTACACACGATCGGAAATTCCGTTGTTTTTTTTTCGACTGAATTTTGGCTCAAACTTGAGTTGCATACACACAGTCACACAAAATTCGGACCGTCAAGAACGTACAACACTACAACGAGCCAAGAAAAAATAAGTTAAATGAATCCGAGCATGTGTCGAATTTATTTCGAGGATGTGTAGGATTTTTGAGTGTCGGAATTGCATACAGACGATCGGAATTTCATACAAGAACTTTTCCCCTCGGAAAATTTGAGTACCAGCTGTCCAATGGGGCCTACACACGGCTGGAATTTCCGACCAAAAGCTCATGTCAAACTTTTCTTGTCGGAATTTCCGATCATATGTACGTGGCATAAGTCAACAATTGCATAAGAAAAAGATATACCGTATTTATTGGTGTATAACACGCACAGGCATATAACACGCACCCTAACTTTAAGAGGGAAGTTTCAGGAAAAAAACTTTCCACAGCCCCCTGCGTATAACACGCAGGCACAGTTTACCCTCTATTTTCAGGGTAAAAAAGTGAGTGTTATACGCCAATAAATACAGTAGATTCCTTCTGTTTTACGAAGGAGCTTCTGCCCTTCAAAGTTCAGTGAAGGGCTTTTTGGTTTCTTTTGGCCAACCTTATCTCACCATAACATATGCGGTTAAAACTCCTTGTTGCTCCCCAAGCCTTGATGATGGGCAACAAGTATAAAAAGTTGTATGCAATTTTAAATACATTATTTTATAATCTTAGCATGTACCTGTGCCGTACCCTGCCATTCTGGATGTGCAGTTGTTCACAGGGCAGAAAGGTTGATATCCCTGGCTCAGAGCAGGGGGATATGATCAACATGTACAAATATATAAGAGGTCCATACAGTGAACTTGGTGTTGAGTTATTCACTTTACGGTCGACACTGAGGACAAGGGGGCACTCTTTACGTCTAGAGGAAAAGAGATTTCACCTCCAAATACGGAAAGGTTTTTTCACAGTAAGAGCTGTGAAAATGTGGAACAGACTCCCTGGTTCTGGCCAGCTCAGTAGATTGCTTTAAGAAAGGCCTGGATTCTTTCCTAAATGTACAGAATATAACTAAGTACTAAGATTTGTAGGTAAAGTTGATCCAGGGTAAATCCGATTGCCTCTTGGGGGATCAGGAAGGAATTTTTCCCCCTGCTGTAGCAAATTGGATCATGCTCTGCTGGGGTTTTTTGCCTTCCTCTGGATCAACTGTGGGTATGGAGTTGGGTGTATTGGATTGTACTGTGTTTTTTATTTTGTTTGTTTATTTTTTGTGGTTGAACTGGATGGACTTGTGTCTTTTTTCAACCTGACTAACTATGTAACTATAACTGACTAACTATGTAACTATGTAAGAGCAGTAATCTGAAATCAGAAATAAACCTCTTTTTTTGTGGTTGAAGTTGGACATGTAGATACCTCGGGGCAGATCCACATCTATTGATACGCCGGCGTAATTTTTAATTTCCTGCGTCGTATCTTTGTTTTGTATCCACAAAACAAGATACGACGGCATCTCGGGTCGATCCGACAGGCGTACGTCTTAGTACGCCCTCGGATCTAAGCTGCAATTTTTCGGCGGCCGCTAGGTGGCGTTTCCGTCAAAATCCGCATTGATTATGCAAATTAGCTAGTTACGACGATCCATGAACGTACGTCCGCCCGGCGCATTTTTTTACGTTGTTTGCGTTCGGCTTTTTCCGGCGTATAGTTAAAGTTGCTGTTATGAGGCGTACTCAATGTTAAGTATGGCCGTCCTTCCCGCGTAGAAATTTGAAATTTTTACGTTGTTTGCGTAAGTCGTTCGCGAATAGGGATTTGCATAGAATGACGTCACCGTTGGAAGCATTGTTCCGGGTTAATTTCGAGCATGCGCACTGGGATACCCCCACGGACAGCGCATGCGCAGTTAAAAAAAAACGTTGTTTACGTCGGGTCACGACGTATTTACATAAAACACACCCCATCACATCCATTTGAATTCCGCGCCATTACGCCGCCAAAGATACACTACGCCGCCGGGATTCTTTGTGGATTAAAAAAAAAATAATAATAAGTTGCAGCGGCGTAGTGTATCTTAGATACGAGGTACGTGAATCTACCCCCTCCTGTTTTAAAAAAAGCTCTACTGTGCTTCACATGATATGAAGATAAAAGGCTATACCAAAACCAGGACTTCTCAAGTAAATAGCAATCCTTGAAAATAAAAGGAATTATACATTTTTATTTCATTTCGATAGATGATTATTATGAGTGAACACATTAATGAAATATAATTTTACCTCCTAATGTGTGAATTTGGGTCTTGAGGTTAAGCATTCTTCATCCCTGGATTATTTTCTTCCATAGCTTGCTATATTGAATTAAATATTAAAAAATTCAATATACCTTTTTCAGGATGGAGCATTAGTAATGAATTTAAAAGTGGTTGTAAAAATGCTGAGATCAATTCTACCTTCTAAGAACCATCTGAATAATCGGCATTATAATGAACCTCCTGCACATTCGACTGACAAGCAGCTGACATATCCTGGACCATACAAATTAAAAAAAAAAATCGTATCAGAAATAATAGAATACCCTAGCAGTCTGGGCTATCTTAGAACTTAAAAAATGTAATCACTTACCAGGTTTTTCTTCAAAAACAATGCATATGAAAAACACAACATACAATTATAGTTTACTAACAGACAAATACAAAAACTCTGTTAGGCTGGGTTCACACTGCTGTGAATTCTTTTGCGAATTTGAGCCGTTGCGATCGTTTAAATTCGCAAGTCATTAAAATAACATTGTTTTCCATTAGTGCCATTAATATCAGTTCGGTGTGAATCTAAGCTTGGGAAAAAAAAGGTCCTGTGCGAGTTTGATCCTTGTGTGATGCAAATTTAGCTCTATAGACTGGCATTCCCTAAAATCGCGAATCGCGACAAAATCGTGGTAAAATCGCACCATTTTGAATTCGCAGCAGTGTGAACCTAGCCTTAGGCCCCTTTCACACTGAGGCGGATTTCAGGCAGTTTAGTGCTAAAAATAGCGCATAAATAACGCCTGAAATAATCCTGCCCCAGCATTCTCAATGTGAAAGCCCAAGGGCTGCAAGCAGCATCTTTGGAGCGGTAAAGGAGCGGTGCGTATACCGCTCCTTTCCATTAAAGTCAATGAGAAACCGCGTAATACCGCCGGCAACGCGCCTCTGCAGAGGAGCATTGTGGGTGGTATTAACCCTTTTTCGGCCGCTAGCTGGGGTTAAAACCGCACCGCTAGCGGCCAAAATATTATTCCACAATAAATGCAGTCAGTGTTGATGGGGGAATCCCTCCCGAGGGGCTATTGTGTTCTCCCAGCAGTTAGAACACACAGTGATTATTGCTAGCAGCTATAGCTGCTGGTGTTCCGTCAGATTCGGCGACCCATGAGAATGTGTATTGGAAGTGACGTTCCGTCGCTGCCATCTTGCTACACCCCGCACCCATCCACAGTAAGGATACAGTGAGAAGGGGGCAAGCGGACATCCTATTACGCCCACTGGAGTTTTTCATTTGACACTTATTTATAACAGTAAACTGAGGTTATATAGTGAAATACAGTTCTTTGAACTCTGTCTGAAAGTTTAGATGTTGAATTTTTAAAGCAGCCAACTTCTGTCAGATTAGCAAAACTGTGAGATCAGCAGGCTTGCCACTGCTTTTAAAATTCAACATCTAAACAGTCAGATGGCATTCTAAGCATTGTTTTTCACTATTTAACCTCAGTTTACTGTTATAAATAAGTGTAAAATGCAAAACTCTGGTGAGTGTAACAAGATGTCCGCTTGCCTCCTTCTCACTGTATCCTTACTGTGGTGAAGTGGGTGTAGCAAGATGGAGGCGATGAAACGTCACTTCCGTTACACATTCTGATGGGTCGACGAATCTGACGGAACACTGGCAATAATTGCTTAAAAAAACTTCACATGCTGGTCGTGTCTGCCCATACATGGTTTGAAACTTGGCTGGTCCCTGCTGAATCGGCCGAGATTCCTTATGGCTGATATAAGTGTTTAGGGATGGGGCGGTGGAAAAATAGTAAGATTTTTTTTTACCTTAATGCAGACTTTAATTATTTTATCAGATACTTTTTTGAGTAATAAAAAGATGTTTAGTATCATGGTCCAAGATGACATATAGAAATATGGTGTCTCACTATAATGAGTCATGCTGTCATTTTAGTCAAGTTTAGTGATGCGTTTGTTAACTTTATTTTCAAATATGAGGAATTTACAACACACATCATACATACCGTTGTATCCTGAAGCCCTAGCTCTGCTATGACAGACACTGCCTCTGATCTTAAAGCGGAACTCCTCTCTCTCAATTACCAATGACTATTCTTAATCCTTATGCTGTTAGCATTAGTAAATAGATAGGAATGTATATCATATTTACTTGTATTAAACGTTTTTGTTTTTACCTTTCTTCAGTTACTTACTCAGTCTGATACTGCATCTGTCCCCCAGCACCTCTACACTGAGAACCGAGCGATCGAACACCACCCTTGGTACAGAGCTTTGTGAGCAGAGAGCTGTAGACTGTCAGTCACTGCTCTCTGCTCCTTCCTCGCTCGTTGGAGCGCTGGGCTGTGGAGGGTGCAGGAGCTGCCGGCTCAGGCTTTCAGCGGCTCACTGAGAGGCTGAGCCAGGTATCAGTCTAGGGATCTGGCGGATCCCGACTTTGTGGTCGGAATGACGCAGAGCCTGGACTAACAGGAGCGACGTCACCAGAGAAAGGACTTCAGCCCGCTTTCCACTGAAAAACGGGTCACAGGAGTACAAAACGAACTGCACTCCTGTGATCCCTAGGAGAAGTCCAGCCAAACAAGCTTTGGCTGGACTTCTCCTTTAAACTGGTTCTAAAGGCTGAAAGTGTTTGTAAAGACTGAAGGTTTTTTGCCTTCATGCATTCAACGCATGAAGGTAAAAAACCTTCAGTGTGCAGCTTCTCCCTAATACTTACCTAAGCCTGATCTCGATCGAGCGATGCGATCCGAGGCTCTCCCTCCTGATTTGCTCCTGCTGCTGTCACTCACAGCCAGTGAGGCGGGAGTGGGGCTGAGCCGCACTCTGGCCCAGATTCTCATAGGACTTACGACGGCGCAGCGCCATGTACGCCGTCGTAAGTCCTAATCTGAGCCGTTGTATCTATGCGACTGATTCTTAGAATCAGTTACGCAAAGATATCCATTAGATCCGACAGGCATAAGTCTCTTACGCCGTCGGATCTAAACTGCAATTTTTTTTTTGCCCGCTAGGTGGCGCTTCCGTCGGATTCCCCGTCGAGTATGCAAATTAGCTAGATACGCAAATTCCCGAACGTACGCGTGGCCGACGCAGTAAAGTTACGACGTTTACGTTAGGCTTTTCCCGGCGTAAAGTTGCCCCTGCTATGTTTAGTAAGGCCGTCGTTCCCGCATCGAAATTTTAAAAAGTTATGTCGTTTGCGTAAGTCGTCCGTGAATGGGGCTGGACGTCATTTACGTTCACGTCGAAACCAATGACGTCCTTGCGACATCATTTGGAGCAATGCACACTGGGATATTTGACGGACGGCGCATGCGCAGTTCGTTCGGCGCGGGGACGTGCTTCATTTAAATGATACACGCCCCCTACCCGCCGAATTTGAATTCCGCTGGGTGATTTACGCTACGCCGCCGCAACTTTACAGGCAAGTGCTTTGTGAATAAAGCACTTGCCTGAAAAACTTGCGGCGGCGTAACGTAAATCGGATATGTTACACCGCCGCACAGATACGCCCAAGGTACCTGAATCTGGCCCCCTGTGTCTTATGGATGCAGACGTTTACTTGCATGTAATTTATTTGTTTAAATTTACTACACTTGAAGGGTTTTAACCTTGAGAATGCATGAAGATAAAAGGAGTTCCTGTTAGATTAGGTAACTGAAGTGACGTTCCGTCAACTGCACATGCGTTCCACTGCTACCAGGTTTGCTCATCTGACAGAACACCTGCAGTCAGAAGGCAGCGGACATCTTACTACAGCCAGCTATGTCTTGAATTTCACATAAATTTTTGCAATAAAGTGAGCGTATATATTAATAAATATAATATGTTGACATCTGTGATGCTGTTTGGATGTTACATTTTGAAAGAAGCTGGATGCCGGCAGTAGGAAGGTGGCGGAGGCCATGTTGGTACACCCCACACTGCTCAGCGCTAAACATTTAGTCTTTCAAAATGTAACATTCAAACAGAATCACAGATGTCAATATGCTATATTTTTTTATATACGCTCACTTTATTCCTAAAATTACCGTGAGATTTTAAAGACATAGCTGGGTGGAGTAAGATGTCCGCTGCCTTCATCGTCAGCTGAGCAAATCTGGTAGCGGTGGATGCATGCACAGCTGACAGAATGTCACTTCTGTTACCTAATCTGACGGGTCACTGATTTTGACGGAACACCGGTTGGGGACCCGAGACGAGGAGGGTCGGGGCTGCTCTGTACAAAACCACTGCACACATCAGGTAAGTTTACGTTTTTTTCCTTTGATATCTCTTTAATGCAGAGAATTCATAAAAAGTGATTGTAAAGGTTTTTTTTTTTTTTAAATAACAAATATGTCATACTTACCTCCTCTGTGCAGTGAATTTGCACAGAGCGGCCCCCGATCCTCTTCTTCTGGGGTCCCCCGGTGGCACTCCTGGCTCCTCTTGTCAAGTGACCCCTGGGTGAGCCTCTTTCCATGGGGGAACACATGCGGGTGCGCTCCTGAGTCCTGCTGCTGCCTCCATTGACACACACAGCGGGACTCTGCCTCGCCCCGCGTCATTGGATTTAATTGACAGCAGTGGGAGCCAATGGCTGTGCTGCTATCAATCTATCCATTTAGGACACAAGACACCATCAAAAGCTGGTATGCTCATTCACGGCTGGAGAGAGGCAGCGTTCAGGTAAGTAACACGGGGGGGGCGCTAGCTCTACAGAAGGTTTTTCCCCCTGATGCATAGAATACATTAAGGTGAAAAACCCTAACCCTGATATTCACCTTGCATGCAGCTGCTGACGTCAGCTGCACATGCACAGTGAAGGTCCCTTGTGCAGAGGAGGTAAGTAGAACATGTTAGCTATTTAAAAAAAAAAATTAACCTTTACTACCCCTTTAAAGTGGACTTCACAATTGCCACCTTTCAGGGAGGAGCCGAATACAGGTATTTGCTCCCACATCCAACGATAGATCGGCGCAGTACCTGCGTTGATCTACGCCATGTCTGGCCCCTCCTCAGTCCCGCCCCCCCGCTGTCTTCTGGGAGACACACAGGTCCAAGAACGCAGCAGGGACCAGTCAGAACGCACAGCGTGACTGACGCATGTGAAGCCACAAGGCTTCACTTACTGATTCCCTTACTAGCAATGCTGGCACTTCCACCCGGAGCCGAAGGGTCGGGTGAGGACATTGCGGGCGCCCTGGGCAGGTAAGTGTCCTTGTTTTAAAAGTCAGCAACTGCAGTATTTATAACTGCTGACTTAATTTAATTATTGTTTTCGACGGAACTCTGCTTTATGGTGAAAAAATACCTTCTACCTTTAGAACCACTTTAATGAGTAGACTTCCAACAGTCCAGCTGTTACTGTACTACACTTCCTGTGGCTGCAAAGCACGCTGGGAGTTGTAGTAAGGGTAAAAGGGGTGGGAATAAAATCAGAGAACCACGCCTCCTTCTTTACAGCGCTCTTAGATGTAGCAGAAGCGTCTGAAGACACGGGAAGGGGCTGGAAATGGGCGCGGAGTGATGCTAGAGTAGGGAGAGGATGAGGTTATACTGACGACATTAGAAGGTTATTCTTCTGTAACCCTATGTGCGCTCCGGTCTGTGTGGAAGGATACATAGACACACACACACACACACGGCGGAGGGATATACTGTATGCAACCGGAAGTTCCGAGTTGTCGGAGTGGCATTGTGTTCATGTTAGGGAGAATAGTTCCGGTTGTGTGCAGGGGATAGGCTCCTTCTCCCCGTGTGTGACGGGTCTGTCTCTCTGTGCGGACCCCTGTGTATCACGCCAAATGTAACAATCACACTGACAACCCTGCGTCTCCGTACACTATACCGCCGCTCCAGAGCCCGCCCACCCCATTCAATTCTGGCGCGCTTTCCCTCCAGCCACTCAGAGCGGGCGGCTCACGTGATGCGCCGACGTAAGGCCCCGGTCACATGACCCCCGACGTCACCGAGGCCCCCTTTTTATGCTGGCTGGGACGCGGCTGCTGTCGAATTGTAAGGTAAATGCCATTGAGATAAATGACAAGGACACGTCTGTGAGAGGCTGAGGGCCGGGGAGCTGTCAGCCTGAGCACTCCTCACCGCCACACAGCCCGGCCGATGACCCCGCCATTGTGGTGTACGAGCCTCCTGTGTAGTGAGGATTGTTTATCCGCGGTGCATTGTGGGAGCATGGCTGAGGAGAAGCAGCATTGTTCACATTTACTAAGAAATCCTCCGAGCCCGGGCACCCTGTGCCTGCACACTGCCGGCTTGTGTTGGTGGTGAGATGTGTGAGGTGTTCTGTAGTGAATGGGACATGAATGAGTATGAGGAGGGCTCACCTCCTGACACACTGAGCGCTGAGGCTGCATTCAGACCCATTCACACAGGGGTGTCGCGCCGACGCACAGCTTTCACCATCTTTGCTGCTCTACAGAATAGGCCCCCCATTCACTTGAATGGAGCGCTGTACATGTGCGAAAGCAGCTTGCGGAGCATTTTGCCATGTCTTGGGTCGTATTTTTATATATATATATATATATATATTCTGCTATATCTATGCGCTTAGCTGCTGCCTTTTAATATTTTCTGAAGGAGCCTAAAGCAGAGCTCCAGGCTCCTTCAGAAAATATTAAAAGGCAGCAGCTAAGCATATATATATATATATATATATACACACAGGCGGACTCCGTCGCTATGGAGTCCGCCTGCTCCCGTCAGCTCAGCGGGAGATCAGTCCGCAGATCTCCGCTGAGCCGACGGATGACAAGCTCACTGAGCGGGGAGGGGCTTGTCGGGCACCGCTGTCCTCCTATGGAGCGATCTGATGAAAACGGACAGCATGTCCGTTTTCATCAGATCTTACCCGATCCGCATGGACGGATGGGGACGTGGCCCCCATACGTCTGTTTTTAGCGGGTCGGATGTCAGCGGACATGTCTCCGCTGACATCCGACGCTCCATAGCGATGCATGCAGCGGCTGTTCAGGTCCGTGACAGACGTACCCGAACGGCCCGTAGTGTGAATGAGGCCTTAATGATGTGGTTAGCAGATGCATGGTTTCATGTGAAGCAAACACAGATTTAAAATAAACGCACAAAAAGGTGGTGAAGCTTCTTTGACACATTTGTCGTGAATAGGCTGCCTAAAGTGTGATGATAGAATTGCACAGAGCGGCCCCAATCCTAATCTTCTCAGGTCCCCCTGCCGGTGCTCCTGGTTCACCTATTGGGATTGCCACAGTGGCGCTTCTGAGCCCCATTGCTACAGATAGCCGGAGTTGATTGACAGAAGCACAAGCCCATGGCTCTTGCTGCTATTAAACTGCCCGATGAAGAGGTGGAGACGAGTGGCAAGAGCTGCTGCTCTCGTGCTCAGTACTGGATCGAGATCAGGCTCAGGAAGTAAAAGGGGGTGCTAAGGGGAATCCTGGACACAGGTTTTTTACCTTAAAGCGGTGTTTCACCCTAAAAACAAGTTTCTATGATAACATCAAGCATACTAGCGCGAGCTACAGTATGTCTTTCTTATTTTTTTTGCGCCGTACTCACAGTTTACTGCCTTAATGAAGTTTCAGACTCCCCGCAGGGAATGGGCGTTCCTATGCACAGGGAAGATGATTGACGGCCGGCTATGGCGCGCCATGCTTCCCGAAGATAGCCGAAATAGGACTTGCCTCTTCACGGCGCTATACAGCGCCTGCGCACAGACATCGGAGCTGACTGCGCAGGCGCCGTGAAGAGGCAAGTCCTATTTCGGCTATCTTCGGGAAGCATGGCGCGCCATAGCCGGCCGTCAATCATCGTCCCTGTGCATAGGAACGCCCATTCCCCGCGGGGAGTCTGAAACTTCATTACGGCAGTAAACAGTGAGTACGGCGCCAAAAAATAAAATAAAGGCGTACTGTAGATCGCGCTAGTATGCTTGATGGCATGCTAGAAAAAAAAAAGTTTTTTTAGGGTGAACACCCGCTTTAATGCAGAGAATATATTAAGATAAAACCTTGGGGCTTAGAGCCCTATGCTGTTGTGCAAAAGTGGCACATCACACAGGGGTGGATGAGGCCTTAAAGAGGAAGTAAACCCTGATGGGTTTTACTTCCTCTTTTGCTCCCTGCACATTAAAAAGCATAATGGGCTAGTATGCAATGCATACTAGCCCATTACGTGTCACTTACCTGCAAACAAAGCCCACGCTGTCCCCTGTGCAAGCCATATCCCTCTTCCTTCCGGGGCCACAGACTCGAGCTCTGCGACTGGCCTTGAACCGCATTAAGTCACTCCTGTGCGGGAGCCATCGGTCACAACACACACTGGGGAAGAAACGGCATAGAGGTCTGTTTCTTCACAGCGCATGCACCAATGACAACATTGGTTCTCTACAAGTGAAATATCTCCTAAACGGCACATGTTTAGGAGAGATTTCCACTACCTATAGGTAAGCCTTATTCTAGGCTTGCCTAACAAAACAAAAAAGTTTACAGACAATTTAAAGTGGAGGTCCACCCTAAAAAAAAAAAAAAATTGCCAAAAAGGCTAAAAAAATAAAGATTTTTTTTTTCTATACATTACCAGAAAAGGCTGTTAATAGGCAGATCTGCCTCTTCTGCGGTGAGGTTCTGTGTTCTCCTCCTCGTGTTCCCTCCTGGAAAATGGAGGCGCTCTGCCTTCTAGGACACACAGGACGGTGTGCCCATTCACAAAAAGCCAGGTGACTCACGCATGCACAGTAGGAAATGGGCAGTGAAGCAGCAAGGCTTCACTGCCTGTTTCCCTTAGTGAGGATAGTGACGCCAGGACCCGGTCCAAGGTACGGATCGGGCGGCCGACATTATGGGCAACCTGGACAGGTAAGTGTGCTTATTAAAAGTCAGCAGCTACAGTGTTTGTAGCTACTGACTTTAAATTTTTATTTTTTTTTTCCTGCCGGACCTCTTTAAGGCTGCAGTCACACCTGCGCGACAAATATTTTCCGCGCATTCCAGCATAGGGCAGTCCATTCACTTGAATGGGATTCCCTACACACGAGAGATGCAGTGGAGTAGTGTTTTTTTACATCATGACAAAATGCGTGTTTCCTAGCTGTGTTTGGGGTGCTATTAACAATAGTTGCACGCATATGTGACATGCAGTTTTTGCATGTTCTGGGAATACTAACATTACTGCAAGTGTTCCACGGAACGTGCAGATGTGAATGGGGCCTTTAAGGCTGCGCTCACACCTGCGTAACATGTTTTTTCTGCCCCACGCATGAAAAATGGGCCAAAGTTGCTCCTGAGCCTTTTGTTGGCACTGAGCCTAATGCATTTGGTGCGACTGATGCTCATATTTGGGGTGCCATTAGGAAACAAGGGAACTGCAGGCGTAATGCACATTTTGTCTCGTTTCTGATAGTTCAGGCAGAAATGCTCATATCTGCTTATGTTTCCAGAACGCGAAGATGTGAATGTAGTTTTACACCTGTGCAGAGTGATTTTCAGGTGGTTTAGAAGTGTGTATTCAAGCTTCAGGTGTTTTAGTCAGTGAAAAGCACCAGATGAAGGAGATCAGTTAAAGGGTAACTCCACTTTTGTGGCAATTTTTTTATATATATATTATAGCGCATAGACGTATGACACAAGTCCTATTGTAATTGGATGTTAATAAAAATTCCAGCTCTGCAGACTGATAACAAAAGGTAATTTTCTGTAAAATGCAATATGGCAGCCTGGAGGCGTTCTGTATGCGGATTATGCACAGAACACCCCCGAGAAATGTAATTTCCTGCTTGTGGGTTTGACTTCCTGATTTTTCCAGAAGTCATGCACAGTGAAAAAGTCTGGCGTATCTTGCCAGACCTTGCCTGGATGGAGGATTCCCGTGTGCATGCGCCGAGTGATGTCATCGCGGTTCTGGCCACTCAGCGCCAGAGCCAGCAACTGGGAAGAAACGTTGAGGCATGTCAGTGCCCTCAGTCCTGACCGGGTCAGGCTGTGGGAGCTCTGTTCTAAGGCAAGTATTTCATAATGTGCTAGTATGTGATGCATACTAGCACATTATGCCATTATCTTGCATTTTTTTTCTTCAGCGGTTTACTACCGCTTTAATGAGGCTTCATGTACTTTTTTTTTTTTGTTTGTTTTATTAAACACAAAACCCTACCAAAAACACACACACAAAAAAAAAAAAAAAAAAAAATAAGCATTTTTTTATGCACTCCCATTGAAATTTGTGGGGACAAAATTGCACCATCGTGCACCTCCTCAAAAAATGTACTGCAGGAAAATGCATAGATGTGAACAGGCCCCCATAGAAAACATTGTAGCATGGATTGTCATGCGTTGTTGCGTTTCAGCAAATGCTCTACAAGTCACACAGGTGTGAACCTAGGCTTGGATCCTTTCATTGTACTGATCACCATCATATTGTTTGCATTTTATTAATGTGCATACATCTCCACCTCTACATGGATGTATCCTCGTCTGTCTGCTCTTCTTATAGTATGATAATACAGGATGTATGTTGTGCACACATTTCGCTCAGTGTTTTACAATATAAAGTAGGGTCAGTGCTGTTTCCTCTGTACACCAATTTTATCTGATTTTCTTGCCTGCAATGAGTGACTGGAAGATGGCAGAAGTTGGACTCCCATGTGCTGTGCGATGCTGAGACAGGATTTATAAGTAGATGCAATCCCAGCTGAATGACATTTAGTTACCTGAATTAACAGTCACCATGCTTCTTAATAAAATGTTTCAGGTATTTTTTTTTCATCCTTTCTTACATCTCGTTGCTGCTGATCTTTTGCAACCTCTTTACACCTACATCTTGTCTACATTTACTCCAGCAACAGTTGCATGTCATTTCATAAGATATCGCCAAAGCTTTTTTGGACCATACCTACCTCCCTTGTAAGTCACAGAAGCACATATAGAGCCCTTCGCATGGGCTTTTTAATCAGGTCTGCTTGTCCATTTTGCAGGCAGACCTGATCAGAATCTTCATGTGGGTCTATAGGCAGGCTGTGCCCATTTACACCCACCCAGAGTCCATCCAGGTCCAGAAAAGAAAAGGACGGTGTCGTCCTCCCCTTTATTTTTAGTTTTTGAAAGTGACACAAACTGAATGGGCATGTATGTATATATAAAAAAAAAGCTGAAACTGTCCCATTTAGCACCGGTTCAGCAGGGGATCTGCTCATGGATCGACTTGCTGAATGGAACGTCTCTGTGAAAGGTCTTTTACTGTTCTACTATGACCCAGAGTCAGCTGATAGGAGGCTATTCCAGGACAGAGCTGCTCCAGGCCCTGGAATAATCCCAACAATATAGTTGGGATCCACCCAGTTGCCTGACTGTAGTATGGATGTCTTTTTTTTTTTTCATAATGCCATACTCCTATCTCGATTACCCTTAGACTGGGGCAGGAGGTGCGGTGCTTTATCGTTGGAATTGCAGCGGTATTCGGCTGCTAGCGGTGCAGTTTTACCCCCGCTAGTGGCCGAAAAAGGGTTAATACCGCTGGCAATGCAGCCGCGGTTTCCCATTGCTTTCAATGGGAAGTGGTGGAAGAGCGGTAAACACACTGCTCCTTCACCGCTTCAAAGATGCGGCTAGCAGGACTTTTGGAGCGGTCCTGCTAGCGCACCACTCCAGTGTGAAAGCCCCTGTTTCAGGTCGGTTTGCAGGCGCTAAAAATTTTTAGCGCCTGCAAACCTCCCCAGTGTGAAATTGGCCTTATACTTACCTGAGTCCCGTCTCGATCCAGCGACATGCACAAGATCAGTGACTCTCCTGAGTCTCTCTCCTCATTGGCTCCTGCTGCTGTCAGTCACATCTAGTGAGCCAGTGAGGAGAGAGCAGGGGGTTAAAGAGAATCATCACCTAGGGCACTTCTTGTCTCCTATGTGATGGAAGAAAAAAAACATTAAGTAAAAAAAAATATATATATATTTTGAATTGTAAAAAATAAAAGTTACACCCAAGCACACCCAGTTAGGCCCCCACATATCAAACGTAAACGCACGCGCCTATGCCTGAAAGCATAAATTGCGATACACGTGTTACATATTGCTGAATGAGAGCAAATATTCTAAACTGATGTGCTTTTAAAGTGTCGCCTATAGAAAATATAGGGTACTGACCTGTTTAAGGTTTGATATGTTGAGTATCTACTTTGTGTAACCTCAGCTTTTATATTTTACCAAAAAATTGGGTAATTCATTACGTTTTTGTGCCCCATAAAATTAGACTGTGTGATAGAAAATTGTAACTACTACTATTTTATTCTCTAGGGTGTCTGTTTTCAGAAAATATATAATGTTTGGAGGTTTTATGTAATACTTCAGGCCTAAAATGATTTTTTAAATGTGTGCAAGAAACACAAAAATGGCTCTGGTTACTAAAGGTAAGTTAATGGTTGTTAAAGGTAATTCACCTTCGGGAACATGTTCCACCCGTAAGATTTGTTAGTTAACCACCTCAATACCTGCCCATGACTATGACTATACGGTGTTCGCAGATGGGATCTCCCATCCTGGGCGGGCATCATATGACATCCTCAGCTTCCCGTCGGCATAGGGGGCGCACCCGCCGCATCAGCGAGGAGCCAATGCGCGTGCCCGGTAGACGCGATGTCCGTTGGGCACCCGCGATTACTCGTGACAGAGCAGGAACGTGGATCTGTGTGTGCAAACACACAGATCCAAGTCCTGTCTGGGGAGAGGAGACAAATCGTGTTTTCCTAGTATATAGGAACACCGATTGCCCTCCCCCCACAGTTAGAATCACTCCCTAGGTAACACATTTAACCCCTTGATCGCCTCCTAGTGTTAACTCCTTCTCTGCCAGTGACATTTATACAGTAATCAATGGCTATTTATAGCACTGATCGCTGTATTGGTGTCAGTGGTTCCAAAATAGTGTCCGATCTTTTCAGTCCTAATAAAAATCGCAGATCACCGCCATTAGTATTAAAAAATTATATATAAAATATATATATATATATCTTTTTTTTTTAATTGTTGCTCTTTTTCTGTTTATAGCGCAAAAAATTAAAACACAGAGGTGATCAAATACCACCAAATGAAAGCTCTGGAAGAAAAAATAGCTGCGCTACATAATAATGTTCTGAACTAAATACACCCAGAATTAAATACTCTTGTTCACACTAATGAACCAAAAAATTTGTAAAAAACACCACAAATAAATAAAAATTAAAGTGCAACACAATACATTAACAATTACTGTTGATGAATAAAGTGTCAAATGAAAAGAGGAGAACTCTACTAATAATGAAACTAAGTGGGTCTCATAACACACATAATGTGACACAGTGAACACAAGAAAAAAAAAATCATAAAAAATACAATGTTCAAACTATAGTGAAAGTCCAAACAATTAGAGTTAATGGTCTCTCTAAATAAGACCTATCCGATGTTGATGTGCGTGAAAATATGCAATACACCTCTGGAATAGTGCTCTTCTCAGATTGAGAAAAAATAAAGAAATTCCTCCTTCCTAATAGTACTGCCGCTTACCAAATATATAGATCTTGTGTTAAGGAAATCATATACGCTTGAGGTTCACAACCTAGCCCAAACAATGGTGGCTCGCTGTAGTATCCTTCCACTAGCTGATGCATATATCTCGATGAGATCTGACAATCATCCGCTCAGCAATAGCATAGATCCGAATAGAAGAAAATAAAACAGCCCATAGCGTAATCCAGTCGGATAAAATTTCATATGTTTAAAAAAGACAAATACACTCACATTTGGCAGATGGATACAAAGATTCTCAAATCGATAAAGCTGGCCGGCTTATTTCCACAGCCCGTAACTTCCGGGACTTCTTTGGGTCGTTGCCGTGACGTCAGCAGGCCGCTCCTCCCTATGCACGTTTCGTCATATGTGACGTCGTCCAGGGGCTAAATGAAAGCTCTATTTGTGTGGGAAAAAAAATCAAAATTTAATTTGGGTACAGTGTTGCCTGACCATGCAATTGTCATTCAAAATGTTACAGTGCTGAAAACTGAAAATTGTCCGGGGCAGGAAGGGGGTGAAAGTACAGTATTGAAGTGGTTACAAAAAACTGGCTTCTAACTTTTTTTAGATGGCTCCTAGATTCAAAGCAAGCTTGTCGAGCCCTAAAATAAGTTCAGAATTCAGTAACTGGAGCTGAATGGTGCTTTGCAAAGTAAAGGTTCTCTGCTCCCCCAATTCATTGTGTATTGAATTGTAACTGTACTGTCTGCCCTACTGTTGTAAAGCGCTGCACAAATTGTTGGCGCTATATAAATCCTGTATAATGTGGTAGGTTTGCTTCTTGGATGATCTGTAAGCAGAAATAATATCTTGAGGTATTGCTTCTACTGCCGTATCACTAGTTTTTGTGATTACCCTAGCATTCTGTTGCTGATGCTTCTCTGTCACTGATCTACCGTTCGGTTAGCATGCTTCCATCCCTGTTGCTTAAGGTTTCTAATAAAGCCTTTATTACTTTTGTGCTTGTATTTAATTATTTTTTTATAAGATGACCATGTCAGTAATTCACTTACGGAAGGGAGCTGTGTCTTTTATCATCACAGGTAGTGAAAAGGTGGAGGAATGATTCTCTCGCAGGCTCAGTCTGGCGCCTATGCCAGCAACTCTGATGAGGAAAATCCTGCAGATGACTTCCTACAAGTGGAATTAGAACTGAATCTGAAGCTGGGCAATCTGGTATTTCAGGATCCAGTAAAGTATGTGTATAATCCCTTGCTCTATGCCTGGGACCCACATGAGAGGTTTGTGCGGACCTATTGCCAATCAAAAAAGGAAGTGCTTTTTTTAGGAATGAACCCGGGACCGTACGGCATGGCTCAGACAGGGGTAAGATCCTTATCAAATAAGGTTAATTTGTTCCAAGGGTAGGGATTGATTTTTTTTTTTTTAAGTTTAATTGCATCAGTGCCATATTAACCTGCATAAAATTGCTCAATTAAATATGTCCTCAACATTTTGTACCATTAACTCATCTTTGATACAGACACTTGTTAAGCATTTGTTCTTCCATCCCTTTTCGGTAATAAATCTATCATGGTTTACTTCATTAAGATTATACCTGCCATATACCAGGTCTGCCAACACTATCCTACTCGCTTGTATCTGCAGCTCAATTAACTACCAGGCTTGACATGGAGACTGCCACTCAAGAGTAAAAAAAAAAATCTGTTAATGGCTGATGGAGAGACTGACTGAGATGAGAGTGGGTGGAGTGACACTATATGAAAAGGTCAGACAGTCTTGCTGGCTGTGATAATTGGTTACACCTCCCTGCCCCATTCCTTTATTAAGTTGTGTGATCATTTTGAGATCATGCCAAACTGCGCCTTACCTCAACATAGGGAAAGAGTTATGTGGCTACATGTTTCTTCAAGCTGCTCGCCAAATCAGAAATTGTATTCTTGCACAATTAGCATGTAGGAACCTTGTTTATAACCTTCTACTCTTGCAATTGTGAGTCTGCTAGTTTTCTTTTCTTTTTTTTTTCCCTCTTCTGACATAAATGCCAACAAATCCTCCTCATAGAGATCAGTATATTACCTTAAAAAATTCACAGCTGAAATACATATAAGGGAGCTGTTTTACTTTTTCGAAAGAAATTGTAATTCTGTCTACCTCTTCCTAAGATTTATACAGCCCTGGCAGACATCACAGCCTGATTTTTTTTTCCTATTACAATTGACACCTGGTGACCTGATATTTCTTCACTGTAGTGCAGCAACAGACTGGTGAGGTCATCTCTCTGCTCTCTTCTCCTGTAAGTATGTTTCATCTAAATGCAGGACGCCAGATTGGCCCCTAGTTCTGCCCCTTCTCCTCCCAGTCTGAGGACTATTATACTGGGGGATTACTAGACATTGAACTAAAATTAGGTTATTTACACTATTTGCATTAAAATATATTAAAGTAAATATTAATACATATATAGTTGCATTTGTAGTTTAGCTTCAAAAGTCAGACCAAGGGAAATATTTATAAATTAGTGAATATGGCATTCACCAAACATTCACTACAGGTATTAGATAATATGCCCCCAAGAGTTCATCTACTGCAAGATACACAAATAATCATTTGGTGCGAGTGTGTGTTTTCTGACTGACTTACCTGTGGTTATGTGTGCATAGCAGGTAATTGGACTAGCTAAAATTGTATTTATTTGTTGTTCGACTTGAATCGCGTATTGAAATTTAAATCTGCAACATATTTTTTTGTATTGATGGGAAGAAAAGAGCTCATTCATTAACATCTTGCAGTTTGTGACTCATTGTTAGAAATAACCTTTCACTGTATATCACAAATATCAGTTCTGCACTTCAAGAATGATCTCTCTTCTCCGAGCATGAGTACCTAAACAGATTCATTCCTAATGCAAACATGAATGACTGTTTAATGTGAAACTGAACGCTTACCATAAGAATACACATATGCATGAATATCAAAATGTAAACCAATATCTTAGATGATTAGTGACTACTTTGTACACTGTACTGCCATTTGCATCCTGTCTGTCTTCCAAATCTGGTGCTATTTAGGTTTCAAGGTCATCTACCTACAGTTGATGCCGTTATATGGTCACCAAAAATACTTTTAACTTGATATGGTTAAGGCTTCATGCACACTGAGTGTTTGCGCAGCTCCTCTAAATGCATTTCTCCCGGCTGGGAGAAATTATACACATGCATTCTATTGGCTAGAATATTCATTTATTCTGACCGTTAGAATGAATGAATGGGCTTAAAGTTTACCTTTTTTTTATTTGTTTTGCAAAGCTACATTTTTTAAAGCCCATTGTGCATGAGCCCCTAGACTCCTTTCACACATGCACTGCTCCGCGTTAGTGGTAAAGCGCCACTTTTCAGCCGCTAGAGGGGCGCTTTTAACCCCCGCTAGCGGCCGAACGAAGGGTGAAAAACGCTGCTGCCAAAGCGCTGCCCATTCATTTCAATGGGCATAGGCAGTGAAGAAGTGGTGTATACACTGCTCCTAAACTGCTCCAAAGATGCACCTTGCAGGACTTTTTCTGATGTCCTGCAAGCGCACCGCTGCAGGGGAGGCGTTTTTCAGGTGCTTTACAGGCCTGAAACGCTTCCAGTGTGAAAGGGGTCTTAAACAGGAAGTAAACCCTCTTAAAATAATCCAGAAAAACAAACTCCTGCAAGAGAAAGGCATAATGAGCTAGTATGCATAGCATATTACCTGAAATGGAAGCTCAGCTCAGGAAGCTCCCTACAAGTGCTCCTCGTTCCCCTCCGCCGCCACCGCCATGTCCCCTCAGAGCTTCTTCCTATTATCGCTGCTCCGGCGCTGTGATTGGCCGGAGCGGCGATGACGTCACTCCCGCACATGCGCGCGGGACCGGCATGATCCCATTCAGAATGCCGGGACGCTCAGTGCACCTGCGCTGTAGACATCAGTGCAGTGTTTTCTGCATATATCTCCTTAACCGTGTATGTTAAGGAGATATTTCTTGCACCTACAGGTAAGCCTTAATCTAGGCTTACCTGTAGGTGCAAGTTGTCAAAGTGGGTTTACAACCACTTTAATGTTATAGGTCCGTGAGAAAATAGACGCTACCAGATGTACTGCAATCAGTTATATACATTTTAATATTCCAACTTGCACCTGAAGTATGACAGCTCGAGCCAACAACTCCTGGGCCTGTATGCTAGGGCCCACTGTTTGGCTAAATCAGTGTTTCTCAATTCCAGTCCTCAGGCCCCCCCAACAGGTCAGGTTTTCAGGATTTCCATTATTTTGCACAGGTGATTTGATCAGTTTCACTGCCTTAGTAATCACCACAGCCTTTTCATCTGAGGGAAATCCTGAAAACCTGACCTGTTGGGGGGGCCTGAGGACTGGAATTGAGAAACACTGGGCTAAATGTAAATATGGCATCTTTTACTGGGAAGCTCTTTAACTACAATGTGAAAATTAGATGACAAAAGGCATTTTATTTCTTTGATAATTATTTTGTTTTGTTGTATAATGCACAAATTCTAGAATGGTCTCTTGCTAAACAAAATAGATTTTCTTTCTCGTCCATTGAGGGACACGGGAATTGTAAAACTTTCCAGGCCTTAGGCAGCCCATAGATGGTGCAAATCGCTTTCCTGCAACCACAGATTGCAAGAAATTTGCAGGATTCCCCCATCAACACAGACAATGTTAAGAGGGAAATCCCTCCTGCCGAGCCATTGCCTTCTAGGGGCGGACGGGTGGGTGGGGTAAGCCAGCCGTTCCCGCCAGGAGAAGAGTGATTATCGCTAGCGGCTATAGCAGCCGCTTGTGATAATCGGAAGCGAATCCGGCAGGCTGGTTGTACCCAAGTTGATCAATTAATCAACTTGATACATTCAGCTTGCCCCTTATAGTTTAAATCTTGTCCGGTTCCTGCTGAACTGGCCAAAATTTGAACCGTGTATGGCTGGCTTTAGTGTAATGTGCTGGCCAAAAAGGGCTTTCCAGAGCCATAACACAACCCCAGGCATGATTCAGTCTCGGAAGACTCTCATGTGAGTAGGGCCATTCAGGCTAAAGTCCCATGGGCTACTTGACTGTTGAGCACACTTCAGAATTCCAGTTATGCACAGTAAGGATTGAGACTGAGGGACCAAGTGGTAACGCCATCTACTGAATGTGGGCTCCACACTCTTTCACACCATTTAGCCTAGAGGAAGCACCATACCACTGTTGCCCCTGCTTACGAAGCACCATGTGGATCTCTAGTATGTTTCCACTGCTCATCTACAACAAACAAATCCAGTCGTCTGCGACTGCCTAAAACCCTTAGCCACTTGGGTTTGTTAGCACTTGCAACTTTGCTTCACATTTCGGTCTAGTTGCGTTACCACTTCATTGATGCAACCTGTCTTCACTAAGAACCAGAGGGGACAGTCCCTGCTACCATGGCTGACCTTGGCCAATACTCCCTTAGCAGTTATGGGGCATTTACTTCCTCAGAAGGAACCAGCACCTGCAATCTGGGACACCTGTTGTTATAAGGTCATCATCACCAGAGTTTTTCTCAGTTCCATCAGGCAAGCGTATATCCATAGGGAAATCCCTGTCAAAGCAGGAACAAAGGTTGTCTCTGGACAGCCACACTGAACAAATTGTAGCCTTTTATTAAAAGAAGGACATCACTACAAGTCGCAGCAAAATAAAATAAAACCTGACTACTGACGCGTTTCGCACTGAAACTAGTGCTTAGTCATAGCTTGAAATCCCTGTCAACTCAGGACTTTTTGATCGTGGGTTGTTGCTGCACCTGCCCATAGAGGCTTTAAGTGTCTATCTCTGACTCTCTGAAACTCATAGACCAGGCCGGGCCTTTGGTCTCTGTCACCATCTCTGACTCGATTTCAGTGTTCCAGCAGTATATATATAAGAAGAGACTGACTGACTGTTTTTGAAGCACTGCTGTCACCTCAGATGTTAAAGGGGTTGTTTCAAACTTTATTGCTACAGTGAGTTCTACCCTGCATTGGGAGGGTCGGCTTGCTGTTCAGGCTTTGTACCTTTTTAGAGCTCCTACAGCTGCAAAGACCTTTTTTTACTTCTGCTATTTGAGCTATTTCTTCATACGGACCGGAAGCAACCTGAAGGGTCCTGGGCCCCACCTAAGAATGTGTCCGAACTCTTCCCTTTTAAGGGGGCGTTTGTAAATCAGTGTCTTTTGCCACCAAGGATACACCAGTGGCCCACCCTAACAGGGTTACCACTAGTTTGGTTAGGGGAATGTTCAGCTTTGAGATTCACCTACAGGCATCTACAGTCCTCCTTTAAAACTCAGTTTGAATCGACTGGTCTTGCCCTCCATCCCATTTTGGTGATAACATTAAAGGATAAATTCACCTTTTCAGGCAGCATTTCACTTAACATAATTAACCAAATTGTTTTTCAATGCCATTTCTGGTCCGGCTTTCCATATGTGTTTTTCTTTCACTTACCTCATCCACAGAAGTTTTAAAATCCTATCAGTTAATTCAAATTTTTAAAATGATTTTGAAATTCCATCACCTTCTGTAGATTGTCTCTTAGAATCCACTTCCTGTTGGTCTCCCAGAAGCCTTCACTTGCTTGTTGCATCACAGAAGAGGGTGTGATAGGGTGCGTTCACCACTCTGGACCACACCCCCCTCATTACAATACTACCTTCCACCACTTCCTATACAAATTGATTGTACAATCTCATTCGATCTCCTATTTGCTATGTAGTACAAGGGCCTAGTTTGATGCAAATTAAATAGATTGGTCAAGTGTGTCATCTAATTGCATAGTTCTGGTAAACCTAAAGGAAATTGTACAGAGATTGTACAATCGGTATGCATAGTATATGGCTATCTTTATACAAGTGCATAGGGGGGAGTTGATGGAGACACTCAGTTGTCAGGCCCCATTCACATCTCCACATATTGAAAACTCACATTGCCACATGCGTTTCTGTTTTTGGAGTGTTTTCACTCGTCAGGCATCACTTAAAGTGGTTGTAAAGGTTCCCGTTAAAAAAAATAAAAAATAAGCATGTCATACTTGCCTCCACTGTGCCGTTCGTTTTGCACAGAGTGGCCCCCGATCCTCCTGTTCTGGGGTCCCATGGCGGCTCCTCCCCGCAGTAGATGACTCCCTCTAGGAAGCTCTCTCCCAAGGGGGTTACCTTGCGGGTGCGCTCCCGTGTCATGTACGACACGGGAGCATGTATGACTCGGCCCCGGCGCCCACGTCATTGGATTTGATTGACAGCAGCGGGAGCCAATGGCTGCGCTGCTATCAATATATCCAATGAAGAGCCGAGCAGCCGTGGAGAGAGTGACGCGGGATCGTGCCCATGGAAATTCAATGCTCAAAGTAGTTTATGGGGCTTTTAGGCGTGGTGCGAGTTGCACATTTTGTCACCTGTATTTTCATCTGACAAAATGTGTTTGCTTCTGTGTTTGGTGTGCCGTTATTGACACTGAAAGCGCAACTAGGTAATTTTAGGTGTATAAATGTGGCCATACATTGTACAATCAGATTGTATAATCTCCTCCTTTTTTAGATTTACCAAAACAGTATAAATAGGAGGACACAATATCTATATAATTACTCTGAATTTAATCAGGCAGGCCCTTGCACTACTTCAGGACCCTGGGCAAGTCAGGCAAATGCACACGTGGAGAAATGCTGGGGATGCTGTGAAAACGTAGTTGATGGGTGAAAGGTGTGTGCGAATGAGGTCCGCTGGTAATCTCCTTCCTGTGTCTTACTGGTTTCTCTGTCTCAAATCTATACCAGGCAGTCTCTGAAGCTTTCTAAGAAATATAGCAAGGACTAAGGTGAGGCTTCTGCAACCAAGGTACATTAATGGTATATTGGTACATAAGAGAGCTGAATTTTAGAAAAAAAAAAGGTGAACTTAGCCTTTGAACTGTGTCAGAATGAGTGTATTCCCATAAACGGAGTCCCTGTTTCATGGAGTGGATAGAGCAAATGTTGTGATGCAAATGTTACACAAAGTTTGTCCGATGGAGTATACACCCGGTCGGATTGTCCGATCAAACAGGTCCGTCGGGACATTTGTTGTCAAAAAGTCTGATTGTGTGTATGGGCCTTAAGGCGTGCATAGTCAAACTCGTACTCGGCTTGTAATGCTCAAAACCAGAGGCTAGCTAACTCTTCTGAAAAGCCTTTTGCATGATGGTGCACTCCTACTTCTTTAAGTGGGGGGGCTGAGCGTGCATCTGGGTGAGTTCTTAGTAGTTTATCTATGTAGCATTTGGGTGTTGAGAACACCCATTTTAGCCAATGCAACTTTCCCAGGACCCATTTTCCCTGTCTAATTAAGGTTTTGAAGTTTCACCCCCATCTAAACACTCACTCTGTCCTTGGGTACTGTTAAATTTTCCTTGGTACATGGCAACCTGCAGCATCCCTTCTCTTTAAAGGGATTCCTTAAACTACAGGGTCAGCTGGGACTAGTTCTAACTGTGCTACCTAAACAAGGACCTGGCCCCTCAGCCCCTTCAAGGAAGTCTCTCTTCCTTATCCTTACCTGCTAGAGAGAGTTCTCATAACTCGAGCTTTAGCCTGGATCCTGAGAACAGATTGTTTCCTCTTTATTGGAGACCCGGTCCTGTAGAGTTCTTTTGCCATGTCCCATAGACAGCTCAGTGTGTTTAAGTTGATGCATTTTTGTTTATCTTCCTTTTCTTGTCATGCTACCCTTTCGCTAGTCTGGTGAAAGCCCTGCCTATCCCTTTGGAGATCTTTCATACATCTTCCATATTTTGAGTCAGTCTGACTTTGTAGGATTGTACCCCTGAGTTCTCTACTGATCTTTTGGGGGCACTTCTCAATTCCTATGGGCTTTTGCACAATAGGAATTGTCCTTGAATTCTAAGGGTTAGGAGTGTAAAGCCTTTTACTCACGGTATGATTGTTGGCCAACCGAGCGTCTGATTTTTGTCAAAAGGGCCTGTGCCAAGATCTTGTCTTGCATAATAACGTTAGCCATTGTCCGCTGAAAATCTACTAGCCTGCCAATCGACAATGTAGGCATTGGTCTTTGAGGTGGTTCTGAGTTGCAGACAGTTTCTACTGCCTTCTTGTGGGCTTGCTAGTGACTGTTGCCCACCCCTGAGTTGGACTGCTTTTGGGCGTTTCGACTGTATCAGAATTCCTAAATCCATCAATGGATGAGAAAGCGAATATGATTTTGATTCTTACTGTTGAATCAATTTTTGGGAGTCCACATTTTACACAGGTAGCACCTCTGTGTTTTTAGCTCTCGCCCTTTTTCCTGCTTTCTCATAACTGAGGAATACTGAATAGAGGAGGGGTTATACAGGGCCTGACTTACAGTTTTAGTCCAGTAGGCAGCAGTATAATCCAACTGTATCTGAATTGTGTCCTTCAATGGACTCCAAGAAATAGCCTTTACAGTAAGTACAACATATGTTTTTTTTACTGGCCACATCAATGCATGTAAAAGCTTAGTTATTCATCAGTGCATGTAAATTCATCAGTGCTTGGGATATTTCAAAACTACCCTTGCATTTGAGACATACACTGAATAATTATGTAGCCAGAGAAGGAAAAGCATCTACTCTCCTGTGTATTTTTTGGATTAGTATCTCTGAAATCATTAAAGATGGTCAGCATAACCAGAATTTTCAAAAAGTGGTCAGTAACATCAGGCCCTATATTTTTTTAATGTTCGGTTTCCTTTTAAAGTGTCCTGCTCCTTTACAAATGCAGGGCAAAGTTAAAGGGTCGCTTAACTTCCCCAACCTCTCCAGCAGCATATACTCTCCTTTACTCCTCCCCACCATTAACCAAGGAAATAAAGCTTGAACTTTTGTAAGCTTTAACCACTTACCCCCCGGACCATATTGCTGCCCAAAGACCAGAGTACTTTTTGCGATTCGGGACTGCGTCGCTTTAACAGACAATTGCGCGGTCGTGCGACGTGGCTCCCAAACAAAATTGGCGTCCTTTTTTTCCCACAAATAGAGCTTTCTTTTGGTGGTATTTGATCACCTCTGCGTTTTTTATTTTTTGCGCTATAAACAAAAATAGAACGACAATTTTGAAAAAAATGAATATTTTTTACTTTTTGCTGTAATAAATATCCCCCAAAAATATATAGAAAAACATTTTTTTTCCTCAGTTTAGGCCGATACGTATTCTTCTACATATTTTTCGTAAAAAAAAATCGCAATAAGCGTTTATTGATTGGTTTGCGCAAAAGTTATAGCGTTTACAAAATAGGGGGTATTTTTATGGCATTTTTATTAATATTTTTTTTACTAGTAATGGCGGCGATCAGCGATTTTTTTTCGGTATTGCGACATTATGGCGGACACTTCGGACATTTTTGACACATTTTTGGGACCATTGGCATTTTTATAGCGATCAGTGCTATAAAAATGCATTAGATTACTATAAAAATGCCACTGGCAGTGAAGGGGTTAACACTAGGGGGCGGGGAAGGGGTTAAGTATGCCTGGGTGTGTTCTTACTGTGGGGGGGGGGTGGCCTCACTAGGGGAAACACTGATTTTCTGTTCATACATTGTATGAACAGAAAATCAGCATTTCCCCTGCTGACAGGAACGAGAGCTGTGTGTTTACACACACAGCTCCCGTTCCCCGCTCTGTACCGAGCGATCGCGTGTGCCCGGCGGCGATCGCGCCCGCCGGGCACACGCACGGGAGTCGGGGGCGCGCGCGCGCGCCTCCGGCGGCGCCCGTGCGCCCCTAGTGGCGGCTAATAGGCAGGACGTCCATTTACGTGGTCTCGCCTAGGAGAGCCACCTTGTGGACGTATTTCGGCGGTGCAGCGACGGCAAGTGGTTAAAGTGACTTGTCTGAGACTTCTTGTCAGTGCTGGGGCAATCACGAGACCTCAGCAATGTTGCATGGAAGAGGAGAGAGTAAGTCGCATGCTTGCCCCTACCTGGAAATTCAGGATATTTCACTTCACTTCCAGCAAAAGAATGTACCAGTGAAGGATAGGCTAGTATATTCTGCTGGATGGGGGGGAGTTGCCTGATTTACATTACCCTGTTTTGTGAAAAGGAAAGGGTAGTTTTAAAGTACTGATAACGGCTTTAAAGATGTGAAACGTGCAGAAAACCAAAGCATTCATTAAGATTTTACCTTTTACTTTGGCACAAGAAGCATAGAAGGGTCACTGAGTGATCATGTCGGGCATCTGAACTTTGTATATACAGTGAGGGGAAAAGGGTATTTGATCCCCTGCTGATTTTGTATGTTTGCCCACTGACAAAGAAATTATCAGTCTATAATTTTAATGGTGAGTTTATTTTAACGGTGAGAGACAGGATAACAACAAAAATATCCATAAAAACGCATTTCAAAAAAAGTTAAATTGATTTGTATTTTAATGAGTGAAATAAGTATTTGATCCCCCATCAATCGGCAAGATTTCTGGCTCCCAGGTGTCTTCTATACAAGTAACGAGCTGAGATTAGGAGCACTCTATTGAAGGGAGTGCTCCTAATCTCTGCTTGTTACCTGTATAAAAGACACCTGTCCACAGAAGAAATCAGACAGATTCCAATCTCTCCACCATGGCCAAGACCAAAGAGCTGTCCAAGGAGGTCAGGGACAGGATTTTAGATCTACACAAGGCTGAAATGGGCAACAAGACCATCGCAAAGCAGCTTGGTCAGATGGTGACAATAGTGGGTGCGAATATGTGCAAATGGAAGAAATGCAAAATAACTGCCAATTTCCCTCGGTCTGGGGCTCCATGCAAGATCTCACCTCGTGGAGTTTCAATGATCATGAGAAAGGCGAGGAATCAGCCCAAAACTGCACGGGAGAATCTTGTAAATGATCTCAAGGCAGCTGGGACCATATTTACCAAGAAAACAATTGGTAACCCACTACGCCGTGAAGGACTGAAATCCTGCAGCGCCCGCAAGGTCCCCCTGCTCAAGAAGACACATTTACAGGCCTATCTAAAGTTTGCTAATGAACATCTGAAAGATTCAGAGGAGAACTGGGTGAAAGTGCTGTGGTCAGATGAGACAAAAATCTATCCCTTTGGCATCAACTCAACTCGCCGTGTTTGGAATGCTACCTATGACCACCCCCAAGAACACCATCTCCACCGTCAAACATGGAGGTGGAAACATTATGGTTTGAGGGTGTTTTTCTGCTAAGGGGACAGGACAACTTTACTGCATCAAATGGATGGGGCCATGTACCATAAAATCTTGGGTGAGAACCTCCTTCTCTCAACGAGGGCATTGAAAATGGGTTGTGAATGGGTATTGTAGCATGACAATTACCGACCAAGGCAACAAAGGAGTGGCTCAAGAAGAA
This sequence comes from Rana temporaria, assembly GCF_905171775.1. Lineage (NCBI taxonomy): Eukaryota > Metazoa > Chordata > Amphibia > Anura > Ranidae > Rana > Rana temporaria. The sequence goes on along the minus strand of NC_053490.1, from coordinate 107,805,775 downwards.
GCCAGTCTCCAGACCTTAATCCCATAGGAAATATGTGGAGGGAGATGGAGTTACCAAATGTCAGCCTCATCTTAAAGAGGTTGTAAAGATTCATGTTTTTTTAGGATGCATTAAGGTGAAAAAACATCTGATGATTGCCAGCCCCCCCATTTTACTTACCTGAGCCCTGGAAAGTCCTGCATCGCTCTCTCCACGGCTGCTCGGCTCTTCATTGGGTAGATTGATGGCAGCGCAGCCATTGGCTCGTGCCGCTGTCAATCAACTCCAATGACCCGTGGCGAGGCCGAGTCCTGCAGTCGGCGGCCATGGACGCCGTGTACAGGACTCTGGAGCGCGCCCGCAAGGTAACCCCCTTGGAAGAGCGCTTCCCAGAGGGGGTTATCAGAAGCAGGGAGGAGTTGAGACATCCGCCGTGGGACCCCAGAAAACGTAATTCGGGACAACACTGCAAAACGAGCTGCACAGTGGCGATAAGTATGACATGTTTGTTATTTAAAAAAAAATCTAACCTTTACAACCCCTTTAATGACTTGGAGAGGATCTGAAAAGAAGAGTGAGACACAATTCCTCCTGAGATGTGTGCAAACCTGGTGGCCAACTACGAGAAATGTCTGACCTCTGTGATTGCCAACAAGGGTTTTGCCACCAAGTACGAAGCCATGTTTTGCGAAGGGGTCAAATACTTAATTCACTCAAATGCAAATCAATTTATAACTTTTTTGAAAAGTGATTTTCTGAATTTTGTTGTTATTCTGTCTCTCACTGTTAAAATAAGCCTATCATTATAACTATAGACTGATCATTTATTTGTCAGTGGGCAAACATACAAATTCAGCAAGGGATCAAATACTTTATTTATTTTTCTTCCCTTACTGTATGCATAAGCATATGGACTAAGGCTAGGTTCACATGGTCACATTTTTCCTCATGTGATTTCACACCCCTGAAAACACGTTGCATTTTCAGATGCATGCAGGTGCTATTAAGCACGAATGGCACTTCTGTGCGTCAGCAAAAGAGCAGCGTGTTTTAGCCATGGGTGCAGGAATGCTGTCCTCTACCCGCAAACAGTGGTAACCTAGCTATACTCCTTGTAATTTTTCGTAAATATTGTATGGTTTGGTTATTAAATGTCATATTTACAAACACTGCAACAGTAAATTTATTTTATTCTTGAAGTCTAGCAGACAGCCAATAACTTTCTTCTTTTTACTTCTCAGGTTCCTTTTGGGGAAGTTAAACACGTACGTGACTGGCTTCAAATTGAGGGCCATGTTTATAAGCCTGAAATTGAGCATCCAAAAAGGCCCATTCGTGGTTTTGAATGTCCCCATAGTGAAGTCAGTGGTGCTCGATTTTGGGGTCTTTTCAAATCTCTTTGTGGGCAGCCTGAACACTTTTTCCAGCATTGCTATGTCCACAACCATTGCCCTCTCATATTCATGAATCAGGCGGGGAAAAACCTGACCCCAATGGATCTTCCTAAAGCTCAGAGAGATGTACTTCTGGATATCTGTGATGAAGCCTTATGCCAAGCTGTCAAGGCACTTGGGGTTAAGTTGGTGGTTGGAGTGGGCAAGTTTTCTGAGCAGCGTGCTAGAAAAGCTCTGGCTGGGGAGGGATCAGATGTTACAGTGACGGGTATAATGCACCCATCTCCCAGGAACCCTCAGGCCAATAAAGGTTGGGACGTTTTGGTAAGGACACAGCTCCAGGACCTGGGAGTTTTGTCACTATTTGTCTGACTGACAGAAGGACCTGCATTTTGCCATTAGACTACATGGTTACCGATACACTACATCAATAACTACGTTTGCTTCATTGTTTGTACCACACTATGCCTTGTTCAAATGTCAACACTCATATGAACGATGCAGTAAAATGGAACGGACTGTATTAATGGATTATATATGTAAAACACTTATATCCACTGTAGAATTTAGTAAACTGTTTAAAAAAAGCTATAATCCTTTTAAACGTAACAAATAACATTTCCTAAAATGATTGCTAAGCTGCCGCTGCACTTCCAGTTGAAGACAGCCTTTCGAAAATGTCAGTCGTGCAGGATTGCCAAGTGCTGCTGGAACGCATTGAAGGACAGATGGAGCATTCCTACAATTAAGTATTCTTGTCTGACCTTCACATGTCATGTAAAACAAATCCCCAAGAATCACACCTGTGGGTTTATGGACATATTTTCATTATGTAGATGATATCAGCTACTTTATCTCACAATTTTTCTATTCCCTACTGGTGAATATCCAGAATCGGTGTAATGAATGTAGGAAAAAAAAAGTCTTCTTCATTTTTCTGTCAATGTTAATCCTTAGCCTTCTTCAGGAAAACGTTTGTAGCTACAACTTCTAGATAACGAGTAGTATTGTCTCAATGAACATTAACATACTTTGTTTCTTATGTCTTTGCACAGTAGCAATGTAGCAGTTTCCTCATCCTGTGACATCAGTCATGTTACAGACTAAAAGTCTACATTTTACTGCTTTTTTTGTTTCAACGTACAAAATAAGAGCCAACCTGTGATAGGTACATTTTATATGGAAGATTATCCTTCCACTTGCGTAAGATGTCGTATAAACATAAAATGAAGTTGCATATCATCAGTGCTTGACGTATCCAAGGACCGAGGAGTTTGCCATTAAGGACTTGGAGACTTGAAACCATTCCTTCCATTCCCTGTGCCCAACTGTGCACCCAGTTTTTGACTGCTTTGTGTAACTGTTTATGCAAGAAATATAGTTCTTGTCCTCTCTTGCATTATAAGTAAGAACAGTAAGCTTTACTGTTCATGCAACTTTTGTTTTTGCAGAGGCAGACTTTTACAGACCGTTTATATCTATATCCTGCCCAGTCATCTGTTGATGTCCCTGGCTTGTTTCTAGTCTGTGCCGGCCACTGACTAATGAGCTGTTCCACACTGTTGGTTGGCACAGCAGATTACTACAGACCTCCAGCCTATACAGTACAGATCTGCAGTGAAAAAATATGTACACTCTGCTAGACAGAAAAAGGACACCTATGTTTACAGACTGCACTTTTTTTGAAAGGTGTTTTTTTTTTTTTTTTTTTTTCCTGTTTAACCTGTAAAATGCAGTAGAGTTAGAAATAATCTTTAGATCAAACATTTTTAATATTTTTTTTTAGAATGCAACTTTGATATTGTGAATAGTGTGTATGTGTTGTGTTTTTTTATTTTTTTAAGTCATCCTAAAATTTCAATGGTTGCTGAAGAGCCTTCTGGAAATCCCATGGTGACCAGGATGTATATGAAGCCATGAGGTTGGCCAATGGAGATTTTGTACCTTATTTGGAAGATCTTATCAACAAGCAGGTGGTGTAGGAAAATGGCTTTCGTTCCATTTAAGATGTAGGGTAAACAGTGAAGGCTTAGTTAATGACCTGGGTTCATTGCCATTACAGTGGAAATCTGTAAAGAAAATTTAACATTTGCATTTAATGAATGACTGTTTTGCTGTACAACCATGTGAGAACTTGAACAAGAAAAACAGTTATATATGTGCATAGTGAATCATTTGGGTTGATTTACTAAAGGAATGAAGGCTGCTTCCTTGGCAAACTGAGTTCTCAGCTTAGAAAGTGTTTGTTTACTTTGCAGAATGAATGTTCATGAATAGGGTAACGCTTATCCACTTTGATAATCCAATCATACTAGCAAACATCCTGTGCTTTATTTATATAAAGTGGAGCTCTAGTGAGTATTATACTTAATAACGCCAATGACATCCGCCCCTTCTCTTAATCAGTTGTCCATATGTCTAACATTGAACAAGCCTCCAGAAATACCTTTTTAAAAAGAAGTAAAAAGTCAAGGTCACATGACCAGTTTCTTTCCCTAAATGGTGGCATTCTAAAGAGGAATGCATTGAACAAGGGACTACATGTCCCATAATGCTGTGCTCCTCCAGCAGTAAGGGACGTGTGACAAGTATATATTTGGGCTCAGTAAGAGACTCATGAGAGATCAGTGTCAGAGCAGGCCATTTTTTTTTTTAAATAACAATCATGTTATACTTAACTGCTCTGTACAAGTGTTTTGCACAGAGCGGCCCCGATCCTCCTTTTTTCTGGAGTCCCCCGGCAGTGCACCTGGTCTCTTCTCTTCATTGAGTCGCCCCAGGAAGAGACGTTGGATTGTTTCTCGGGGCTCGCCGGTAAGAATAGTAAGCCCAAGAAACACTGGTGGGGGGCTGCTTCTAAAAGCGATCCAGTGGCCAATCGGCTGCTCGGATCGCTTTCAGAGAAAAAAAACGGAGTTATGGCTGATGGCTTCAGCCATAACCCCGGTAAACCACTTAAGAGCCACAACGTGTGTGTGTGATTATATATATATATATATATATATATATATATATATATATATATATATATATATATATATATATACACACATACACGTATTGCGGTCTTGAAATGGCTAAAGAACTACAATAGGGCGTTTAAAAAAATAGGTGGTAGAGACAGAAAACGGCCGTGCGACGCTGACTGTGGCAGAACCTAAAATTGAATAAAAGCAAAGAACAGATTTAAAGGTTAAAGTGAAGATTTCATCTGTACTAAAATGCTGGCACAATAAGGAGTCATATAGCAGCCGCGATGACCACTTATATACTATATGAGCAGTATGTATGTATGTTGAATTTAAGTTCTGCTTTAACTTCCCATGCATGTGATTGGATATTTAGAGTGGGTACAGGTTCACCTTATTTATTAACATTCACTTTGCAAAGTATACTTGCTGAAATTTAAATTGTACTGTGCTGGGTAAACAGTCTCTACTATAGTAAACCCAGCAGAGGGACTGACGGATCTCAATAGAGCACAATTGCAGTGATGGTGCTGCACTTGTAGTCCATTGATTACCTACTCCTACTTTATAATAAATGGTCTGTAGCTCCATACAGACCTTGGGCTAGGGGAAGAATCTGCAGCCTGCACATTGCACCCACAGAGTATTGATCAAGGTTGCAGTGTCCTCCACTGCAGCTGTTTGCATGTATGTTTTATACCTTTTTATCTACAATTTTCTACACGTGGGGTTATCAATATTTTCATGCAAGATTTGCACAGTTTTCCCCCAATTTTTATATCTTTATATTTCAGCTGGAAGGAAAAATGTAAATCTTGGGTGAATGCTGTGAGTCTTGAATACAAATTTTGATCAATTGACCCAGTAGTAATCAATTGTCTGTAGTGCAGTGTTGCAACTGGAAATCAAACATGTCACAAAAACATAAACTAGAATTCCCCAGTCACAATTGTGTGCTCACATTTTGAATAGGCAGTGGTGACTAAAGCTGGATACACACTATACAATTTTTTTTTTTTTTAGATTTACCAAAACCATATAATATGAGATCAAACCTTAAGAGTTTCAATTTGTATGCAATCAGGCAGGCTCTTGCACTACATGGTTTTGGTTAATCTAAAAGAAATCGGACAACAAAAGTTGTATGGGGTGTAAGAAAGAGAGCTTTTCCTTAACATTGTACAGCATCACCTCTGCTGGTTCACAAGCCACCGCTGTGTGGTGGGAGAGACTGTCTCTCTGGCAGCAGGTGGATTTTCTTCCTGCCGTTGCCATATGCAGTTCTGTTGACATCTTCTGTGTTAAGAAGTGATGTGCGTGGAGAAGAGACTGGAATGCTGCAAGATGAGGCGGGCGGCTTGTTAGGAGGTCTAATATATGTGTGAAAGATGCAGTGAGGCAAGGGGCACAGGCAGACTATTTTATTGTGCTAATAAAGTAGCCCATCTAGCCTCATTGCTTTATTTAAATTATGCTCTTCTAATTAAAAAGGAAAAAAGGATTACTGGTATGCCGAGCCCGATTCTACCTGCCAGTTTGACTTTGTCGAAATTGCAGGAGAACCTCTATGGAGACATGTTTTATCTCGGGACCTACTAACTGTTATGTATGTATAGAAAGTCTTGTGCGTTTTTGTAAAGCAAGAAGTCAGCTTTCTATTTTTCTGATGTACATTGCTGGCAGATTATTTTGATAGCTGCCTGGAAACATTATTGTAACGTCTTTAGGTGAATGCAGTTTATATATTGAATGCCTTATATACGTATATTGTGAAAGCTTCAGAATTAGTTATCCTTTGTACTGAAAAGTGTTATAAACCCTTAAAAGCTAACAGTATTGGGCCTCTTGTATGAATAGTGTCTGAAAGGGTAGTAGCTGCTCTGCCATTAGCCACCAATCAGGCTCCAGCTCTCATTTTTTTCTAGTGCAGATTAGAAGAAGGGACTATTCTGATTGATTGCTATAAGCAATGTATTTTTAGACACTTTCTGCTTTCGCAAGGCCCGTTCTGCTTTCATTAGTATTTTTATGTTGGATTGGTGAAAATTAGTGTATTCTCAATTCTGTAGGTTATAATATAGATTTTTGCACAAAGTTGCTAGAGGTATACTAACCCTATTTTTATGTCATCATATGTATCTGATGTAAATATTGAAAGATGACAGTATAATCATTTAAATGATATTTGGTAGTTTTTTTGTTTTTTTTTTACTCTTAACATGTTACTAAATGGAGGCATCCATGGAACAAATCCGGTACAACAAAAGATGCTCCGTTTTGGCTGTCCTCATAACTGTTACATTCCTCATAACTATTACACGGCGGTCTGTTCCTGTTGAATGTCTAGATCTGTCAGACTAGGCATGTATGGCAAATTCTGTCAAAACCTGGGCTAGGTTGTTAAGGCTTCATAGAGAACTACAGACAAACTTGAGTAATAAGCAAGCCATAAGAGTAGCTGTTTTTCTGCTATGCTTTTAGATACATGGTCATGTTTAGTGGGATAATAATGACACACATCAGATATTAGTCTGTAGTAACTTTATTTAAATTTTTTTTATTCAATTTTTTTTTTTTTTTTTTTTTAGGACAATCCAAGGCATTGTAGACTGTGTCAGACAAATGTATACACTCGCAGATTAAACTGTTTAAAAATGTGCTGGGACTTTATTGTTATTCTTCAGTACAGGTACTTATAGAGCTCCATATTTTATTGGAAAAAAAAATGTGAGCATTATGTTTGTGTATGTGTAAATTTTTAAATATTTTGTTTGACTGAATTAACGCAGAGTTTTATCTGGTGGAGGGATGTCATTGTTTCCTTCTGATTTCTGGAGAGCATGTGCTTAGAGAATATTATTTAAGTCTCAATTCTGGGAACTACAAATAAAAAAAAACGAGCCTTGCACTGGGACGTCTGAGCAAAGTTAACTTTTTGGGATGAGGAATAGGATGTAATGCTTATCACACTCCAGAATTCACTCCCTTCATCTGAAAAACTGGTCTTCTGAAGCCTCTTCTCTGACACCGGCCATAGACGGAGGCTGGGTTCACATGTGTGCGGCCACCGTTCACAGCACGGGTTCTGGTGCATTCCTGTTCACCAGTTCAGGTCCGAATGTTTGCCTGAATTCATGCCTGAACCGGTCCCAAAGACACACAGGACCCTTCTGCACTCCGGACCACGGTCACCCTAGACCTGTGTAAACCGGCTCCATTGAGAGCCGGTTACACTAGCCTGTCATGTGAATTGGATGCAGGGAAACCTGCATCCAATTTGCATATATGTGAACACAGCCTAAATCTCGGCCTGTTTAGCAGGGAAACATGTATGGGCAGGCTGATTGATTGATCAACTTGGGTGCAACCAGCCTGTCAAGTTATACATGTGATTACTGCTAGCAGCTATTATAGCCGCTAGCAGTAATCACTGTGTTCTCCTGATGGGGACGGCTTCCCCCACCACCCTGCCGGGAGAGCACAATATTTTCATGGGATTTCCCCATCAGCACTCTCTTTTGATGGGGGATATAAAGGTATTACCATTTAAATTCTAATCCCCTAGAGTTAACAAGCATTTAACCTTTAGGGCTCATTTACACTTGCTTTGGCGTCAACACGCATCAACGGCTAGTTTACACTTACTTCAAAACAAGGCTTCGGACAGGCTTTGTTAAAGCTCTCTGAGCGCTAGTTAAAGCCCCTGTTGCTAAATAAAAAGGTTAGCTTACCGTGCTGTTTGCATTTTGCTTTGGCTTTGCTTCAAAAGTTATACCCCATGTAGCTTCAGTGGTGCTTCAAAGTGTCTTTAAAGCCTCCATAGAAGGCTAAAGTGAAGCGCCACCAAAGCATCAAGTAAAAGCAAGGTGTAAACAGGACTGTAAGCTAACCATTTTATTTAGTGACAGGAACTTTGACTTGCATTCAGAGAGCTTTATTAAAGTGTGTCCGGAGCCATGTTTTGAAGCAAGTGTAAACTAGCCCTTATTATGTGCGGAAGGTTTTTGGTAATTTCCAGAGTTGGGTTTTAAAATACTATTTGCCTGGCTGTCATGTTGATCTATTGGCTGCAATAATTTTACTAACCCGAGGCAAGTATGCAGGTTCGGAGTGCTGAAGCCACTTGCTACATGCTTGCTTTTGGTTAGGGTTTTGATTCAAGAGGCAACTAGTTTGTAGATGAAACTGCCTATATTTCAATAAACATGCACACTGTGTTCACATTCATGATTATGGCAATGGAGATGCCGGACATACATACTAAAAGACAGCCCAAGTGCTTGCTAAATCCCGGAGTAATCTGTATTGGTTGGTTAAAATATTTATTTTCCTCAAGAATCGTCCACTGCAGTTTCATGATGCCTATAGGACATGATAGATCTGAATTAAATCAATTGGATTGGGTGACAATCATCACATGTCTGTGGTACCTTCTCATGGTTACATTGTGCCTGACATCAATGTATGTATTGGGAAATATCTCAGAGAAAGAAAAAGGCCCGGATAAAACATAAAGCAGGAAATTGGTGAAGATGGGCATGGTCAATATGTGCTCTTGTATTGTAGTGTTGGAATTGCATAAAACTGTCCATTTGTATATGTATTCCCTTTGTAGTAGGTACAGCTATGTAAACACAGTTTAAAACCATGTTGTGCTTAAATAAACTCAACCTTACTGCTACATGTTTTCATCTGGTCAATAAATTGGTGCTGTTCTTTTGTTGTCTCTGGATATTATTTTTTTGCCTCCGCAATGGAAGCAAAGCGACTTGTAAAGTGGAAAAAAAGCCTAACTATAACTATTCTTAAAAATGTTTCATCCTCCTACCTATCCTGTCTAATCTGTGTTAAAAAGAGCTGTGTACTCACCTATTTTCAATCTGCTGCTGTCACATGACCTGCAGTCCTGTGTAAGAGAGTGCTCAACAATGGCTGTGAATTTCAGGAGCTGTGACATCACCCATAGGTTCTCATGGCCTAGCTGTTGATGACACTCTCTCCCCTGCAGCAGCTGTTCACGGACACAGGGGAGCCAGAGCTGCAGGATCACATGACCAAAGCGAATTAGAAATAGGTAAGTACACACACATTTTTATATACAGGTTAGGTAGGTGGAAGGGGAGGGAACATTTTTTAAGAACAGTTATGGTTACTGTTTAATACTTCAGATTTGCAGAAGAAAGGGGCATTTGCAGATGTGATTGTGTACATTTAGGCATCTTGATTGGGAGGGAATTGTCACATGCTATTCCCAACAACTTCTTATGGGGCCTGAGGCACAGGGAGCTGTGTGGTTACACATTAATGTATGCATGTAGATATTTCACTTAAAAGAGATGTATGGGCTTCTAAAAAAATAAATAAAAAAATAACGCCCTGCTGTCTCTAAGACTGAGAACCGAGCGATCAAAGACCGCTGCTTGCTTGGTTTTTAGCCTTCAGTCACCAGGGAGCTTGTGACTGTCAGGGCAAATTCACATATACAACCCCTAAATCCCAAAGTGACTGGGACGATTTACTGCTCCGCCCGCTCTGTGTTGCCGGCTGTGCTAGGGGGCAGTGGGGGTTAATAAACACATATGGGTAAATGAATGTATGCAAAATTTGGGAACCTATAATATAATTTCTATAAAAATGTATTGTTTGAGAAATGACCTAAGCTATAGAGATTAGAGGAATCACTAATGGTTTTCCTACGGGACTCTATCTGTGTGTGCACTCTTTTAGCTTCTGATCAGACATACAGGTGAAAGATAATTTTATAACAGTAAAAGCTGATCTCCAGGAAAATAGTAAAAACATACCATATATACTCAAGTATAAGCCGAGTTTTTCAGCACATTTTTTTTGTGCTGAAAATGCCCCCCCCCCTCGGCTTATACTAAGGTCACCTTTTTGCGCCTGATCTCCCGGACTTTGGGGACCCGGTACCGGCCGGCCGTAGGTCCCCTTGGCACACATATAGGCCCACTCTTCCTCTACAAGTGTGCAAAGTTTGTTGTCCGGGGGACTTACGGCCGAACACCCCCCTGTTCGGTTCGCACTAGAACCTGCGAACACACCAAACGTTCGTGTGAACTTTAGAACCCGTTAAAGTCTATGGGACTCGAACGTTTGAAATCTAAAGTGCTAATTTTAAAGGCTAATATGCAAGTTATTGTCCTAAAAAGTGTTTGGGGACCCAGGTCCTGCCCCAGGGGACATGTATCAATGACGTTTTTTCAGGAGCAGTGAATTTAATAATGCTTAAAGTGAAACAATAAAAGTGAAATATTCCTTTAAATTTTGTACCTGGGGGGGGGGGGTGTAAAGTAAGCATGTGAAATCGCGCATGTTTCCCGTACTTAGAACTGTCTCTGCACAAAGTGTCATTTCTGAAAGAAAAAAAGTAATTTAAACCGGACTCGCGGCTATAATGAATTGTCGGCTCCCAGCAATTCAGAGAGAATTCATTCATAAAAAAAAAAACGTGGGGTCCCCCAAAATTCAATTACCAGGCCCTTCAGGTCTGGTGTGGATATTAAGGGGAACCCCGCCGTCAATTAAAAAAAAATGACGTGGGTTCCCCCCAAATATCCATTCCAGACCCTTCAGGTCTGGTGTGGATTTTAAGAGGAACTCCACCCCAAATGTAAAAAATGGTGTGGAGTTCCCCCAAAAAGCCACACCAGACCCCTTATCCGAGCAGGGGATCCGAGTAACCTGGCCGGCTGCAGAAAAGAGGGGGGGACAGAGAGCGACCCCCCCCTCTCCTGAACTGTACCAGGCCACATGCCCTCAACATGGGGAGAATGTCCCCATGTTGATGGGGACAAGGGCCTCATCCCCACAACCCTTGCCCGGTGGTTGTGGGGGTCTGTGGGCGGGGGGCTTATCAGAATCTGGAAGACCCCTTTAACAAAGGGGACCCCCAGATCCTGGCCCCCCCTATGTGAATTGGTAATGGTGTACATTGTACCCCTACCATTTCACGAAGGAAGTGTAAATAGTTGTAAAAAAACACACACACCGTGGAAAAAAGTCCTTTATTAAAAAAAAAAAATCCAGCGGTGGTAATCCACTCGGTCCCGGGTCCCCGCTCCAACGTTGTCGGTATCTAGTGACGGGTGATCTCCTCTCTGATCCAGCGATGGGAAGATCGTCCGGGATCCAGAGCGCAGCATCGCATGCCCCCTTTCTCCACCGCCGGAGACAGCCTGGCGAATGATGCTGCTAAAGCTGTGACATTTCTTATATAGGTGAGGTGGGGCCACCCGTCACGTGACCCCGCCCCCTCTGACGCAAGGAGGAAGCCTGGGCTTCCCCAGTGACATAGCAGAGGGTGCGTCAGAGGGGGATGGTGTCACGTGACGGGTGGCCCCGCCTCACCTATATAAGAAATGTCACAGCGTCATGCGCCGGGGCTGTCTAGAGAAAGGGGGCATGCGATGCTGCGCTCTGGTTCCCAGACGATCTTCTCATCGCTGGAGAGGAGATCACCAGTCGCTGGATACCGACAACGTTGGAGCGGGGAGCCGGGACTGAGTGGATTACCACCGCTGGATTATTATTTTTTTTAATAAAGGACTTTTTTCCACGATGTGTGTGTGTGTTTTTTACAACTATTTACACTTCCTTCGTGAAATGGTAGGGGTACAATGTACCCCATTACCAATTCACATAGGGGGGGCAGGATCTGGGGGTCCCCTTTGTTAAAGGGGTCTTCCAGATTCTGATAAGCCCCCCGCCTGCAGACCCCCACAACCACCGGGCAAGGGTTGTGGGGATGAGGCCCTTGTCCCCATCAACATGGGGACATCCTCCCCATGTTGAGGGCATGTGGCCTGGTATGGTTTAGGAGAGGGGGGTGCCGCTCTCTGTCCCCCCCTCTTTTCTGGGGCCGGCCAGGTTATGCACTCGGATAAGGGGTCTGGTGTAGATTTTTGGGGGAACTCCACGCCCTTTTTTTTTTTAATTTGGGGTGGAGTTCCCCTTAAAATCCACACCAGACCTGAAGGGTCTGGAATGGATATTTGGGGGGAACCCCACGTCATTTTTTTTTTTTAAGTTGTTCGACAAACAGGCAATGTTCGAGTCGAACATGAGTTCGACTCGAATTCGAAGCTCATCCCTACCGGGGAGCATAAATTTTTCAAATCTGGGAACCCCTTCCATAGACTCCCATGTTAAATGATAATTTCTCCAATGACTTTGGGGACCCGGTACCAGCCGGTCGTAGGTTCCCTGGACCCGGAACACATGTAGCCCCATTTCTCCTCTACAAGTGTGCAAAGTTTTTTTTGTCTGGGGCACCACTGATTTTTCAAAGCCAGGCACCCCTTCCATAGACTCCCATTTTAAACATCAGTCTAGTCATGGACATAGTGAGGCGTGGACACAGTGAGGCATGCAGATGGACACCCTAGGCTTATACTCGAGTCAATACGTTTTCCCAGTTTTTTTGTAGTAAAATTAGGTGCCTCGGCAGGGAGCTTACAATCTAAGGGCCCTATCTCATACATGTATGCACACACATACTGGGGCCAATTTACAGCCGGCATGGATATTCATTTTCATTATGGGGGGATTGGTGACTGTTGTATTGCTTAAAGCCCCTCTGTCACAAGAAAAAATAGGGTCTTGCTGGTCCTCTCTTGAAAATATAACAGGGTCACTTTTACTGCGGTGGAGAAAAGTGGGCTCTATTTGTGCTGTGTGGCAGGGCACTTTATCCTGCTGAAAGAGGCCACTGCTATCAGAGAATGCCGTTTCCGTGAAGGGGTTTACTTGGTCAGCAACAATGTTTAGGTAGGTGGTATGTTTTGAGCAACATCCACATGAATGACAGGACCCAAAGTTTCCCAGCAGAACATTGCCCAAAGCATCACAATGCCTCTGCCAGCTTACCTTCTTCTCATGTTGCATCCGAATGCCATCTCTTTCCCAGTAAGTGATGCACACGCACCCATCCATCCACATGATGTAAAAGGACACGTGATTCATCAGACAAGGCCACCTTCTTTCATTGCTCTATGGTCTAGTTCTGATGCTCATGTGCCCATCGTATGTACTTTTGTCTGTGGACACAGGTCAGCGTGGGTACCCTGACCAGCCCCATACACAAACTGAAATGCCCATTTTTTCGACTTTCTTCACATCAGCTTCAGGGACAGCATGCTTACTTGCTGCCCAATGTATCCCAAGTGTCAGATACCATTGTAACAAGATAATAAATGTTATTCACTTAACCGGTCAGCTGTAATAAAGGTATGGCTGATTAGTGTAATTTAACTGTATTTAGCTGTTTGCCTGGAGTTCTGCTTTAAATGATAATTAGTATATTGAGAACTTCTCGTTGTCTTTCAAAAGTGCTGCAGTATTCTGGTAACTTAATAAAATCTATGACCAGTTGTGTTTGTAATAACTTGGTCAGCCATATGAGACTGGGATATTAGATATACTAGATTTGTTATAGTTTAATACATTCTATATGATATAATTGCTTGGAGATTTGTGGTGTCCCTACTTTCTGCACACAAATGTAATGTCACTCTAATGTAGTTAGTATAAATTGCATTGTGGCTATTTAACCCAGTTCTGTGTTTTCTGTTCCCTTCACTCAGTTCTATTGCTAAGTGAGAGTTCCACTGAATGGTTTTGAGGAGATATTATGGGATCAGCAGTTTCTAGACTCAGATCCAAAGTAGGACTAGAACTATACATTTCACAGCAATTTCAAATCGCTGTTCCACACGGAGAGGTCAATTCACTAAGGCTGCTTTCACACTGAGGCACTTTGCAGGCGCTATAGCGCTAAAACTAGTGCCTGCAAAGCACCGAGGGCTTTCACACTGGAGCGGTGTGCTGGCCGATAGCCGCATCAATAGGCAGTGCCTCCGAACCGCCGGCAAAGCGCCACTGCAGCAGCACTTTGCGGGCAGTTTTAACCCTTTTTCGGCCGCTAGCGGGGTTAAAACCACCCTGCTAGTGGCTGAAAAGCACTGCAAAAACTACGGTAAGCCCAGGTTCACACTGGGCTGCAGGAATGAAGCCCTGCGAGTTCAGCTGATTTCACTCCCGCTTGTCAGTCCCGATTTCGGCAGCGATTACCGAGACATCTGTGCAGTTTCTATAATGTAAAATCGTGTGCCAAAATCACAAAAAGTAGTACAGAAACTACTTTTTGAAATCGATGCGGCGTCGCACCGATTCAGACAGTGCCATTGCCGGCAAATGCCGCCGATTTGACATGTCATATCGCATGTCAAAACGCACCAGCGTGAACCAGGGCTCGAGTGCCGCTAAAAATGGCGGCGATTTACCGCCGACGCCTAGCGCTGCTCAGTGTGGAAGCAGCCTAGGAGATAAATACTGCATGAATTTTTGAGTTAAGATAACTCAAAAAATGTGTTATTTATTGTGTTAAATATTTATGTTTTGTAATATTTGTCACTTAAATCTACAGTTATTTTTGCAGTTTTTTTTTGCAATTAGTTTTTTTTTTTTTTAAATGCTAACATTGCATCATTGGAAGATAGATCTGTAAAAAAAATGCACACGTTGTGAAAACATGCTGAAAGATCTCCCTTTTGTGAAATGTTACAATTAATTTTTATTCCTGAGCTTGGGGCAGAACATTTCAACACTGAGACATTGTATACTTTTAGGCCCCGTGCACACTGGACTTTTTACAGCTGCTGTTCTTGGCTTCAGGCAATTTATTTCTGCAGCCAATAAAATCCCCAGTGCGTTGTCCTATGTGTCCATGCACACATAGGCTGTTACCAGCCTTTTTTGGCAGCAGCGTTTTCTGGATGAAAAAACAAAAACAGAACTAGTGCATTTAGGGCTTCATGCTTACTGGACGTTCATAAATAGCCAGTAGCATGTTAGCTGTAGAAAGCTGTAGCTGTAGAATGAGTTTTGCATTAGTATTTTTTAGATGTAGCATTTTTAGCAAAACTATACTCCCACAAAAGCTCATGGCTGAAAAACGCGAAATAGTCATGTTTTTTTAACCGTTTTTAAAGTTGTTGTAAACCATCGTGTTTTTTCACCTTCTGCATTAGGGTGAAAAAACTTGTCACTGAGCAGCCCCCCCAATTTACTCACCTGAGCCCGTTCGTTCCTGTGCCGGAGACGCGCTCTACCTCTCTGGGTGGGG
The DNA here is from genome assembly GCF_905171775.1 of Rana temporaria. NCBI lineage: Eukaryota > Metazoa > Chordata > Amphibia > Anura > Ranidae > Rana > Rana temporaria. Next base: position 107,790,290 of record NC_053490.1, on the reverse strand, counting down.
TTCCCGGCTCTTGATTGGATAGATTGATAGCAGCGCAGCGATTGGCTCCCGCTGCTTTCAATCAAATCCAATGATGTGGGTGTTGGGGGCAGGGCCAAGTCCGGCATTCTGTGTCTTTGGACGCAAATACTTGACCGGGGAGCGCACCCGCACGGTTACCCATAGGGAGAGCGCTTCTCCTAGGGGGTTTACTGATGCGGGGAGGAGCCACGAGCATTGTTGGGGGACTCCAGAAGACTAACTGCACAGTGAAGGTAAGTATGATATATTTGTAATTAAATAAAATTAGGGTTTACAACCCCTTTAACGACTTCAATACCAGGCACTCCCCCCCCCTTCCTGCCCAGGACAAAGGTCGCACTTTGAATGACAATTGTGCAGTCATGCAACACTATACCCAATTAAAGTGGTTGTATAGTCTTTATTTGAACTTTTACCTACAGGTAATCCTATAATAAGGCTTACCTGTAGGTAAAAAGAATATCTCCTAAACCGATACGGTTTAGGAGATATTCCCCCTGCTATGCGCCGTTGACTTCAGCATTGCATGCGCATCAGGGATTTTTGGCTGAAAGCACGGCAGACGCCGTACCTTGCCGGAAAGAAGTCTCACGCGCGCATGGGCGAGAGTGACGACATTGTGGCTCCAGCCACTCAGCGCTGGAGCCAACTGTCTCGTCGTGGACTGGGTAAGATGCCAACGCCTCATTCTAAGGTATTTCATAATGAGCTAGTATGCAGTCATTTATTTTTCTAAAAAAAAGATTTGTGTATATATATATATATATATATATATATATATATATATATAATGTATGTTATTAAAGGGCCCAGAGGTCCCCAGGGCCCCAGATGGCAACCCCCCTTTTTAAAAAAATGTAAATATATATTTTTTATATATATATATTTTTCTTTTTATTAAAGGGCCCAGCCAGAGGTCCCCAGGGCCCGGATGGCTACCCCCTTTTTTATATATATTTTTCTTTATTTCTTATTTTTTTGTAAAGCCCCCCCGCTTCTCAATTCGTGGCAGCCTCCCCGCTTCTCAATTTCAGGCGGCAGCACCCCCACCCCCGGTTCTCTTCTCCAGGGGGCCCATGCCTAAAGCTGTGTAAGGAGCCCCATAATTCTTGATGGCGGCCCTGCATGCTATCCTTCGGAAGGCTGGTCAGATAGTAATAAGAACCTGACAATGGTTTGCACTGTTCCCTACTCGCTCTCTTTTGGCTGGTATTGGGCATCAACATAATACTTTTTGCAATAGCTTTTCTTCACTGATGGCTTGGAAGATTTTACTGTCACAAATGTGGACCTTTAAAGCACTTCATTGATTAAGTAACAAGGAAGTACAGATCCTGACACTCTCACTACTAAAGGAAACATGTTCTGGAAGTACTGTGAAGGCTAGCTTTTAAAATTTGCTAGGTCTGTCATGCTGATCCTGGCTTCACTATCTTCCAACCTCTATGCTTTTTTTCTAGGTTAGTGACTCACTAGGTAGTAACAGACCGAAAATAGTGATCAGAGAGGGTATAGGTCAGTATTTCCCAACCTTTTTAAACACAGAAGAACCCTTGAAATAACTTTCTCGTCTCATGGAACACCTGCTAAAAATGACTATAACTACAACTCATGATACATGAGTATGATGATGGTCAGTGGGAAGATTGCTCCTTAAGCTTGTGGTCATTGGGAAGAGTTACCCCCTTAGGCCGGGTACACACGGGCAAACATGTACGATGAAACCGGTCCGTCGGACCGTTTTCACCGTACATGTCTGCCCGGGGACTTCTGTACGATGGCTGTACTAACCATCGTACAGAAGTCCGTGCGTAAACAATATGCGGGGCGTGTCCGCGCCGTTGCCGTGACGATGATGTGGCGACGTGGGCGGGCCTGCCTTTTAAATGCTTCCACGCATGCGTCAAAGTCATTCGACGCATGCGAGGGACGGCGGGCGCTCGGACATGTACGGTAGGTCTGTACTGACGACCATACATGTCCGAGCGGGCAGGATTCCAGCGGACGGTTTTAAAACAAGTCCAGGAATATTTGCCCGCTGGGAAAAGGCCCGGCGGGCAAATGTTTGCTGGAATTCTGCCCGCTCGCGCCTACACATGACCGAACATGTATGCTGAAACTGGTCCGCGGACCAGTTTCAGCATACATGTTTGGTCGTGTGTACGGGGCCTAACAGATAGCTAAAAAGATCAATGGTTTCAGTGGGAACTTATCTGAGAGGCAGAAATTTCTAAATTCTCAAGGAACCCTCTAGAGTTATATAGAACCCTGAATGAGAAACCCTGGTGTAAGTGATATTTGGGGAAAAAACATTTTCTTCATCTTTTAATACATGTACAAGTATATAAATGTTCCCTTTTTTTTGGAGTGTGTGCGTGTGTGAAAGGGGATCACATTTTCCACTGTGTGCATAGTCCAATCTTAAAGCATCTATAGACATGTAACATATAAGTGCTGTCAAAAGTGGAGATTTCAGCCCTATAAATTTAACTTCAATATTTGAAACCTTTAAAGTGGAACTTCACTCTCCCAACCAACATTGACTATTTGTATTTTGTATGCCTCTAGCATTAGTAAATACATAGGAGGGTATATTATATTTATTTGTTTTAAACTTTTGTTTTACATTTCTTCAGTTAGGGCCCTTTCACACGTGCGGACCGTATGTCCGCATTTTCATCCGTCCGTTGCGGATGAAAACGGGACATACATTGGTCCCTATGTGATTACGGGTGTCAGCGGATGACCATGTCTGCCGGATCGGATCGGATGAACACGGACATACGGTCCATTTTCATCCGATCCCCCATAGGGGAGAGCGGAGGAAAGATAGGGCGGTCCCTGCACAGTGTGCGGGGACCGCCCTGTCAGCTGCCAGCTCAGCAGGGATTTTACGGAGGATCCCCGCTGAGCTTTTGCGGACACACAGAGCTGATCATTACTGATCCGCCCGTGTGAAAGGGCCCTTACTTCCTGATTTCTGGCCTAAGCAAATTATGTCTTACATCCCAGAAGTCTTCAGGAGGGAAGGAGAGGCTTTCTCAGCTAAGCCTGCATGCCTACGGTAAGGGTTACGGATGGATTACAGGGAGTGAATGCTAAGTGAATCACCTGCCCTTATTCAAGATGGCTACAGCTAGAAATCCTGACAGATTATTTACATATCTCATGCACTAGCCTGGAGAAGGGCATTATTTTTTAATTCCCACCCCCACTCCTTTTCTGAAGTCATGTGGTTACTTTTCTGGATTTTGACTGGATGTTAGTGATCATAGCATAATTTAGTGTAAGTAATACACAGAAAAAATGCATGTTGACAAGGGGAGTGTAGAGGTGGGTGGGGAGTCTACTGACAACATGACTCCACCCACTGAGCTCCAGACAACAGATCCACCCACAGAATCTGCAGTTTTTCAGTTCTTATAACAGACAGAGGGGAAACATTTGACAGGTAAGGATACATGCAGGAGGCATGTATATCCTTATAGATCAGCACTATGGCAGTAGTTTAGAAAGGATGAGGGTGGGTTTACATCCACTTTAAGGTCAAAAAACATCTGATAGTTACTGGCCACCCAGACCCCCGGTTTACTTACCTGACCCCTCGAAAGTACCGCGTCGAGAACGTGCTGGCTTCTCGGCTCTTCTGGGCCCGGTCTTCCTGGCTCTTCATTGGATAAATTGATAGCAGCGCAGCCATTGGCTCGCACTTCTGTCAATCAAATCCAATGATGCGGGCGCCGGGGGGCGGGCCGAGTCTGGCATTCGTGTCTATGGACGCAAATGCTGGACTCGGTAGCGCGCCCGTAAGGTAACCCCCTTGGGAAATCGCTTCCCAGAGGGGGTTATCTTATGCGGGCAGGACCCAAGACAGCCACGAGGGACCCTAGAAGACAGCGTTCGAGGCCACTCTGTGCAAAACGAGCTGCACAGCGGAGGTAATTATAACATGTTTGTTCTTTTTTTAAATTACAAACCTTTACAATCACTTTAAGCAAAGTGATCAACAAGCTTACCATAGAGTATTGTACAACAACTACCAATAATGGCAGTTTCTAACAGGGCAGCATCTGATAAAGGTTGATCATGCATTCTAGCTTGCTTTACTGATAATATCAATGTACTAGCTCATGGGCCTTTCACATTTCCCAACACAAGCAATGCCTGTTTTGTCATCTCCCAACATCTCTACCACAAGGTCCAGATGGGCTTTTTAATTTCAGGCAGGGCTAAAAGTTTGTGGTATCTGCACATGGGTTACTAATAGCATTTTGTAAGCAGTAATGCTGTAGCAGGTCCCATCTAAGTGATACTGCACTGCTATTTCTGCCAGTCTTGAGTGCTGTCAGGGAAAAGTGATGGATGACCTTTGGTGCAGTGTGCTGGTCAAAGGCAATCAGCAGTCCTTGCTAACTTAATTCACTTCTTCATAATCTGCCATGGACCCACATGGAATTAACTTAACTCTTTACAAGCTGCCAAACCTCTAAGAGTTGTTAACCCTGTCAGAATTATGTACATTGGTATTGCTGTAATAGAAAAAAATGAAACGTAGTAAAAATCCTATTACTGACTGCTAATCACCAGCTCTGAACAAGCTAAAGAAACAGAATGAAGTTTCTCCAAACCAGTTATGGATTTTAGTGTGAAAAATAGAGAAAGTATAAATGTAAATTGCATTATAGTTATGGATTTTTGTGTGAAAAATAGAGAAAGCATAAATGTAAATTGCTTTATAGGCTGTATGTAAGGCGTTCTCTGTGATAAATAAAATAACTGAACCAAAGCAATTTTTTTATTATTTGAAAATTACAGTCTAAAATCCCATAACTGGATGAAAGAATAGTTTTCTTCAAACTAGAACTTGCTTCCGATTAAAAAAATAAATAAAAATAAATTCTTGCCAAAAAAAAGAATTACTAAGCCCTCTATGATGTCTGCACTTACAGTGGGGATCGAAAGTTTGGGCACCCCAGGTAAAAATGTGTATTAATGTGCATAACGAAGCCAAGGAAAGATTGAAAAATCTCCAAAAGGCATCGGATTACAGATTAGACATTCTTATAATATGTAAAAAAAAGTTTGATTTTATTTCCATCATTTACACTTTCAAAATTACAGAAAACAAAAAAATGGTGTCTCCAAAAGTTTGGGCACCCTGCAGAATTTATAGCATGCACTGCCCCCTTTGCAAAGCTGAGACCTGGCAGTGTCATGGATTGTTCTCAATCATCGTCTGGGAAGACCAGGTGATGTCAATCTCAAAGGTTTTAAATGCCCAGACTCATCTAACCTTGCCCCAACAATCAGCACCATGGGTTCTTCTAAGCAGTTGTCTAGAAAACTAAAACTGAAAATAGTTGACGCTCACAAAGCTGGAGAAGGCTATAAGAAGATAGCAAAGCGTTTTCAGATGTCAATATCCTCTGTTCGGAATGTAATTACGAAATGGCAGTCATCAAGAACAGTGGAAGTTAAAGCAAGATCTGGAAGACCAAGAAAAATATCAGACAGAACAGCTCACAGGATTGTGAGAAAAGCAATTCAAAATCCATGTTTGACTGCACGATCCCTCCAGAAAGATCTGGCAGACACTGGAGTTGTGGTACACTATTCCACTATAAAGAGATACTTGTACAAATATGGTCTTCATGGAAGAGTCATCAGAAGAAAACCTCTTCTACGTCCTCACCACAAAAATCAGTGTTTGAACTTTGCAAATGAACATATAGACAAGCCTGATGCATTTTGGAAACAAGTTCTGTGGACCGATGAGGTTAAAACAGAACTTTTTGGCCGAAATGAGCAAAGGTACGTTTGGAGAAGAAAGGGCACAGAATTTAATGAAAAGAACCTCTGTCCAACTGTTAAGCATGGGGGTGGATCAATCATGCTTTGGGGTTGTATTGCAGCCAGTGGCACAGGGAACATTTCACGAGTAGAAGGAAAAATGGATTCAATACAATTTCAGCAAATTTTGGATTGTAACTTGATGCCATCTGTGAAAAAGCTGAAGTTAAAGAGAGGAGGGCTTCTACAAATGGATAATGATCCTAAACACACCTCAAAATCCACGGGGGATTACATCAAGAGGCGTAAACTGAAGGTTTTGCCATGGCCTTCACAATCTCCTGACCTAAACATAATTGAAAATCTATGGTTAGACCTTAAAAGAGCAGTGCGTGACAGACAGCCCAGAAATCTCAAAGAACTGGAAGACTTTTGTAGGAAGAATGGGCAAAGATACCTCAAACAAGAATTGAAAGACTCTTGGCTGGCTACAAAAAGCAGTTGCAAGATGTGATACTTGCCAAAGGGGGAAGTACAAGATATTAACTCTGCAGGGTGCCCAAACTTTTGCAGACGCCATTTTTTTGTTTTCTGTAATTTTGGAAGTGTAAATGATGGAAATAAAATCTAACTTTTTTTGACATATTATAAGAATGTCTAATCTGTAATTTGATGCCTTTTGGAGATTTGTCCATCTTTCCTTGGCTTCGTTATGCACATTAATACAAATTTTTACCTGGGGTGCCCAAACTTTCGATCCCCACTGTACACCCCCCTTCCCCTCACATACATGCACAGCACCCAAACTCAAAAGTACAATAGGTGTCAATGAGTCCTCACTGCAGCATGCTGCAGGGCATTAAAAATGCAACAGGTCTTGTTTCTGACCGTTTCTGTGCCAGCCATTTAAAATTAATTAGCTGTCCTAACAGTGCAACCCTAACATGCAGAATATCGCATGTTAATGTGTACTTAGGGACAGAACATAAAGATGTGAAAGGGGTCCTTAAGTGATCCTTTGGAACTCCTACCAGCCAATCTCATTGGTTATTTTTTTTACGAGGACATAGCAAGTCTAGTAACTGCTAGTCAAGTCATAATGGCTAGTAACTGCAAATTGCCAAATAACAATTTCTTAATTTTTGTGGCATTAGAACTAGGGTGGATGTGAACCAGTCTCCCATGTGCCGGAAGATTTCTATCAATGAGATTCTTTGTTTATGGTTCACACCACAGGGAATCCTAGAGGATTCCTATGCTTCCATAAATAATTATGTCAGTTACCTGATAGGAAGTATACCTCTGGGGTAATAGACATAATTGTGCTGTTCATAAACTGTGCGTCTCATTGGTTTTCTTGCTGATGGTGACTAGGGAAAGATGATTGAAAGTCCCACAGTAATGTAAAATTAGTGACTAAGATGTCCTTAACCAATAAAGGCATCCAAAGGAACTTTTCATCCAATTTCAATCACTGGGGTACTATTATTCATGAAAAAAACTGATCTGATGGATATTCAAACTGTTGAATATTGGCTGCGCACATTTTCACAGGTTTGCCCATGTTTATTAAATGTGGAAAATATGCATTGTTTACAAAGCTTCTTCAGCATTTTAAGAATACCCAATCAGATGTAGTGATTTTAGATTTTATTTTTCCCAGGTATGCCTACTATATGTGAGTACTACCCTTACCATCCAAACTCCCAACTCAGGACACATTGCACCATTGACCTGCAATGTGATCTTGGCAGGAATAATGGTAGGCTAAATAACTATCACTACTACTACTATGTGTACTGAGGATACCTGAGACCATGCTAGGCAGTTAGCAATAAAGGCTGCCTAACTAAAAATTAAAATCGATGTAATTTGACCAACTGTTTTCCCCTTTTCATATCATCAATTATAACTTATGTATTTACCAGTATGTATTGACATGTAAAAAATTTCTTTACAGTCATTTAATTATATGCTTTTCCCTGTTTTTTTGTTATCTAGCATTGTCTGTCTCAAGCTCCTGAGGAAACTCAAAGAGTGAAACATGTAGAGCTGACCAAAACAATGCCTCGTCTTGATTTCACATGATGTATTTAATCAAGATTTATCTATTATATTTATGTCATATAATTGTTTGTAATAAATTGTTTTCTATTTTTTATAAAACTCTGATTGTGTGAATCTTTATCTGCACCATTTCAATAGCCCCTGGGTCCTTGTGGTACCCTATTTTTGCCCTTTTTTCTTTTCATCATTCATCGGGGTGAGGTGCTTTTGACAACTGATATTTGTCCACAAAAACTTTTTGCTGCTTAACTATGGTTATGCTGGGCAAAGAAATTGTAATATAAGGAATGAGTGTTAACTCTGCTATCAGCATATGACCGACTACGGTGCAAAGCTGCAGGGTATCACTTTTATAGTTAAAGGGTCACTAAAGGAATTTTTTTTTTTAGCTAAATAGCTTCCTTTACCTTGCTGCAGTCCTGGTTTCATGTCCTCATTGTTTGTTTTTGCTTTCATGTTGCTGTAAATCCTCTCTGTTCTGGACACTTCCTGGTTGCCTGTTTCCTGATGACCACAGTACTGGGAGATTTCTCACGGTGGTCACTAATCAAGGAGGTGTGAGTAAAACGAAACTGGATTGGTGCTGAGGAGTTTTAGACAAAGTATCACTGCTCTCTATTGGCTGACTGCCCTCTAGTGGCTCTCTGTACATCAGAGAACCAGCAAACAACAGCAAAAACGAAACTACACTGCAGGCACATTATATGATTGTTTTTTTATCTATTTTTAATCATTTTTAAAAGGAATCAGTTAACTATTATGTCTCTATGCCCTGTAAACAGTCAATTCAGCAAAAAAAATGTTTTCCTTTAGTGACCCTTTAAGCCTCGTATACACCACTAGTGTAGAACTGACAGCTCAGGTCGGAGCTGCTGTTCTAGCAATCCGATGTTAGTACATGCGATCTCCCCTGCTGTGCTATTGTTTTCTACCCCCGCCAGAAAACGTTGGTCAGCATTCTTAGCCATTGGCTGAAAGCGCTGACCTGGAGCTGGTCAGCAGACCTTTTTCGGTCATGAAGAAGCTTCGAAAGAAGCAGGCCCGGCTGACATATACACAGGCCGAATGTTGGCTGTTTATTTTTTATTGAACCAGCTGATGCCGTCCGACATTCGGCCCGTGTGTACTAGGCTTAAGGCTCAATAGAGCCAGATAATGAGATGGAAAGATATGAATCCCTGTAGCCTTAAATATAAGAGTAATATCCGAGTTCCACAAGCTATGTATACATTTGCAGTCCCATTTTTTGCAAACCCAGCAGAAAAGTAGGATCTCGAATCTCCCACTGCGGATATCTGTCCTTGTTGTTCTGAAGGAATTGTGGAAAATGCAGAAAGATTTCATAAAATGAGTCAAACATATTGACAGAGTGAAAATAACTGGGAAGATCCCGTCAGTAAAGTCCCAAAATATGCCAGTGGATGACTGTTTCCAAAAATCCCTAAAATGCTGAGTTAAGTTTAGGCTGGACAGACTCTTTAACCACTTGAGCCCCGCGCTATTGACAAAAGACGTCAACAGCGCGGTTCTCAGGTGCCAAGTGGACGTCTTTGGACATCATTTGAAATGCATTACCCCTGCGCGCCACTGGGGGCGCGCGGCGGGTAACCACTGTGCCGCCGCATCGCTGGGGAGCCGATGCGTGTACCTGGCGGCCGCGATGTCCGCCAGGTACACGCGATCGTCGGGAACACAGCCGGTATCAGCAGGGACGTGGAGCTCTGTGTGTAAACACAGAGCTCCACGTGCTGTTAGAGGAGAGGAGACCGATCTGTGTCCCTTGTACATAGAGACACAGCATCGGTCACCTCCCCCAGTCAGTCCCCTCCCCCCACACAGTTAGAACACACCCAGGCTACACAGTTAACCCCTTCCTCACCCCCTAGTGTTAACCCCTTCCCTGCCAGTCACATTTATACAGTAATTGGTGCATTTTTATAGCATAAAAATAAAAATATATATTTTGTTTATAGCGCAAAAAATAAAAACCGCAGAGGTGATCAAATACCACCAAAATAAAGCTCTATTTGTGGGGAAAAAAGGACGTCAATTTTGTTTGGGAGCCATGTCGCACGACCGCGCAAATGTCAGTTAAAGCGACGCAGTGCCGGAAGCTGAAATTTCGCCTGGGAACGAAGGGGGTTTATGTGCCCAGTAAGCAAGTGGTTAAGAGAATGAAGGGTTTTACCATTGTGCTTGCCACATACCGTAATTAAATGCTTCTGCTAGCGTAAATTCACAAGTGTGTGTTTTTCCTTTGTGCACATAAAATGCCCATGTATGTTTACTGAGCTATGCCATGACCTTTCCTCATAACTTGAGATAATAGGTATCTCTAATCAACCTGTGATGAAAAAACATGGCACAAAGCATAGGGCCTTCCAAAAACATAAATACCTTTAAAACATAAGTAAAAAGGGAAAACCTATATTTGGCACTTTTTGTTACTGAAAATTAAAAAATGTATTATGGATATATTGGCGTTCTGCCTTTTGGCCTTTGTCATTCTGAAAAAATAAGTCTTTCTAATGTAGGATGTAATCTGACCATGGCCATATGACGACAGATGAGCTCCTAAAACAAAAGTTGCAGCCAAATCTATTACATATTATCAAAGTGCTCAGAGGCACATGGCTGATCTGGGAACCAGTTACTGACAATGCAATCATTTATTGATTTCTTAGCTTTATCTGATTACATTTCACATGGATATGTGACAGAGAAGCTGTAGGGGAAGGCATGTATGTGGATGTAATGGATAAAGAGATTTAAGACATTATGGTACAGGTCATATCATATACAATACACTAAGGCACAGTTAAGATGGACTGATGTGCAAGTATCTGCTGTAAATGCTATCTCTGAGCTAACAAGATGCCAGGTAGTTTTATCACGCACGCACACTGCTGTCACTTGCATTTTGAGAATAATTTATTAATAAAAGCAAAACCATACTTTGCCTAGTTTACTAAATTATATCAAAATAATTAGGATTCACAGTTAAAATTGGCTATATTTATATGGGAATCTCAAGTTTTATATAAAAAATAAATAAATCATCCTACCTGAAGTTGATTTACTAAAGGCAAATAGGCTGTTCACGTTCCAAGGAGATTTTCCCCCAGAGCTTGGTAATGCGTCAATTTCTTTGGGTTTTAAAGCCTGTTTTGCACACAATTGGATGATGGATGAGCTTCACTTCACTCACTGAACTCTGGGAAAATTTCCCTTGCAAAGTGAACAGTCTATTTTCCTTTTGTAGAGAAACCTCTTGTGTTGGCTGATAAAGTTGATTGTGCCAATAAAGGACCAATATTGAGGTGGTGTGTCTGCGTGTGGGGTGGGGCAAACCTTGAATTTTACAGAAAAATTAAAAATCTAAACCATTATTTTTAAAACTGCCTGTCCAGCTTCTCTTACATATACAGAACTATATCCCGCCTACCATCAAGCAGGGGCGGTTCCGGGGGGGGGGGGGCATCATCTCTCTGCTGCCTGACTCTGGGACACAGCAAGAGACCACCTTAGCAGGAAAGTGACACAGCAAGTGACAATCCATAACGTGTGGCAGGTGACATGGCAAATGAGAATCCACAACATGTGACAGGTGATGTGGCAAGTGAGAATCCGCAGCGTGTGGCAGGTGACATGACAAGTGAGAATCCGCAGCGTGTGGCAGGTGACATGACAAGTGACAATTCGCAATGTGTGGCAGGTGACATGGCAATTGACAATCTGCAGTGTGTGGCAGGTGACATGGGAAGTGACAATCTGCATCTGGTGGCAGGCGTCATGGCAAGTGACAATCCGCATCGTGTGGCAGGTGACGTGGCAAGTGACAATCTGCATCTGGTGACAGACGACGTGGCAAGTGACAATCCCCATCTGGTGGCAGGCGACGTGGCAATCCGCATCTGGTGACAGGCACCGTGGCAAGTGACACGCTCAGGGCTCCCACTGATTCTGCATTATGGTCATTTGAACTATTTCAAAAATGTGCTTCAATCATCCTGACACCATAACAACCATGGTGCCATGATGATTGGAGCTCCAACACCATCCATTTCCCCAATAAATGACAGGACTTGCCAAATCATTATCACTGAAGTTCACATTAAACATCTCATCTTTAAGCTGGTTTCCTGGTTGCCATTGCCTCTACCCACAAGACCAGACAGATTCAAGTCCTTTCAGTTAAGGAGTCTTTCCTTGCATTCCTTCAAGACAGAGTCATCATGAGGACAGATCCAGCATTCTTTCCCAAAGTAGAATCACAGGAATCAGGTTATTCTGCCATCCTTTTGTCAACATCACCTCCTAAAGAAGTCAAGTTCATCTTTTTGGGCATTAGAAAATGTATTCTTCATTACATTGAAAGCACCTTGTTATTTAGGAAACCCAATACCCTTTTTATTCTCCTTTTTTTGGGCCCAAGAAATATTGTAAGATATCTAAAGCATCCATCACTTTATGCCTTTGCTGCTGAAGAGAAATCATGTCCACTGTGAATCACAGCACATTCATGAGGTCTCTCTAAACATCCCGGGCCAAAATAATTGGTGTCTTAGTAAAGCGGATCTCCAAAGTGACCACATGAGCAAGCATTAAAAGGTCACTAAAATTTTATTTTTTTAGCTAAATAGCTTCCTTTACCCTACTGCAGTCCTGGTTTCATGTCCTCATTGTTCGTTTCTTGCTTTGATGTTGCTGTAATTCCTCTCTGTTCTGGACAATTCCTGGTTGTCTGTTTCCTGATCACCACAGTACTGGGAGATTTCTCACTGTGGTGACTAATCAAGGAGGTGTGATTTAAACCCCTCAGCACCAATCCAGTTTCGTTTTGCAAAACCTTCACTGCCCTCTATTGGCTCTTTGTCTCTGTACATCAGAGAACCAGGAAACAACAGCAAAAATGAAACTCAACTGTAGATACATTATATGATTGGTTATTATCTATTTTTAATCATTTTTAAAGGGAATCAGTTAACTATTATGTCTCTATACCCTGTAAACAGTCATTTCAGCAAAAAAAAAAAATTTCCTTTAGTGACCCTTTAATGTGTTTGTGAGGAACTACATATCTTCTATTCGGCCACAATTAAGCTTTCACGTGGAAGCTGCTTTAGGTTTTGGTCCCACCTTAGGTAACATCTTACTAGTCTCTCTTTTTTTATTTTTATTTAAAGATAAGAAACAGATACAAACATAAAGACGACTTTGCATTGCATATAGACTGTACGGAACACATCAAGAATAACAACCATACATAACCGTTGCATGTGAGTGGAAGTCGCTATTCAGTCAGACTCATACCACTCGCTGAAGTCTAATATAGGATAAAAATAAAAATCTGTGCCTATCGCTTTTTGTTTCTTTTTTATTAAAAAATAAAAATAGGAGAGGGAAAGAGAGAGAAGACGAGGGAATAGAGGGCAGAGAGAAAGAGAGAGGGAAGAAAGAGAGAGATAGAGAAGAAAAATAAATAACACAACCCTCAAGGGAGGGGGGGGCGGAGGGGGAGGGGCAATTGCCCCCAGGGAGCCCAGATCGGTAACGCTGAACTGACAATGGGGATCCTAAGCGGTGGATCCTGCCATGTATTGGTGGAATTCCGCAGAGAAGCAAAAGAGGTTCCAGTGAATCCATCTGGACTTATGTTCCTCCGACTTATCCCGCAACGCAGAGGTCAGATCTTCCATCTGCTCAATGTTCTTCACTCTTGCGAAACATTGGGCCACCGTTGGCACAGACTGTTGCTCCCAAAGAGGTGGGATGCTGGCCCGAGCAGCGTTAAGGAAATTAGTCTCTCTATTAAACGGCCCTGGTGGAAGATTTGAAAAACATGAATTAATACATGATAATTTATTTTCCTTGAATCCACCAAAAATGGTGAGCTCCCTTCCATTGTCATTATTGTTCTCTTTGGATTCTGGGATGTCAGTCGTCTAGCCTATGTACTGTAGGTGATGGCACCTGAGAGCCCTTTAAATGCTCTGATATTGTGTTTCCTCCAGGGGCAGAGCCATGTGCTTTTTTTAACCTAGTTTTCTTGTCCTAAATTAACCTTCTGATTCAAAAAATTTGGGCAGCTGGGTAATGCTATTCTAACAAGTTTAATATAAATTTGAAGTGTAATTCTTAGAAATGTACATGTGTAAGCTAAGATGTAGCTGTCTTGTTAAAGACTATTAGCTAGATTCAGGATGGCGAGCGCATACTTGCGGCGGCATAGCCTAAGGCATTTAGGCTACGCCGCCGTAAGTTAGCGAGGCAAGTACATGATTCACAATGTACTTGCCTGCTAAGTTACGGCGGCGTAGCCTAAAGCGGGCGTAAGGGCACCTAATTCAAATTTGGCTGAGGGGGCGTGTTTTATGATAATTAGGCTTGACCCGACGTGATTGATGTTTTTTTGCAACTGCGCATGCGCCGTGCGCCTACATTTCCCAGTGTGCATTGCGGCTAAGTCTGCCGCACGGGCCTATTGATTTCGACGTGGACGTAAACGATGTAAATCCCTATTCACGGACGACTTACGCAACTTACGACACCCCTAAAGTTGCCCGAATTCCTGTGGAAAAAACGTTTTTTTGTACTTACAGTTTTGGTGTCTTGCGCAGCGTCCATCGGTGGCCTCGTCGGGTCCGGCGTCCGTCTGCGGCTTCGGGTGTCCTCTTCGTCGGGTCCGGCGTCCTTCTGCGGCGTCCTCGCGTCCTCCCCGCTCGTTTCCCGTGCCAATTTTGAATACTGCGCCGACATATACCGAGCGTAGTACACTCGTGTATTGTCGGGCAGGCTCGGCAACTCTGGCGCTGACGTCCTGTACGCTCAGGACGTCAGAGCGAGAGGCACCGAGACTGCCCGAAGATACACGAGTGTACTGCGCTCGGTATATGCCGGCGCAGTATTCAAACTCGGCGCGGGAAAGCGGGTATCGGCGTATACCGCGCACCCACGATTTTGCCCTGATTTTCAGGGCAAAATAGTGCGCGGTATACGCCGATAAATACGGTATTTGATGGAATAACTTTAGGCCGCTAATGCGTTACGTAAACGGCGTATCTGTACTGCGTCGGCCGGGCGTACGTTCGTGAATAGGCGTATCTACTGATTTACATATTCTACGCCGACCGCAATGAAAGCGCCACCTAGCGGTCAGCCTAAAAATTACACTTTAGGATACGAGGGTGTAAGACACTTACGCCGCTCGTATCTGAGCCTAATTTAAGTGTATCTGGTTACCAGAATACGCTTAAATTAGCGCGGGTGCACATTCAGACTTAGGCTGGCGTATCTACTGAAGTCTCTCTGAATCTGGCTATATATAATAAAATGTTTTCGTAATAACAAATATGCAATTAAACATATACACATATGGGTAAGCAAACACAGTTTACGCCAATATAAAGTTTTATATTTTTTCATTTTTCTTTGATGATACCGCTCCTTTAATCACTCTGACAGCAACGCATTTTATTTTAGTCATTATGTTAGACATTTAATAAATAAATATTCCGTTGGCATTGAACAATTCAGTGCACAGGGTTTAAACATTACAAATATGTCACAGCTACAGCCTGGCATGATGGACGACCTACAGACAGGACGAACCTGTCTGAATAATGCTGACGGAAAAGGGGGGGGCGGTGGTTCATCCCCTCTGGCTTATGCTATTAAATGCCTGTTTGTAAATGCACAACTTGGCAAAGAAATGCATGTTTGCAGAGATGAGATACTGGAGTTTAATATGCAGCCGCTCTCTGTGTAAACAAAGCCCCCAAATAAATGGAATTCAGGCTGCATTCTCAGCATTTGATCTGAAAATAAGAGAGAATGCTGGGATGTGCCAGTAACACAGAGCGAGGCTGCTGGCAGATGCTTGCAGCGGCCTTGCTTAGCATGCAGCTCACCTCCTCTCTGACTCGTTTGGAAGCAATGTCTCTACAGAAGGAGTGTGCACTGAATTTCATAGGTGCGGGGTGAAATTCAGGTCACAAGCAGCTATTCCACTTCTTTGCCAGAGGAGACTGTAATGCTCTGCTTTCTGATATTCTGCAAAAATCTAGCACTTAACCAATTGGATACCGGATACAATTTTCTCCCCGGAACAAAATGTTAAAATTCTCAATGCAAAAATGTCCAGCATTTTAATAATTCATCAATCTTATCATGTTCCATCATATTTAAAAGAGAGGGTTTATTAGACTTTTGTGACTTCCATTAAATATATATGTTCATACTGGCAGGTAATATAAAAGCAATATACCCCTATTCCCCAGAATTCTATATTATTGATATATTTCTGTTCGGAAAATGACAAGGAGCCTCGTCACACTATGGGCACAAGGCTTTTCGCTTTCGACGTTTCAATAATCAATCTGTTTCTGCCACAAAGTCTTCAAGACCCCCCCCCCCCCGCTAGGGTTGCCACCTCATCCCTTTAAACCCCGAACACATATGAACTACACAGGTTCTGAGGTAAATTTAATGCAGATAAGGCACCAAGTGAGTTTAATTGCCACCTTAATCAGCCACAGAACCTGTGTAATTAATATGTGTTCGGGTTTAAAGGGATTAGGTGGGAACCCTACCCCCCCCCCCCCCCCCCCCCTTCATTAGCAGGATTTTAGATTCTCATTTATATGGTCGCAAGATCTTGTCCGCGGCATATGAGATTGAAATCAGTGTAATTAACAAATCATAGCCAACAGATGTCTCTTTAGCAGGTGTAACAATTAAAGCTACGCTCTTCTCTGCCAGTCATGGCTTTAACTAGGGGGGGGGGGGGGTTTGCTGTTGTTTAGTCAGGTCACTGGCAGCCATGGGTTAATCTGGCAGTGGAATAAAATGTTATCACAGATGAAGATGCAGAGCTGGCAGTGGCTGGGCGCTCTGCAATCTGCACCGCAGCTCGTTACATGTTTACAATTAACAGCCAAGCTGTCTCTGGTAATGAGTATGCAAATTCCAGAAGAAGGCAGATTAACTATCGCTTTACCATGGCTGTTTGTGCCACATAGAGCCAAAGTCAGGCGATGCATAGATGGGGTTAAATTAAATGTAAATTATCCTGGGTCTTACTTCTTCACCTCATTATTGGGGGTTTTTACTGACACTACATCTATGCAAAAAAAAGAAAATAAAAAAATCTATTTCTTTGTACCTTGGTGGTTAAAAAGGCAAAAGTTATTTTTTTTTTAAAGTGTATTTTGTGCGTGTACTCGAGAGAGGAGCCGGACTGCAGGAGTTGGGAGTAGGCAGGCCTCCCCCAGAGGCAATCTGCCACCTTTCTCCATGCCCTGGGTGGAAATGGTGGGTGTGTGAGGGGGTCCTCCCACACAGCCCGCCCTACCTGCTCCGCTTTGAAGCCCAACGGGGCAGAGGGACTCCCTACAAGGGAGTGAGAGGATCTAGCCCGCTCAACCAGCCCTGTTAGTCCTTCGCCTCTCTTTTTAGAGACCGCGTGGTCAAAGTGTGTGCATGTTAACTCAATTTCGAGTGCGTGTAAGTGTGGTGGTTTTTGTGGAAAGGGGGGTGGGCGTACTAAGCGCAGGCTTACCTTGCATAGCACACCCACCGGGAGCCGGGCTGAGACCACCAAATTCAATTCATATGTAGCCGAGACCGGGATCCGAACCCCTGGCTGCAGAGGTGAATGGCTTGTCAGCGCAGTGCCAATCGCGTTGAGCCACCGCAGCTCCCCTTTAATGCATTCTTTGAAAAAAAATAACAAACATGTTATACTTACCTCCACTGTGCAGCTCGTTTTGCACAAAGTGGCCCCAAACCTGGTCTTCTGGGGTCCCTCGGCAGCTGTCTCGGCTCCTCCCCACAAGAATTTACCACCTTCAAGCGAGCTCGCATGGTGGTGAGTTCTTGCGGGCGCACTCAGCAACAGCTGGAGTCATAGGCTCCTGCTTCTGTCAGTCAAAGCCTACGTGGAGGGAGTTGGAGGCGGGACTAAGACGTGCTGTGTGTATCTATGGATGTACACAGCCTGGATAGGGAATGAGCCCACATGTGCGCCCGTATAGCAAGCGGCTTGCTATGGTGGCATACACAAAAGAGGAGGAGCCTAGATCACTGGCAGGGAACCCCAGGAGTGAAGGTGCAGAACCATTGCACAGAGCAGGTAAGTATAACATGTTTATTATTTTAAGAGAACAAAAAATGAGCTTTAGCCTAGGTTCACACTGCTGCGAATTCAAAATCGCGGTAAAATGCGCGATTTTACCGCGATTTTGCCGCGATTTGCCGCGATTTCGGCCGCAATTTAATGTAAATCGCGGCCCGAAATCGCAAAAAGTAGTACAGGAACTACTTTTTGAAATCGCAGATGCGGCGTCGCACTGATTAGGACAGTGCCATTGCCGACAATTGCCGCCGATTTGAGATGCGATTTGACATGTCAAATCGCATCTCAAATCGTTCCAAATCGTACCCAGTGTGAACTAGGGCTCAAAAAGAGGTTCTTTAAGGTTGCCAGGCTTGAAGACAGAAGAATATAATATTTTAGGTATACCATGATAAGCCCTCAGGTGGAGGTGTCCTAAAAACAAGAATCTGATAACCATCCCCACATTATATACTGTGGCAGAATAAAGGTGATGGTCTAGGATCCATGTAGTTTACTGACCCCATAAATGGCTATAGTAGTTATGCCTTCATACCATTTTAAAATGTGCATAGATCTAAAAAAAAAAATGTTGCGTTTTAGTCAAGTGTTAATGCTGTCTGTGTCCCCACTAGGGAGATAGCGCTCAATTTTTCCTGCATAAACCGTAATATTAAAACTCAAAGTGAAAGAGTCCACAGCAATACTGCAGCAGCGCTGCAATCAAACATTAATTTGAAAGACTTCTATATAAAGTTCATATAGATGTGCTTGATCAATAGTCCTAGTAGAAAGTGCTCCTTTCACCAAGGGATGTTCACCTCGTGGGGGGATTTGATTCCCCTTATGGGGATGCACTCACCAAATGTAAGATCATAAATGAGCATTCAATTCAATCATTATCCACATTCAGGCCGCGTACACACGACCGAGAAACTCGACGGGCGAACCACATCGTTTTCCCCGTCGAGTTCCTCTGCGAAAAGTGTACACGCGACCGGTTTTCTCGGCAGAATACGTCTCCCATCGAGTTTCTTGCTGAATTCTGCCGAGAAAACCGGTCGTGTGTACGCGGCCTCAGCGTTAATACGCTCCACCATTAACTTGATGTAAGGTTCCGCAAGCACATATTGGGAAATAAATATCCACATAGAGCAGTACATTTAAAAAGTTTAATAAACCCAATAGTACCCCCTTTACATATATGCGTACCAAAAAATATAAAATCTCAGGCAATGTATAAGAGTGTGATTGCTCAAACTAACTTGACCCTGAAGACAGCCGTTTCTCAGTCCCTAAACATCTTCCTTATTACAGGCCCGTGGAGCGCACACGTCACTTCCGGTTGGCCGACGAGGAGTCACGACTGACACGTTTCGTCACTTCCTGACTTTGTCTGAAACGGCTGTCTTCAGGGTCAAGTTAGTTTGAGCAATCACACTCTTATACATTGCCTGAGATTTTATATTTTTTGGTACGCATATATGTAAAGGGGGTACTGTACATATATACCTTTCTAGAGCACTTTCTACTAGGAGCACAGCAATTCCCTCCTGCTTCACTAACTCTCATCTATATGAACTTTATATAGAAGTCTTTCAAACTAATGTTTGATTGCAGCGCTGCTGCAGTATTGTTGTGGACTCATTCACTTTGAGTTTTAATATTACTGTTTATGCATGTTTTGTACTTTTTAAGCAGCTGCTATACATTTGATTATTCTACATCACATTCATACTCTCATAGATTTGTTTTAGCAATATTCTAAGCGCTGGGTGGTGCTGCTTAGTAGGGCGTTTTTTCAGTACCTTTTCTGTTTACAGCTCTATTTTTCCTGGTGACCATTGTCTGGTACAAAAAGTGATAGGAAAATCCAACATTTATGAGTTTCCATTCACGCTAGGTGTTTACCCCTGGCATATGAGGCTCCAGTATTATGGTGTTTGCGGATGGGCACAAGTGCACTGTCCAGTGCCACTGTCAGCAGATTATCAAGCTCTGAGGCCCTGTACACACAGTCAGACAAAACCAATGAGAATGGACCGAGGTTCAGTTTCATCGGTCCAAACCGACCGTGTGTATAGCCCATCGGTCTGTTGTCCATCGGTCCAAAATTTTAAAACATGCTTCAAAACCAAACCGATGGACCGCTGCCCGATCGGTCCAAACCGATGGTTAGTACAGAAAAGCATCGGTTCAAAACCCGCGCATGCTCAGAATCAAGTCGACACATGCTTGGAAGCATTGAACTTCATTTTATTCAGCACGTCGTGTGTTTGACGTCACCGCGTTCTGACCCGATCGGTTTTTGGAACGATGGTGTGTACACACATCAGGCCACTTCAGCGGTGAACCGATGAAAACGGTCCGTCGGACCATTCTCATCGGTTTGGAACGACCGTGTGTACAAGGCCTTAGGCTGACAGCTGTTGCGGCTGGACAGTGCAACTAGTGGTGCGTACCTTTAGGGCACTATGCGCCCAGGACGAATTCCCCTGAACGCAAGCAGTCTCTGTTTGTGGCATTTGTCCCTGGGTGCATACTGCTGTAAATATTAATACCGCTTGGTGCACTATCCATCCACAGCAGCAGTCAGCTTCTTATAGAGTTGGACAGGCTGCCAACAGCAGAGCTAATTCGTACACTTGTGCCCATCACCTGCACTAAAAACCTGGAGCCTCATACACTGGGGTTAAATGCTTAGGGCCAGATCCACAGACGAAGTACGCCGGCGTATCTACTGATACACCGGCGTACTTTCAAATTTCCCGCGTCGTATCGTTGTTTTGAATCCTCAAAACATGATACGACGGCTTCTGGGTTAGATCCGACAGGTGTACGTCTTCGTTCGCCTTCGGATCTAAGATGCAATACTTCGGTGTCCGCTGGGTGGCGTTTTCCGTGTCGGGTATGCAAATTAGCGATTTACGACGATCCATGAACGTACGCACGGCCGTCGCATTTTCTAACGTCGTATGTAGTCGGCTTTTTCCGGCGTATAGTTAAAGCTGGTATTTTGCGGCGTATAGGTAGACTTGCCATGTTAAGTATGGCCGTCTTTCCCGCGTCAAAATTTAATTTTTTTTTTGTGTAAGTCGTCCGTGAAAAAGGATGGACGTAAAAAAAAATTACGTTGTTGCAACGTCATTTCGCGCAAAGCACGGCGGGAAATTTCGGAACGACGCATGCGCAGTTCATTCGGCGCGGGGACGCGCTTCATTTAAATGAATCACGCCCCCTACCCGCCGATTTGAATTACGCGCCGAGAGATACACTATGCCGCCGTAACTTTCGGCGCGCAAGCTTTCAGGATTCGAACCAAAGCCGGAAAAGTTAAGGCGGCGTAGTGTATGTGGATCTGGCCCCTAGTGTTAATGGGGCCTTACTGGAGGTGAGTGGAATTATTCCAGTGGGGCCACTTGTTCTTGCAAATTTTAGGGATTTTTTTCTGATTATTTCCTAGTCATTGGGACAGGTCACAGGACACACAGAGAAATCCCCCCCTCCCCAACAAAACTCCTCTATTCAAAACAAATAAAAAGGCATTGCCATTTTGTATAAGCTTTGTTTTCCAGATCTTTGGAGACTTTTATCTCATAGCTGGCCAAGTTTTGGAAACCAGGGACATTTCAAGGTTAAAACATTTCCAGAAACAAATTCTTAAAATCAAGGATTGGTCCTAGAAATCTTGGACAGATGGTAGCAATGAACAAGTATTAGCCAAGAGAGGATTACTTTAAAGTGTGTTTCAGCTTCT
Source organism: Rana temporaria (assembly GCF_905171775.1). Lineage (NCBI taxonomy): Eukaryota > Metazoa > Chordata > Amphibia > Anura > Ranidae > Rana > Rana temporaria. The sequence continues at coordinate 107,768,541 of NC_053490.1, read as the reverse complement.
TGCCTCTGGTTATTATTCTTTTGAACTTCTGATGCCTGTGTATACCGCTTAATCAACTATACCGTGTAGCAGCTTGATGGAATACCGTGGCGATGGACTTGATTTTCATCTAGAGGGCGCTCAATTTCTCATTTGCTTGGTTGCCAGAATGTCACCTGGAAATGAAACAAAGTTAATTCATACAATTTACTTTTTGCTTTCTGATTAAGTAAGCTGCACTATGTCAACTGACTGTTAAACATGCCAAAATTATAGAGGTCACAACACAAAAAGGATGAATAATAACACTGTGCATATTCATGGTAACCAAGGTAACACAAGCTGTAAATGTACTCGGTTTAGGTACATATTTCTGCTTTTTCATCTTCTTGCATGCTGTACTAATGTGTAATTATGCATCTTTCAGCTGGAAAATAGCTGGAAAAAAACATAATCTTAATTCAGTTTATGAATTGATTTAATTGTTTAGTGTGATTGTTTAACTACTGTAGTAAGCCAGATGCTACATTTTATTATTGTAGTGCTACCCCCGCAGGATCCACTGGTGATGATGGGTTCTCTGTTCTACCACAACTCTTATGCCTCGTACACACGGCCGGACTTTCCGAGAAAAAAAGTCAGACGGCTTTTTTTTCTCGGAAAGTCCGGCCATGTGTAGCCTCCATCTGACTTTTTTTGTCGGATGTCCGACGGACCTAAGATAGAGAACCTGGGCCAGATTCTCGTACATTTGCGGCAGCGCAACGTAACCCGTTTACGTTACACCGCCGCAAGTTTTCAGTCTAAGTGCCCGATCCACAAAGCACTTACCTGGAAACCTGCGGTGGTGTATCGCAAACACGTCCGGCGCAAGGCAGCCCAATTCAAACGGGGCGGGTACCATTTAAATTAGGCGCGCTCCCGCGCCGGACGTACTGCGCATGCTCCGTTCGCAAGTTTCCCGACGTGCTTTGCGCGAAATTACGACGCGCAGACGTGTTGAGAATCGCGACGTGCGTAACGTACTTACGCCGAAAAAAAAAAAAAATTCAAAAGCGACGCGGGAAAGACGGGCATACTTTAACATGGTGGAGTAATTTTACACCATGTTAATAGCAGCCCTATCTTTGCGACGGGAAACTAAGACTTGCGCCGACGTAATGACGGGAAAAACCGTGGATCGCCGTAACTGCTAATTTGCATACCCGACGCTGGTTTACGACACAAACTCCCCCCAGCGGCGGCCGAAGTATTGCATCCTAAGATCCGACGGTGTAAGTCAATTACACCTGTCGGATCTTAGGGCTATCTATGCGGAACTGATTCTATGAATCAGTCGCATAGATACGACAGGAGATACGGCGGTGTATCAGGAGATACGACGTCGTATCTCCTCTGTGAATCTGGCCCCCTGTTCTCTTTCTTTCCGTCAGACTTCCGACGGACTCACGGTGGACTTTTGCACGGTCAAAAGTCCGACCATGTGTACGAGGCATAAGGGTCAGTTCATACATTTTGCCTGCATTAAAAAAGCATGGACAGTAGGTTATATAGGTTCTAAAAGCATACATCACACCAGCGCAGTGCGTTTCAGTGCTTTTCCATTCAAAAAAAAAAAAGTACAACATGCTGATTTTATGTGCACAGAACTGTACTGGAACATACTAAAAAGCATTAAAAAAAGGGCCAGACCCCAGTACGGTGAAATTAAAAAAAAGCGGGAGAAGAAGAAGAAAAAAGCATTTGCAATGCATTTGGAAACACATCAAAAATGCACTGGAATGCACAAAAAAAGCATTAAAAATGTACATGCAGAAACACATCCAGAATGGATCCGGAGGACATTTGTGGTGTGAACTGGCCCTTAAAGCTGCTCGGTCCCCACTGACACACCCAGTTGTAGGTTAGAGGCTGTTTTCACCTGTTTTCACCTGTGTGATGAAAGGGTTTTGTCGGAAAATTGGACCATTTGTATGCTTCATCAGACAATTGGATAGCATGCTTTAAAATTTCCCAACAACAAATGTGTGATGTAGGACTATCCGATCGTGTGTACACAAGTCCGGCGGAAAAAAATCCAAAGTACAAACACGCATGCTCGGAAGCAATGCTAACCATAGCACAACATTAGCAGAAGTTGCCGAAATGGTGGCGCTAAAGAGCTGAAAAAACACGTTGTTCCGTATTTGTTGGCTGACAACGTTTTGCCGTCTGTATGCAGAACAGAGTTCACGGACAACGCCCTTGGGACAAAAGTCCTACGCTTTGTCCGACGGAAATGCGATCATGTGTACGAGGCTTTAAAAATGATTAAGTTACCACTCAATAGTAATGCATAGAAATTAGGCCAAGCAACTGGTGGTAGATTATATGAATGTATTGACGAAATACAGTTAAACAATGCAAAAATCATTTAAAAGTTGTAGGTGAGGTTGAAAAAAAGACACAAGTCCATCAAGACCAACCTTTGTGTGATCATACTTAACAGGCATCCCTAATTTACTAGAAGACATATCAGCCTGGATGTCACAACACTTCCTCAAACTCAATCTATTCAAAACCGAGATCATATTATTTCCTCCCCCATGTGCCCCTCCCCCTGCCTGGACTCTGAACTATCCTTTCCGCTCCACATCCAATCACTGTCCAAAATTTGCTTCAGAACTTCTCCAAGATATGACCCTTCCTAACCAATGACACAAAGTTTCTAATTCACTCCCTGGTCATCTCTCGCCTTGACCACTGCAACTCTCTCCTCATTGGCTTACCCTTACATAGGCTACCCCCCCCCCCCTTCAGTTCGTCATGAATACTGCTGTCAGCCTCATCCACCTTATGAACCGCTCAGTGTTTGCTACTCCTCTCTGCCAATCCCTCCACTGGCTTCCACTCACCCAACAAATTCAATTCAAAATACTAACAACAACTTACAAAGCCATCCACAACTCTGCCCCCAGCTACATCACTATCCTAGTCTCAAAATACCAACCTAATACTTCTCTTCGTTCCTCCCAAGACCTCCTGCCTTCTAGCTCCTTGTTATTTCCTCCCATGCCCGCATCCAGGACTTCTCCAGAGCCTCTCTCTTCCTCTGGAACTCCCTACCCCAGTCTGTCCAATTATCTCCCACTTCCAGATGATCCCTGAAAACTCATCTATTCAGAGAGGCCTATCTGACCCCACCTAACAGTTGTACATTTAATTTCTCCATCAGCCCATCCCCCACAATTATTGCCTTTTTTTATCTTTTGACCCTCCCTCTTAGATTGTAAGCTCTAATGAGCAGGACCCTCTGATTCCTCCTATATTCAACTGTATTGTAGTTGTACTGTCCACCTTTACGTTGTAAAGCTCTGCATAAGCTGTCGGTGCTATATAAATCTGGTATAATAATAATAGCAGGCAAATAAACAGATTCAAGTATACCATACTAGGTGAATGAACACTGACCTACAAGCTGGCAGAAAATGTAACTATAGCAATGTTCAAAAAGTTATAACTGGCAGGGCTGCTGATAGAAATTGCGGGGCCCCGTACAGACTAACTGACAGGGCCCCCCAAAGTAAATAATATATTTCACTAAAAATACAATAAAATCATTATTAGCATTAGCAGACACAAATACAACATAACTCACAGGACTCCTGCTACATCAAAAAGATAAAACGGAGTTAATAAATAAAAATGATGATGAAGATGAAAAAAAAAAATATATACAGGCTGGGCACAGGGAGGGGGAATAAGTGAGGGACTACTGTCTCTTTTCCACTAAATAAAAGCTGGGATCAGGGAGAGGGGGAGAGACCAACTTTCAGCTGCTGGAGGAAGAGTTCTGCAATTGTCGCCCATCACTAATCCCTCCTTCCGTGTGGGCCCCCCTGTGTGCTCGGGCCCCCTACAAGTGGACCGGTGGTCCCCCCTATCAGCAGCCCTGATAACTGGTACAACGGGGTTGAAGTATTAGCAATAACTAATTTAAGGAATGAAAGGGTGCACACATTATGCATACAGCCCCTATAGTGGGTACACGTATGCATTCCTGATGTAGGGGTACCCCTGAAGGTGTCTAAACATGCCTGGTGCCCTAGTGTCCTTGTAGGCCAGATTACGCAGGGGCCCTTCTGTAAATGGTGCATGTGTAGCTGTCAGTTTAATAGTGTGCAGCAGATGGCTAGTGGGCTGCTAATTAAGGGGGAGTGACTATTGCATTAACTGTGTCAATGTTGAGATAAGCATGGATGTTCGGATCTTCCCAGTACACAGGCGTCCGATCCAAATCACTTGGCTGTTTGCAGTCCCATGAAGTCAGGTCTCACAAGGCTCATGCCGTGTACATGAAGAAAAATTACATTTTTAAAAACGTCATTTAAAATCATCATGTGTGGGCTTCACATCGTTTTTCGGCTTCTGATAAACGACAAAAAAAAATTCGAACATGCTGCATTTTTTTATGTCGTTTTTTAAAATGTTGTTTTTCGGGTTTTAAAAAATGATCATGTGTGGGCTAAAATTACGTTTTAAACCCGCGCATGCCCAGAAGCGAGTTATGAGACGGGAGCGCTCGTTCTGGTAAAACTACCATTCTTCATGGAGTAAGCACATTCATCACGCTGTAACAGACAAAAAAGCGCAAATCGTCTTTTACTAACACAGAATCGGCTAAAAGCAGCCCAAAGGCGAATAGAACTTCCCCTTTAGAGAGCCGTCGTACGTGTTGTACGTCACTGCGCTTTGTTCATAATTTTTCAAAAACTATGGTGTGTGGGGAACATCGTTTTTAATGATGAAGTTGGAAAAACTTTGTTTTTTGGACATGCTGAAAAATGACATTTTTTTTCATGCCGAAAAACGACCGTGTGTACGCGGCATTAGTCTCTCTGCAGATCTGGTAGTCTACAAGGCTCAGTCTGTCAACTCTGGTGTAGGGCACAGCAAGGGATGTTCTTACAAGAGAACCTGTCACTTTAATCCCATCAACAAAATGACAGTGTTAATATATATTACCATCTACTACATATTATCACATACCCACACAAATGACTAACACTGCAAAATAGCATATTTACATAAAATCATTGATTTATAATAGTACTGTCTTATCAAATTATCATTTTAGATTCAAAATCATTTGAGATTTCATACCTTAGGAAATCTGTTAGTGAATGTTCAATGCCATGGAAATACGTACTCACATTGCTTTATAAGTAACAAGAGTTTATTTAGTATTTTACATGACGTATACCATAAAGGCAAACAGTACAAGTACATGTAAAGTAATCACACAAGTGATGTCTGTATCTCAGGGCTGGCCAGTAAACATATAGTAAACAAATGATGCTAATAGCTTTGCTATGTGCTCCATATATTATTTACAATGGAAAGAAGTCTCCCTTTGGAGGAGAATTCCTGGAAGCTGTATTGTTATTGCCCATTTTTAAACCTGAAGACTCTCTTGTTGTTGTGTGTTTAATAAGCGAATGAGAATTGCTGAAGACAGATAAGGAGGTTAAATAACCACTCAGTGATTAGTGAAGGACAGAGCTTGGCTCTATGTCATCCTGGTTACTTTCATATAGAAGTGCTCATTACAATTTCAGAAATTGCCTTTGCAGTAATCTAGTGGCCAGAAGTGGAAGGTGATTTAGAACTTTTATTATTTACAATTGGTGGTAGAAATATGGCCATTTATAAGAAATACGTTTCATTTGGGATAAGGCAGTGTATTTAACAGTGAATATGGATTGATGTTTTTACCTATTGAGAATACACACTTGCTGGCCACTTTATTAGGTACACCTTGCTAGTACCGGGTTGAACCCCATTCTGCCTTCATAACTGCCTTAATCAGGGCTCAAGTCCTGCGGGAACGCATGGGAACGGAGTTCCTGCACTTTTTTCACAGCAGGAACGCAGTTCCCTTTGCAGGACTAAAGCAGCCGAGCCGCCCGAGCCAATCCTTCACTAAGCGGCGATGCCCAGCTCGAGTCACTGTGAGGGGCAAGCGAACCTTAGATTCATCGGGTAGTGTGCGGGTATTCCGTCACTTCCTCGATGCCGCAATGTCTCCTGGGAGCTTTTGTCATTGTTCCCAGGAGACATTGCGGAAGTCTGCCGCGAGTTATCGCGCAATTTAGAAAGAACATGCGCTTTAGTGATTATGCATATGAGCGTATCATTTTTTTTTTTTGGTGGGGGAGTGGATCTTGGGTGGGAGTTCCCACACTTTTTTCCCCAGGACTTGACCCCTGGCCTTAATCCTTCATGGCATAGATTCAACAAGGTGTTGGAAACATTCCTCATTGATTTTGGTCCATATTGACATGATAGCATTATGCAGTTGCTGCAGATTTGTCGGCTGCACATCCATTCTACCACATCCCAAAGGTGCTTGTGATGCATTTGCCTATATGTCTCAGTCTAATTCTCCCTGCTTGCCCTGTGTAATTCTGTCCTCGGCTAACAGGTTATTGACGTGCTAATGTCCCCTCACTATTTCTAAAGGTTAATTGATCTATTGTGTTGTGTGAAGGAGATCTGTGTTTAAGTGGCTTGTGTTAATTATTCTGATTGCTCCAGTGTGGTAATTATCTCTCTATATGCGGGGTCGAGCGGTCTAGTTAATGTATTCAGTACAACTAGTAATCAGCGTCCTTGATGTCATTGTCTAAAGAAAATGTGTTTTTAGCATCGGCTCCGTCGTGTCTGTCTAATCATCTGTATGGAAGCCCCAGTTTGAGGGGGGCGGAGATTTGTCATTGTAACAGTTTTGGAAATGACATATAAGCTGTGTGTTATAACATTAAAGTCTGTCTTGTTCTAGCAGTAAGCCTGGACTAATGTGTGGCTTAATGGGCGATCTCAGGAATATTCCTCCTAGTGGAATATTGGGGTGATGTTCTTATGGAAGAAGGGAATCTTTGACGGGGATATCATACCGATACCGTCACAATTGGTTGGTAGCAGTGGGATTTTCCCTTCTATTCCCCTTCACACCCGGATTCCAAGCAGACACTGGAAGAACTACTGCAAGTTCGTGGAAGGATTGCTAGCAACAAAACCAAGCGGGTCATCATAGCAGAATCAATGGAGATAGACCAGGAGGACGGGATTGCAGCAACGCCAGCAGTACAAGAGATGGAGACACCAGTGATTCAGGAGGAGGAATCGCCAGCCAACAAGCTAATGAGAGAGAAGCTAGCATGGTTCGGCCCGAACCCAACGACGGATGTGGTGCTGAAAGTGATGGACCTGTTAGCGAAGGAGGCTAAACAAATAAGAGACGCAGAACTACAGAAGGATAAACAAATAAGAGACGCAGAGCTACAGTTAAAACTGGCAGCAGTCCAACAAGCAGCCGCACATCCTCCAAACAGTGAGTACAGCACAGCAGACACAAGGAAGATCCCGTTTAGCGCTTTTAAAGCTTTTGGTGAAAAGGACTGTGAGATTGATAACTACCTGGCAGATTTTGAGCGACAATGTAACCTGCACCGAATAGCTAGAGGAGAGTGGGTTGCAATATTGTCAGGCAAACTGTCAGGCAAAGCTTCTGATGCTTTCCGGACCGTGCCAGATCAGGATATCCATAGCTACGCCCGGGTTAAAGAAGCGCTCCTGGCTCGTTATGCAGTAACCCCAGAGTCCCACCGACAGAAGTTCAGGGACTCACGCAAAACCACGAAAGACTCTTACGCGGAATGGGCATGCCAGTTGTCCCTGTCGGCCTCTAACTGGGTTAACAGCAGCCAGGCCACCACCGCAGAGGACATTTTGCAACTAATGCTCCTGGAGCAATTTTACAATCACATCCAGACGGATGTCAAAGATTGGGTGAGAGATCGCAGGCCCATGACTCTACCAGAGGCCGCGAAGTTGGCAGATGAATATGCGGATACTCGCAAGACAAACCAGGTCACACCACGGGTACAACCTCCACGACCAACGGCGCCCTCACACCCACCAGCCGCTAGATACCAACCACCTAACAGACCGATGACATCTAGCCCTCGTTATCCACGCCAGGAGGACAACGAACAACGCTGCTTCCGGTGCAAACAGCTGGGTCACTTCAAGCAGAATTGCCCCATGAACGACAACACCAGGTTAAATTGGTCTCAACCTGGGTACCGCCCACCAGCAGCAGCCCATTGTGTAGACTCGGCTTGGGATCTCCAGGAGCTGGGTCCGGAAGAACCATCGGACACCATTTACGAAGTCCTCACGGTACAATCTGGTATTAAGGACAACAGGGAACACCATTGTCAGCTGGTCATGGGCGACAGCCCTGAGCCGGAGGGGCCCTGGAGGGAGCGGGGCAGAAAGAGGCACCGCCGGCTACCCCCCAAGAAGAAGAGGTCCTGGAAGCCGTATAACAAGCTGACCTGGGAGGATAAGAAGCGACTGGAGGAGAGGGAGTCGCAGCGGGCGTCCCAGATGCGGGCCGAGATGTTCGCCAAGGGCCCACCGGTGGCCCCTTACACCACCACCCAGTTCCTGATGATGAAGGACCACGTGGAGAGCCTGCAGGACATGAGCAAGCAGGAGCTGATCCGTGAGTACATGGAGCTGGAGGAGTGCATAAGCCGCATGGAGGAGGAGAACAACCACCTGAGGTCACAGCAGGCTGACCCCCCCAGGCTCCATGAACTGGAGATGGAGCTGGAGAAGCTCAAAGAGGAGAACTGGTGGCTGCGGAGGGAGCAGAGGGTGGCTGACCCTATGGGGCCCTGATTCCCCCCCCCGAACTCTGAGCACCGGTGCTACAGCATTTCAACAAATATAACTTTTTCTTTTTATGAATCTCCTGTGACTGTCACTTCAGAGCCATAACCTGCCCTTCCCATAGCGGGACACCTAGATGGCGGCGCACAGACCCATTCGCCGTCTTCACACTGACTTCTGGTGACTTTTCAGATCGCACAAAGACTTGGGGACTGACCGGCGTGTGATCTGACGACCCGGTGGCATACCTGAGTCTGAAGCAGTTGCCAAGGGAGGTCAGTCACGCCAAACGGAGTTAACCTCGGACTAAAAGCTCTAAACCCGTCAACCCTACTGGACCAGGGAAGGTCCAACCGGGTTTGCCGTAGCAGGGAGAAAAAGGGGGGCCATTGTGATGCATTTGCCTATATGTCTCAGTCTAATTCTCCCTGCTTGCCCTGTGTAATTCTGTCCTCGGCTAACAGGTTATTGACGTGCTAATGTCCCCTCACTATTTCTAAAGGTTAATTGATCTATTGTGTTGTGTGAAGGAGATCTGTGTTTAAGTGGCTTGTGTTAATTATTCTGATTGCTCCAGTGTGGTAATTATCTCTCTATATGCGGGGTCGAGCGGTCTAGTTAATGTATTCAGTACAACTAGTAATCAGCGTCCTTGATGTCATTGTCTAAAGAAAATGTGTTTTCAGCATCGGCTCCGTCGTGTCTGCCTAATCATCTGTATGGAAGCCCCAGTGTGAGGGGGGCGGAGATTTGTCATTGTAACAGTTTTGGAAATGACATATAAGCTGTGTGTTATAACATTAAAGTCTGTCTTGTTCTAGCAGTAAGCCTGGACTAATGTGTGGCTTAATGGGCGATCTCAGGAATATTCCTCCTAGTGGAATATTGGGGTGATGTTCTTATGGAAGAAGGGAATCTTTGACGGGGATATCATACCGATACCGTCACAGTGCTTTATTGGATTGAGATCTATTAACTGTGGAGGCCGTTGGAATACAGTGACCTCATTGTCATCTTAAAGAAACCAGTTTGAGATGATTTTAGGTTTGTGACATGGTGCATTATCCTGCTGGACGTAGCCATCAGAAGATGGGTACACTGTAGTCATAAAGGGATGGACATGGTCAGCAACAATACTCAGGTAGGCCGTGATGTTTAAGCCATACTCAACTGGCACTAAGGGGCCTGAAGTGCACCTAGAAAATATCCCCCAACCATTACACCACCACCAACCTTAACCGTTAATACAAGGCAGGATGGATCCATGCTTTCCTGTTGTTAATGCCAAATTCTGAATCTGAATGTCGCAGCTGAAATCGAGACTCATCAGACCAGGCAATGTTTTTCCAATCTTCTATTGTCCAATTTTGGTGAGCCTGTGTGATTTGTAGTTTCAGTTTCCGGTTCTTAGCTAACAGAAGTGCAACCCGGTGTGGTCTTCTGCTGCTGAAACCCATCTGCGTCAAGGTTCGATGCGTTGAGTGTTTAGAGATGTTATTCTGACTACCTTGGTTGTAACGAGTGGTAATTTGAGTTATGGCGCGTACAGACGATCGGATATTCCGACAACAAAACCGTGGATTTTTTCCCGACGGATGTTGGCTCAAACGTGTCTTGCATACACATGGTCGCACAAATGTTGTCGGAAATTCCGATTGCCAAGAATGCGGTCACGTACAACAAGTACGACAGGATTAGTAAAGGGAAGTTCAATACCAGACGTGTCAGTAGAAGTTTGGTGAGAGAAGATTTGTGCTTTTCAGTCCGTTACAGCATGATGAATATGCTATCTCCATTGCGAACGCTTGTTTTACCTGACCGAGCGCTTTAGTATCGTACTTGATTCAGAGCATGCGTGGAATTTTGTGCGTTGGAATCATCTACACACGATCGGAATTTACGAGAACGGATTTTGTTGTCGGAAAATTTTAGAACCAGCTCTCAAATTTTTGTTGTCGGAAATTCCGACAGAAAATGTCCTATGGGGTCTACACACGGTCGGAATTTCCGACCAAAAGCTCCCATCCAACATTTGTTGTCGGAAATTTCGAGCGTGTGTACGTGGCATTACTGTTGCATTTCTATCATCTCGAACCAGTCTTCCCATTCTCCTCTAACCTCTGACATCAACAAGCAATTTTGCTCCATACAGCCACCGCTCACTGGATATTATTTCTTTTTTGGACCATTCTCTGTAAACCCTAGAGCAGTGTTTCTAAACTCCAGTCCTCAAGGTGCCCCAACAGGTCATGTTTTCAGGATTTCCATTATTAGAGCATTTGATCAGTTTCACTGCCTTTGTAATTACCACAGCCGTTTCCTTGTCAATATATCTTTATTGAACAGTATTAAAGACAAGTGTACATTTGGGAACAGTAATAATAAAATTAAATGGTATTGAACAGAAAGTATTTCCGTATCTAGCCTGTGTACAAATAATAACGTAAGTAAATTCGATAGAGGTGGCCCTATAATTAGCCTTTCCCTCCACTTATAGCATAAGAATTAAACAAAATGATAATCAGGAGCATAGAGGTGTTAAACCTGTCTATACTAAAAACTAATAACAGTCCAGGAATTGTGGCTAAGTGCTACTGGCCCTAGGATCTATAGCATACTTTGCTTCTTCTAAGGCTTCCTGAGTAGCGCGTGACTACAAATTTACTAAGTTACTTCATGACTATCCTTATATATCTAATTAGTATGGTAAAGATGGGTGCTTAAGGAAAAAAAAGAAAGAAAATCGGTCTTGGGTGAGTAGAAGAGGATGTGAGGGAAATGGAAAAAGGAAGTAAAAAGGAAGAGAAAAAAAAAAGAAAAAAAAAGGGGGGGGGAGGGAAAGAGGGGTCTGCGGGGTCAGAACAGGAGTCTACCAACCTTGTGCATATCAATGAGCCGGACACCAACTAGATGACTGGGCTACCATGGCTTGAGTACTTCTCCATTAAATGTGTTTTGTGTTACATAATCCAGCCAGGGCTTCCATACGCTTTCAAATCTGGTGATTGTGTCAGCTTCAATAGCAGACATCTTGGCATATACCATAGCAACGTTCATTCTGTTAATAACTTCATTCAAGTGTAAGTTTGGAGATTTCCAGGCTTTCGCTATAGTCTGTTTAGCTGCCGTTAGAAGCTGGTTTGTCAAAGTAAAGTGAACGTGCGGGACATTAACCGGTTTTAGGTTAAGTAAGGCCGTTTTTGGGTCCATGGGGATCGTTTTATTCGTGAGTACATTAATTATTTTAAATATCTCTGACCAGAATTTCTGAACTATCGGGCACAACCACCAGGTATGAAAGTAAGTCCCCCTATTTGCACAATCTCTGAAGCATAATTCTGAGTAGTTACTCGAGAATTTGGCTACCCTAGAAGGGACCAAGTACCACCTGGAAAGTACCTTAAAGTTTGTTTCTGCCGCTAGAACGTTAATCGACATTGTTTTGGTATTGTTCCATATTTGACCCCATTCCTCCGAACTCAGCTCCTCTCCCAAATCTTCTTCCCATTTATGGACATATGGTATTTTGTTATTGCTAGAGTTTGAGAGCAGAAGGAGGTACAATGTGGATATAACTTTTCTAGCGTGCGGGTCATTATTGCATATGGTTTCAAAAGCAGATAGTCGGTTGTTGACTATTGTCGTACATGCTGTGGGTTGGAAGAAATTCTTTATCTGTAGATATCGAAAGATTTCCTTGGGGGGTATTCCATGCAATTTGTTCAGGGATGGGAAGGGGATTATTGTTGTCGAATCGAAGAACCTATATTTCTGTGTACAATCTCGATCCACCCATTCTGTAAAGGATTTAGGGGAGACCCAGGCTGGGTAAAAAGCAGGGTTTTTGATGAAAGACAGCAGGGGGGTTAAAGGGGACATCAGGAGATGTTTATTTTTTACTTTGTCCCATAGGGATAATGTGTGTTTTGTGATGGGATTATTTATGTGTTTCCGTTGTTTTGGGGTGACCCATAACAAATTCGAGGTTGAGATGGGATCACTTTCTATTGCTTCAATTGACACCCAGATCGGTGCTTCTTGCTTGGCGTGAAATTTAGTCAGAATAGCTAATTGCGCGGCTTGATAGTATTTTGCAAAATTGGGGAAACCAAGCCCCCCGGCTGTCTTTGGGAGGTGTAAGATTTGTGGTTTGATCCTAGGTTTGGAGGGCCCCCAGACAAAGGAGGAAACTCGTCTTTGGACAATCCGCAGGAAATGTGCAGGTACTGGTATAGGAAGCACTCTAAAGAGGTACAGGAGTTTGGGTAAAATGGTCATTTTTATGGCTGAGACTCTTCCAAACCAAGAAAGAGGGAGTTGTGTCCAGGATTTCATTAAGTTTGTCAGCTGCTTCAGGAGAGCTGGATAATTACAGCTATAAAGATTTGAGACGTCAGCGGTCAAGTGTACTCCCAGGTACGGGATGCTTTTGACTGGCCATTCGAATGGGAGGCCCACTTTGGCGGCCGATAGTTCTGTATGAGAAAGGGAGATGTTGAGTGCTAGGCATTTTTTGGGATTTATTGCCAAACCAGAGATTGACGCGAATTGATGTAGGATTGGGAGTAAGTTGGGCCCCGAGACTTGAGGAGAGGAAAGAAACAACAAAATATCATCAGCGTAAAGGCATAACTTATGCTTTACTCCCCCTAATTCAATACCAAGCACCTTGGGGTCAAGTCTTATCTTTTGGGCTAGGGGCTCAATCAGAAGGGCAAACAGTAACGGGGATAACGGGCAACCCTGTCTGGTCCCCCTTTGGATATCAAACATTTCCGACTTGTAGCCTGCATATTTCACATATGCTTTCGGGTTTCGATAAAGTTGCAGAACCCAGCTTATAAAGTTGGGGCCGAAGCCCCATTTTTTCAGTGCAAATTCCATATACGACCATGAGACTGAGTCGAATGCCTGTCTGACATCCAAAGAGAGAAAACAGGCAGGGATCTTCCTTTTTTTAGCTATACATGCCAACAGGCTTGCTCTCCTGATATTATCGCCTGCTTGCCTGCTGGGCATGAAGCCTACTTGGTCCCGGTGAATCAAGGATCCTATTGTTTTGTTTAGCCTATTGGCCAATATTTTACCGAGTAACTTCACGTCTGTGTTTAGCATGGATATCGGACGGTAGTTGTCACATAGGGTTGAGTCAGAGTGTGGCTTGGGTATCATGCAGATAGTGGCTGTGAGGGACTCCTGCCTAAAGGATTTCTGGCTCAATAAATCATTGAAGGCCACCACCATCATTGGGGAAAGTTGATTACTAAACGTTCTATAGTTTCTCGCGGTGAATCCATCCGGGCCCGGACGTTTATTTAATTTTAGTTCTTTAATGGCGCACATGACATCTTCTTGCGTGATTGGTGCATCCAACAAATTTTTGTGTGATTCATTTAGTCGAGGCAATTGCAAATTGGTAAAAAAGGCATCCGCTTCCCTTTCGCTAAAAGAGTTTGATTCTGTGTACAGTTTTTTAAGATGTGTGCTAAATTTTTGCACAATTTTGACTGGGTTACTAGAGAAGTTGCCATTTGTTGTTTTAAGATGTATCGGTTTATAGTTTTTATTGATGGAATTGAGCGATCTCGCAAGAAGAGTGCCTGATTTATTGGCTTTATTATAGAAAGAGTGTTTGCGCCTAAGTATCATCTTATCAGCCGTGTCCGTAAGAAATAGGTCTAATTCCGTTCGTGCTTTGTCCAGCCGGGCTTTTGTCACGGGTGTGTGACTGTGTTGGAAGGCCATGAAGGCTGTCTCATGTTCTTTCTCTAATTTGTGGAATAATTGTTTCCGCTCCCTTTTAAGGATCCCCATTTGCCTTTGTATTTTCCCCCGTAGCACTGGTTTGTGTGCCTCCCAGAGCGTAAGCGAGGAGACATCGGGTGATGTATTAAGTGTTATATACTCGTCTAAATCTTGTTCTATTATTGTCCTATAGGAGGGATGTTTAAGAATAATGTCAGGTAAATACCATGTCGGGTCTTGTTTTTTGGGGATCATAGAGGATAGGACAGTGAGGACTGCATTATGGTCGGACCACGGAATTGGAATGATGCTTGAGTCCAGGACTTCTGGGAGCATGCCAATCGACAGAAATATATGGTCTATGCGGCTAGACGATTTATGGGGGTTCGAGTAGTAGGTATAACCACGTTTGGTGGGGTTTGTTTCCCTCCATGAATCCGCTAAATTATATTTTGCCAGTAGGCTGGAAAGGTTCCATTTATTCTGGTGGGACGGGGAAAAGGGCGTTTTGTCAAGAAAAGGGAGGAGAACTTGATTAGAGTCTCCACAGATGAAGATGGACCCAAATTTATGTGCGTTTACTACTTGCAGGAGATGCGACATAAATGGTAGGGGATTTAAATTAGGTGCATAGTATGAGACTACTGTTATTGCGTTGTCCAATAAATGACCAGTTAGGATGAGATATCGGCCCTCGGGGTCTATGATTTCTGATTTAATAGTGAATGGCGTAGATCTATGAAATGCTATAAGGGTACCTCTTTTTTTGGATTGGGCTGATGCAGTGTAAACCTGTGGGTAGGAGGCGTGGAAGAACTTAGGGGTCGTATTAGGGGTGAAATGTGTCTCCTGTAAACATAAAATGTGCGCTTTCTTGGTTTGGAAGTATCTGAAAGCTTTAACTCGTTTCTGCGGTATGTTTAAGCCCTGCACGTTCAAGGTTAATACATTTAGGGGAGCCATGGTAGCCTAACCATCATGTGCTTCTTACCTTGGTGTCCTGCGCATCGACATCCCGAACTGTACCACAGCCGTTTCATCTGAGGGCAATTGTGAAAACAAGATCTGTTGGGGTGCCTTGAGGACTGGAGTTGAGAAACACTGCCCTAGAGATGGTAGTGTGTGAAAATCCCATTAGATCAGCAGTTTTTGAAATACTCAGACCAGCCCATCTGGCAGAAACAACCTTGCCATGTTCAAAGTCACTTAAATCCCCTTTCTTCTCCATTCTGATGCTCAGTTTGAACTTCAGAAAGTCGCCTTAACCATATCTAGATGCTTAAATGCATTGATTTGCTGCCATATGATTGGCTGATTATCAATTGTTGTTACCAAACAATTGAACAAGAGTACATAATAAAGGGACCAGTGAGTGTATCTGGAAATGCTGTGGTTTGGCGATATAAGAAGAGTGCGAGAAAGAATCTCCAAGAACGTTTCTGAGGGAAATCAGGAAGGAAAATAAGAAGGAAAAAGGGACAACTAAAGAAATGACACAAAAGTAATGTGTAAGCATTCCAACAATACATACTTTGGTTTTGTAAATCAATGTTTTTTTCTACTAGTGTAGGTGTAACATGCTTTAGACAGCCTTTTCTGTCATGGATCAAGATATTGAATGTCCATGCCAGTTAATGGGCAGAATAGCACCATCTGCCACCTGTCTATCGCAACAACCCAAAGTTCTCCATACTGGACACATAAACAAAAGACATTGACTAATATCCAAGTTGCCACCATTTTCAACTTACAGGCTTTTAAAAAAAGAATTGTTTCTAAACTCTGTGCTGAAGCAGACTGGCACACACACTTTCGCAAGACACACAATTCATTCATTTTATATTTAATATACTTAAAGTGGAGTTCCACCCTGAATTTATTTTTTTACCAAAAATCAAAAAGAAAATTGAAAAAAAAAATGTTTTTATACTTACCAGAAATAGCGGTTGCTATGCGGAAGTTCGTAATCTGCCTCTTCATCGTCCGCGGTGGGTCTTCTTCCTCCGTCCTAGTCGTGGTGTCTTCTGGTGAATGGGGCGTGCTGCCTTCTGGGAACTATGTGTATCCCAGAGAGCAGCCAGCCCATTCACAAAGAGCCGCGCAGCTCGCGCATGCGCAGTAGGAAATGGGCAATGAAGCCGCACGGCTTCACTGCCTGTTTCCCTTACTGAGGATGGCTGCACCGGGAGCTGCTATGATCCAGGGATCGGCCTCGAGGGGGGGGGGGGGGCTGACATTGCGGGCAAGTAGGACAGGTAAGTGTCCTTATTAAAAGTCAGCAGCTACAGTTTTTGTAGCTGCTGACTTTTAAAAAAAAAAGAAAATCGTGGGTGGAACCCCCCCTTTAAGTGGATAGTGACTAGAAAATGTTACAAACATTATAAAAAAACAAAAGTTATAAAGTGAAACACACATAAACAGTATTAAAATAAAAAGGATAAAACGGAAGGAAAAAAAAATCTCCTGCTACCGGGGTTGGACTGACGCATATGTGGATTACCCACTATAGACGGGACCCCTCATGTATGGCCATTATTTGATTGCAGATCTCCATTTGTATACCTTAGTGAGTACAGTGGGGCTGCCACTCTCCTGGGCTGTCCAATCGGATTAAAGGGGCTGGCCGCCGAATCTTACCTAATTAAGGTATTATGTTGGTAAGGATTTATGATCTAGACCTACTTGCTTTTGGCTGGACTGTGACATCCTGACCAGACAGCCTCTAACTCTGCTTCTTTTAGGTCATGGGGTGGCACCTGATTCAAAAAAGAGACTAGTTTCATCAGCAGGAAGAACTCTAGCAGGAACATTATCATCTCCTTAAAGGCTAAGGTCAGCTTTAAGAAATAAATAAAAATGCAGATATTTTTGCAGGAAACTCCAGGCAAAGGGCTAAATGAAATACATATGCTGTAGTTAACTGTTTTACCTGCCCAAGTATTTGCAATTCTGTTTAATGATCTAGAATTCCCTGCCAGTAAGCACTGCCAGGTGAATGACCTCACTTCCCTGCACTGTATCTAAGCAATATAACTTGGTCTGGGACCTGTCCCATCCTGTTATTGAACAATGAAGGAACAGAAGGACACAAATGGGGTCATCCCTGTGCGCTCTTCCTACTGTATGCATATTTGCAGGGTTAGACTGACAGCAGTGATTAAAGCGGATCTCCACTCTAAAGTGGAGTCCCGCTGATCGGAACCCTCCCCCCCTCCGGTGTCACATTTGACACCTTTCAGGGGGGAGGGGGGTGCAGATACCTGTCTACAGACAGGTGTCTGCACCCACTTCCGGCCCTACGATACGGGCAAAGGACGGGTTTTTTCCTTCCTTCCCGTCCGTCCCCCCGTTGTATGCTGGGAACACTCGGCTCCCAGCACACAGCGGGAGCCAATCGGCGGGCGCAGCGCGACTCGCGCATGCGCCGTAGGGAACCGGGCAGTGAAGCCGGAGCGCTTCACTTCCTGGTTCCCTCACCGAGGATGGAGGGGGGAGCAGCAGGGTGACGAGCGATCGGCTCGTCATCTGCTGCGATCACCGCTGGACTCCAGGACAGGTAAGTGTCCTTATATTAAAAGTCAGCAGCTGCAGTATTTGTAGCTGCTGGCTTTTAATATATTTTTCCCGTGGCACATCCGCTTTAAAGAAATAGAGCCTTAATTGGTTAATAGTGCTGCTTTATGGGTATAACAGGAGGCTGATATTAGGAGAGATTTGGCTACTTTTGCCAGCTATATACCACAAAAAGTGTGGGGGTTTTTTGTTTGTTTTTTAAGGAACACATAACTACAATAAATTAAGTTATATATATTTTTTTCAAACCTTTTATTCAAAGAAACACGAGAACATGAGACACAACATCAGCAGGTACATTTTAATGTATAGCCTCTAAAGTAATTACACATAAACATTGTAAATAAAAGTACCATAATCCATAAATTTTAATATAGAAAGATTGGGTCTAAGGTCCCCAAACCAAAGAACCAAACACGAGAAGGGGGGGGGGCAATTGGACTATTGCGGTACTGGTGAAATTCATTAGTCAAGATACAAAAACAGAATATATAAAATATATATTTTTATTGAATACAAAGACAAAAAATACAATATAAGAATTAAAATGATGACGACCAAACAAAACACCAATATAAAGTTCCCATGGTAAGGAAAGTTTATGGGTTGAGGGTCACGACATTAGGCTTACCTAATCAGGCTTCCTCAGCCAGTCCTATTTCAAAGGGTAATTGATCTATTGTGTGTGTGAAGGAGACCTGTGTTTACTGTTTACTGTGATTAGAAGGGGCTCATGTTAATTATTCTGATTGCTTCATTGTGGTAATTATCTCTTCTATATGCAGGGCCAGGCTGTCTAGATAACGTATTCTGTTACAACTACTAATTACCTTCACTGATGTCATTATCTAAAGAAATGTCTTCAGGGTCGACTCCGAAGTGTCTGCCTATAATCTGTATGGGAGCCCCCACTGTGTGAGGGGCGGAGATTGTCATTGTAACAGTTTTGTAAATTACATATAAGCTGTGTGTTGTACTATTAAAGTCTGTCTTGTTCCAGCAGTAAGCGTGACCCATGTGTGGCTTATTGGGTGATTCCAGGAATATTCCTCCTCGTGGAATATTGGGGTGATTTTCTTTATGGGGAGAAGGAAAGACTTTGACGGGGATATCATTCTAATACCGTCAAAATATCCTTTGCGCTTACCCTGTCAGAACCATCCTATGGTGGCCCCCGAGAGGGCGTGGTTGGACACATCTACTGCCATGTCACCAAATGTCTGTTCCACCACCTTTTAACATGCAGCAGTGGGTGGTCACGTGGACTCCGCTCCAACTTTTTTGAAACATAATAAAACAGTAATAGAGACTATTTCTGGTAGAGACTTCACAGAAAATTGTAGGCAGAGGAAAGAGAGAAAAAATAAACTAAGAGAGAGTCAATAAAGCCATGGGGACTCTGGAAAGGACGGAGAGTTGGGGGGGGAGCAAGGGAGAGGGGAAGGTAAAGAGGGGGGTAATGAGAAAGCTGTAGGGGGGAGACTGGCAGGGGGGGAAACGGAGCTCAGAGCGAGGGTGACAAATGTGCTGCTCCTGGGTTTTAGTACAGACAGGAAGGTTCAGCAGACAGCGACAGGCCGCTGTCCGCCATCCTAGTTGTATTAGAGACAAGCTATTCCATTGTGTCGCTTTCAAGGAGGGCCGGACCCTTGTCAGAGAAAGCAAATACGTTCCAGATTGTCTTTGTGTAACTTTCCCATAGGTGACAGGCTGTGGGAATTAGATCCTCCATCTTATTAATTTGCTCCACCTTTTTAAGCCACAGGCCTATAGATGGGGGTTGTGTGGACTTAGAGGGGTGCAACCTTGGCTGTGTCGAGGAGGTGGCGAATTATTGATTTTTTTATGTTTTCCATGTGATGCTAGAAGCATGGAGCAGGAAGAAAGCCGGATCTTCTGGTATGGGGCATTCGGTGAACATTTGGGCAGCGTGACGAATCGTCTTCCAGAAATTATCTAGTTTAGGGCAGGACCAAAAAATGTGGAGGATTGTACCCCGATCTTCTTGGCATCTCCAGCAGCGGTCTGAGGACGAGGGGAAGTATTTTTGTAACTTTGCAGGGGTATTGTACCATCTAGTGACAATTTTGAAATTGGTCTCCTGTATCTTTGTGCATATAGAAGATTTTTTAAGTGAAGTGGAGCGTGTTTTGCCTATTACATTTTTATGTCTGCATCAAGTTCAGATTTATGTTCCTAGAGTACATCTATAGGCCAATTTTTTTTTCTTGGTAGAATAGAGCAGGGGTCTCCAAACTTTTCTGTACAAGGACCACATTGTATATTTTATAAATATTTGTAGGCTGTGCTCCCTTTCATCAAGGTCCCCAACAGCATTCTGCTTACATTGGAGTCTTACCTTATAGCAGGGTTCCCGTCAGAGCCCCCCTTACATCAGAAAATATGCAACTAGTATAGCTATAGGCAACACTCTTTTTATTTTATTTTTTCCATTTTGGATGAAGCAGGGGCCTTCAAATTTTTTGAACAAGGACCGCAACATTGTATGTTTTACAAAAGGGAAAAAAAATAGTTTTTAAATGATTGAGTCCTCCCTTACATCAAGGTTGCCCTCACGGTTCCTCTTTACATCAGGGTCCCCACCAAAGTCCCCCCTTACTTTAGAGTCTTCATTAGAGTTCCCCTTACCATTATAAGGCTTCCAGCTTGGCTGTAGCAGCAGAGCTGGGAAGTGAAGCAGGTCTGGAGGGGAGGTTTCATCCTACTATGAATGCTAGGGCAAGCACATCACCGGTCCCTAGGACGCCAGTAGTCCTAGCAGCCAACGAGGGGGATGATGACAGCGCAGCAAGGAGGAACCTGTGCTGGAAACTTCAGGGCGTGGGGGGGTTGTAATAGAGGGAGGAGTGGAGACCATAGGCAGACTCTGCTGACTTGAGTCCTCAGTCCGTGCACATTGAGGATACACCACTGACCCTAGCTGTGGGCTGAATGCTGTAGTTTGGAGACTCCTGGAGTAGAGAATGATTAAATACCCTGTCAGTATATTTTTGCCATCTGTGTTTTATTTGAAAGATTTTCCTTCACTTACTGTCCTGTAGACACAACAAGAAGTGAATAAAAAGCCATTCTCAGTGAAGAAAATTCCCTTTTAGAACGTTGTCCCCATTAGAAGATTTACTCTCTTTCGTTTTCAAAATATGGGATTTCCCCTCACTTTCAGTACCAGTGGAAATGGTCACAGAACATATAAAAAGAGTGAAGGTGACACCGACAAAAATAAAACTTAACAGTTCTAACTATTTATTTCCTATTATATTTTTCTCAACTTTATGAATTGTAACCTGTAGGTTACCGCAAAATTGTAAAGTGTTTAGGTGTCTGTATACTAATTACGTACATTGAGTACAAGATGAGCTGAACATTTTCCATAATTATGTGAGCAAAACCAAATCACCATTGTCCTCCAGGCTGAACCCTTTATATATTATATATGGAATCTGAAACTGTTTGAGAAAAAGACATGAATAGAACATAAGAAAGTTCATTAGCAAAAGTGAAAATTAAATTTTCAAAATGTTATAATAATGATAATAATTATAAGTACAATGATCTGTGTATCTATACCAGCCGTGCATGATGCTATCTTTAAAAATTGACGAACTGTGCTTTACAATTATAACTTAAATTGAAATATAAATTTCATATATATTGAAATAAAAATGCACTTTTCTTTGCATAAATAAAGCAAACTCTAATAACAAATAATCTCACAAAAATTAACAACGTGCATCCATATCCAGTCCATATCAAAAGTTTGAGTAGAAATCTATCAAGTCCCACAGTGATCCTTCTTAGTGATGCTGTGCGCTTTAAACAAAATAACAGTGCTCTGTTCCACTTGTGCTCTTAGTGCACGACATGGATTTACACTCACCACAACTTATTGACCACCTATCGCTAGTATGGTCTACTGCGTTTTGTGGGGCAATCTCCTGGTTGTCACTGGCGCTTGCAAAACACCACCTCCACTTTTCCTCTGGTAGTTACTCAGAGGGAAGGAAGATGGAGAGAGGGCTCATAGCGATACATTTTACTCTATTGTCCTTCCCTCTGAGTAACTACCCAAGGAAACGTGAAGGTGGTGTTTTGCAAGTGCCAGTGACCAACCAGGGGATTGCCCCATAAAACGAAGTAGACCAAACTAGTGATAGGTGGTCAATAAGTTGTGGTGAGTGTAAATCTATGTGGGGCACTAAGACCACGAGTAAAACCTTTTTTTTACTTTTGTATATAGAGGAGATGGATTAGAACCACTCCAAACTGGCAGAGTTTATTGCTGTCTGTGTCTCTGTTAAGGAGATTCGCCCTCTCTATTTGCCCTGTTTAACATTATCACTGAAAGTGAAAGTAAAAGAAAATCCCACATTTTGCACTTTCACCAGAGAAGTGATAGAGGGGAAATGTTCCAAATCTTCCAATATATAAACGCAGTTGTGGTGGTAGATAGACATGTCTTCTCAGATGAAACGCGTCGGATCGAATCTACAGCTACTACTGCGTTAAACATCCCCATTTTATATAAGCGCTTGATTCATATACTCAAATGTGAGTCTGCTTTTTATCTTTTTCCTAAATAAAAGTTTTCCTGTTAAACGGATTTACACTATGTGGATACTTTTTCTTCATTTTGGGTAAACTCAATCATCTTTGCCACTAAATCCATCCTTGAGTTGTGGTTTAAAGTTACATGTCCCTGAGATGAAATTGTGAATGCCATATCCTGCTGTCTACTACTTCCCGTGCTGATGCCATCTGTCCTCGGTGTAGTGACACCATACAGCTCTTAAGACTCATTTAGCGTATGCCTTGTTAAATCCATTCAATTTGGTAAGCCTCATTCCTATAGGTGGTGGCTGTCTCCATTTTATTATCTTCATGGTTGTGTGAATTGAAGACCTACACTTGTTTGGACTACACCCAGTTGGATCCCTTCAATATTATGATTATTATTTTTTCACTTATATTTGCACTTTTCACTGTTTTACTAAGTGGATTGTTAGGTCCGTCTCTGCTCACTGTGCAGGGATGGCCCTATCAGAGCCCTGCTGTCCTCTTTGGCAGATTGGACTAAAACAGATCCGCCTGTCCGTTTTCATCCGATTCCATCCGATCTGCTGGATGGAAGGCCAACATATCGCCATACATCTGTTTTGAGCGGATCTTATCGGATCGAATGGCAGGCGGGTGTCAGCAAACACATCTCCGCTGACATCTGCCTGCCCATTGAAGTCAAAGGGTGGCCCGCTAAGATCCGCCTGAAAAATGGACAGGCGGATCCGAGCGGGCCTAAGGCTAAAGCCACGTACACACGATCGGTTTGTCCGCTGAAAACAGACCGATGGACTGTTTTTATCGGACAAACCGATCATGTGTGGGCTCCATCGGTTTAATTTCCATCAGTGTAAAAAAATAGAACATGTTTTAAATTTTTCCTATGGAAAGAAAACAGATAGAAAAATCCGATCGCCTGTATGGAACTCCATCGGTCAAAAATCCATGCATGCTCAGAATCAAGTCGACGCATGCTTAGAAGCATTGAACTTCATTTTTTTCGGCTCGTCGTAGTGTTGTACGTCACCGCGTTTTGACACGATTGGATTTTTGACTGATGGTGTGTTAGATTCCATCAGATATTCGATCGTGTGTACAGGGCTTAAGTTTACATTTTCACATTCTCGGATAGAGGAATGCTTGTAAATTGCACGCATTCCCACATCCACAGGCACCCGCAGCTAAAACGCACAGCTCTTTAACAGGCACGCATCGGAACTTTGCATCATGTTTTCTGGTGTGTAAAACTGCATGGTGCTAAGGCACCATGTGGCCGCATATAAAAAAAAAGGGGTCAAGCACCTGACCTTTTCCTTGCAGGAAACATAGGTACAGCAGCTCATTCAAATGAATGGGCTGCTTTGCCCGTGCAAACGTGAGCCGCACCAAACGCACAGGACTGTTTTTCTATATAATCTAAAACTGTCACACTCCAATGCATTTGCCATCACTGAAAAAGGCAGAATATTTATGTGGACAATTTTTTGCCTGACAAAGACTCAAAACAGGAAAATTTGCGAATTTGTAGTATTTGATACTACTCTCTGTTGGTAATTTCTATTTGGGTGCTTCCTTCTCTGAACTCTTTTCTGCATGCAAACAGGCATTTTCCAATAGGAACAACAAGGTATTATTTTCACTTGCATTAACACACAACACAAATCGCATGCGTAGGTGCAATGCAGTACCATTCATTCTTGATGACAGACTGTGTTGTAGTATTGTGCATTTCTAGAAATATTTCAGGCACATCTTTTGGTGCTCTAGGTAACCTGATGGGCTGTCTCAATGTGACACACAGTGGGGATGATTTAATAAAACTGGAGAGTGGTAAATCTGGTGCAGCTGTGCATGGTAGCCAATCAGCTTCTAACTTCAGCTTGTTCAATTAGACTCCATTCACACTTGTACAACTCCAAAGCTGCGCCGACTTTGGAGGAGTGCAACTTGGATACGACTTTGGCTTTGACCAATGATAATGGCAACTGTTTTACACACGTTACATTGTATAATATTCAGGTACAACTTTCATACACCTTCTATGGGTTAACATTGAAGTCTATGGCCCTCAAGTTGCATGAAAGTTGGATCATAGTAGTGCATGAACTACTTTGAAGTTGCAGCAAGTTTAAGTTGTGCATATATGAATGCTTATCATTGTAAAAACATAGGGAACCACTTGTCGTGCAACTTTGATATCCAAAGTTGCATGACAATTCATACAAGTGTGAATGGAGCCTTGAGCTTTGAAGTTGATTGGTTTCTATCAGAGCTGCACCAGATTTTTCACTTCCCAGTTTTAGTAAATTAACCCCAATAACGCACCAAAATTATGTGAATGGTTTTTAGCAAAATAGTTCTTTCAGAATAAAATTTGGTGCTATAATTTTCCAAAAATTGTGAACTTGAATTTGGTGAAAACTATTTTAGAATATCAACTGCAAAAGGCAAAAACATTTTATCAGAGTGATCATTGCGAATCCTTCAAGTTGCCAATAAATACATTAAATGCTATGACCAACCAAATGTTTCTCTTTATTGCGGCCTGTGTTAGGCTGGATTCACACCTATGTATTTTTAGTGCTTTTTGCATTTCGCAGATTTTCACTACAGAACATGTTCCATAGGAAACCATGTTAAATGGACTGTAGTGCAAATCTGCAAAATGCAAAAAGCACTACAACTGCATAGGTGTGAATCCAGCCTTACTGCTGGAGAATTTTCCTTAATCTACGTCTTCTCTTTTTTTTAATGCATTTTCAGTTTTGCAGAAACACACTACAGTCCATTTAACATGGATTCTTATGGATGTAGTTCACATCTGTGCATTTTATGGAAAGGACCAGGGACTTTTTTCTGTGTTTTTTTTACAAACATGTATTGAAAAACACAAGATGCACCTGCAATATGCAAACTGCAACCTGCATAGGTGTGAATCAGGCCTCAATGAGGGGAAATCTCTTTAAGGCTTGGTTCACAACTACGCATGTGGTGTGGCCTGAGTTTGCGTGGGCACAGCAGCCTATTCACTTAAACAGGTGCATTTCCTGCAACCACAAGTGTGAACCTAGCCCTAGGGCTCAGGTACATAAGAAAATTGACCTGTAGAGGATTGCTTTACAGGGGGTGGCTGGGGGGGGGGGGTGATATGTAATCCATTGTAACCCCTAAGAGCCCACAGCACTGCGTTGCAACTATATGTATTGCTCATGGTTTTGGCCCTGTCCCGTTGGGTTTAGGGGGAAGGCCATGGGGCAGGAAAACTTCAGCTCAATGTATTTTTAACGCCCCAGCCATCTGCATGTGTGAACGAGCCCAGAAAGCTGGAAAAAACCTGATGGAATATAATCCTTTATCGATCTATTCATTTTTTTCTTCTAGTTCAACTTATCTTGCCCCTTAGTGCAATTGGTACACAAGCTTGGCATACATTAACCGCTTGCCAACCACCCGCCGTCAAACTGCAGCAGAATGGCTCCCCTGCACAAATCGCCGTAGCTGTACGGCGGGCGCTTTAAGGGGTTTAGGGGGTGCGAGCGTGGTACTGAGGAGCCGGTGTGCATGCCCGGCGGCTGCGATGTCCGCCAGGCACCCGTGATCGCTCCTGACAGAGCCAGAATGAGGATCTGTGTGTGTAAACACAAAAATCCACATTCTGTCAGGGGAGAGGAGACAGATTGTGTGTTCCAAGTATATAGGAACAACGATCGGACTCCTCCCCCAGGCAGTCCCATCCCCCCTACAGTTAGAACACGCTGAGGGAACACATTTAACCCCTTGGTCGCCCCCTAGTGTTAACCCCTTCTCTGCCAGTGACATTTATACAGTAATCAGTAGCTATTTTCAGCTCTGATCGTTGGATAAATGTCAATGGTCCAAAAAATGTGTCCGCCGCAATGTCACAGTTCTGATAAAAAAAATTGCCACCATTGCTAGTAATGAAAAAAAATATATAAAATGTTTTTTTTTTTAAATTGGGGAAATTAATTATAGCAAAAAGTAAATTGTGTCTTTTTCAAAATTGTCGCTCTTTTTTGTTTATAGCGCAAGGAATAAAAACCGCAGAGGTGATCAATTACCACCAAAAGAAAGCTCTATTTGTGGGTAAAAAAGACAGTAAATTTTGCTTGAGTACAGTGTTGCACAACCAGGCAATTGTCAGTTAAAGCGATGCAGTGCCTATCGCAAAAAAATGCTTCACAGCCGGTTTCCTATGAGCCGTGCTGCACCTTGGGAATGGTTGTGGCAATCTGAGCTGGAAGAGGGAGCAGGTACCTGTCAAAACCAGATACCCACTCCCCCAAAAAAGTGCCAAATGTGGAGGGTGCAAACAAGCGGAACTTCCCCTTTTGGGTTGAGCTCTGCTTTAAGTAGAGCTTTGGCCAAACAGCTAAATAACCATTTCAAATATAAATCTAAAAATATATATAATATATACATACTGTTTTAATTGCCAGATTTTTAACTTTTTAGTGATTACATTTTATTACTCCTTAGTTTAGCATTACTGTTCACTGATGCAGCAATGATGCTAATTCATTGTCTAGTGTCTAGGCTGATGGATCTAGTGTCACGTGATAGATTAAGAAAAAAAAATGTGACCACAATCCTGTGACTGTGTAATAATAAAATAACTATTCGCCTCTAATACCTCAAAGAAAGCAATAACATGGTTACAAAGGAAATATTACATCTATATATGAATGAAACTCAAAAGTCTAAATCATCCAGAAGTCTCTGAAAACTTTTGCCACTCTTCACAGCTATGCAAAGAAGAATCTCTGTATGTTCTTGTAAACAGTAATATGACTTCACCACAGTGCAAATCCAATCCGTTGGTACGTGTGAATCCCACACCCTGTGCACACAGAAACTCACCGGAGCAAAATGACCTTCTCTGTTATAAATAGGTCTCTTAGTGCTTGTTTGTACTCCTCCTTAACATGGATCTTAAACGCTTGCCGTCTCAGCCACAGCAAAGAAAAATAAAGTGTAAATCCTTCATATTACTAATTAATAAACATAAAAATAAAAAATAAATCATTCCACTCAGTTTACATTTGCAGAAATGCTGCATCAGCTTCTTCATTTTTTAAATCTGTTTATTTAGTATCCCAAATACAGTTTAGAACATCTAACAAAATGATTTCCATCTTGATTCAGTTTTCACTTTCCAATTATATAGATATAAAAAGACATACATTGCTTATATGACAAAATAATAAATAACTGAACATATTTGAAATAAATATAAGATGTTGTATTGATGGTGGTGGAAATTAGGTATAAGAATGGTGAAGGTTATACAGTTATACGGGGGTGCCATTGTTAAATGTAAGAGAGGTGATGACTATATGTTTTATATGTTGGTTCCATAGTTAAAGCGGTGGTTCACCCTAAATAACAAGTTTCTACCATAAAATCCAGCATACTAGCGTGAGCTACAGTATGCCTTTATTTATTTTTTTTGCGCCGTACTCACAGTTTAATCCCGTAGTTAAGTTTCAGACTCCCCGCGGGGAATTGGCGTTCCTATGCAGAGGGGAACATGATTGACGGCCGGCTATGGCGCGTCACGCTTCCCAAAAATAGCCGGAGTAGGACTCGGCTCTTCGCGGCGCTATACGGCGCCTGCGCACAGACTAGGTGCTGACTGCGCAGGCGCCGTGAAGAGCCAAGTCCTATTTCGGCTATTTTCGGGAAGCGTGACGCGCCATAGCCGGCCGTCAATCATGTTCCCCTCTGCATAGGAACGCCTACTCCTCGCGGGGAGTCTGAAACTTAACTACGGGATTAAACTGTGAGTACGGCGCAAAAAAATAAAATAAAGGCATACTGTAGCTCGCGCTAGTATGCTGGATGACATGGTAGAATTTTTTTTTTTTTTTAAGGGTGAACCCCCGCTTTAAAGTAGAAGTTCAGCCTAAAACTAACTCTAAAGCCGTGTACACACGATCGGATTTCTGATGGAATCAAATCCGATGGATTTTTTCGTCAGATATCCGATGAAGCTGACTTTCATCAGTCTTGTAATAACACTATCAGACCAAATTCCAACCGTGCCAAAACGCGGTGACGTAAAACACTACGATGAGCCGAAAACAATGAAGTTCAATGCTTCCGAGCATGCGTCGACTTGATTCTGAGCATGCATGGATTTCTCTCTGATGGAGTTCCACACTGACGATCGGAATTTCCTATCGGTTTTTTATCCATATGAAAAATGTAAAACATGTTCTATTTTTTTACACCGATGGAAAAAAGACTGATGGGGCCCACACGCAATCGGTTTGTCCTATAGAAACAGTCCGTCTGTCTTTTTTCATTGGACAAACTGATCGTGTGTACACGGCTTAAGTCTACTGGCAGCCACATTCTAAGACTAATCTATCTGGCCCTGTAAAGCAAAAATCGCTATACATACCTTTTCTGCAGCCAATCCAGACCTGTCCCACGCTGAGCTGTCAGTGGCAACTTCTCTGTGTAGGCGGGTGCAAGAGAGGCAGCCAACAACAGAAGCTCCATAGTAACTTAATTGATGACGTTACTTCCCAGGTATTTCCCAGCCATTGTCGGCTGTCTCTTTCACACACTTTTCTCACTTTTACGCCGCTGGAGACTGGACCAGATCAGGTGTGGAAAAGGACAGGTTGGGGGCGAAGTTTGCATGGTCCCGGACAAGTCCCAGAATGATAGGGGGCAGTCTCAAGTTCTATTGCATATGCATATTAAAGCGGAGCTCCACCCTAAAGTGGAACTCCCGATGATCTGAACCCTCCCCCCCTCCGGTATCACATTTGGCACCTTTCAGGGGGGAGGGGGGTGCAGATACCTGTCTAAAGACAGGTATTTGCACCCACTTCCGGTCACACAGTCTCGGGTAAACTGCGGGCATGACTTCACCTCCCGTCCCCATCCCCCGTTGTGTTCTCGGAACACTCGGCTCCCAGAACACAGCGGGAGCCAATCGGCAGGCGTAGCGCGACTCGCGCATGCGCCGTTGGGAGCCGGGTAGTGAAACCGGAGCGATTCATTTCCTGGTTCCCTCACCGAGGATGGCGGGGGGGGGCAGCAGAGTAATGAGCGATCGCTAGTCCTCTGCTGCGGACAGTGCTGGACTCCAGGACAGGTAAGTGTCCTAATATTAAAAGTCAGCAGCTGCAGTATTTGTAGCTGCTGGCTGTTAATATTTTTTTTTTTCAGCGGACATCCGCTTTAACACCCTGTCAGGTGGGACTGGGACAAGGTGACTTACTCTTAGAAAGCACTGTCAAGAGATGAATCCACATATGTGTGTCATTTAGCACCCTTCTGACATGTTTCGTCAATAATGGTCTTTATCAAGGGAGCTCCCTTGATAAAGTCCATTGTTTACAAAATGCGTTGAAAGAGGGAGGGGGCATGTCTCAACAGGTCTGTTAGATTACAGAACTCTGGATCTAACTCTGGTGGGTAGTGACCTGCATACACATATTTAGACTACATGTACTGTGGCTCTATCAGTGACATAGGGGCAAGACAAAGCAGCAGCTATAGAACCATTCTTTAGCATTTTAAAGTTGCACATAGTTGACTGTTAGTAACAGTTAGGTATTGTTTCATAGTTAACCCGCTAAAAAATAAATAAAACAAAACATGTTAATTAAACTTAACCAAATAGATAAAACTAGAATGAAAGTCATTGGGCAATACTACAAAGGATTGGCTGAGTTTTAACAACATATCATTAACCAAACATCATGGCAATTAAAGGTCAGAGGCGGTTTAACAAAACGGAAAACTGCATCTTGCGGGACACAGTGCGTTGTCATCCTGTCACAGCACCCCTGGTTGAGATTATAAATGGCTATATGGACACACATTGTGCAGAAATGGTCCACCATTGTCACTTTCAGGATCGATACAAAGCAATGACATGCAGCAGATGCTGGACAGAAAGTGGATGAATGAGCAGCCAATGCTGGAGGAAGTGCATCTAGACAGGAAGTAATTAAATGAGCAGCCAATGCTGGAGTGGGTGGCATGTAGACAGGAAGTGGACAAATGAGCAGCCAATGCTGGAGGAAGTGCATGTAGACAGGAAGTAATTAAATGAGCAACCAATGCTGGAGTGGGTGCAGGGCAGCCATCACAAATTTTGGGGCCCTTTACACAGCTTTAGGCAGGGCCCCTCTGGAGCATAAGTGGGGGGGGGGGGGGTTGTGGTAAATGAAAGTCCTGCCGCGAGATAAGCGGGATGGGGGTGGTTGGTGTTGGTGCTGACTAACAAAACATAGTCAAGTCTTCTCTTCTCTCTCCTGCCACGAGTTGCTAAAGTCAAAAGGAAAAAAAACGGGGGGGGGGGCGTCTGCCCCTGCCGCAAGTTGCTAAAGGTGGGGGGGGGCGTCAGACGAAAGAAAACTGGGGGAGCGGGGCGGCGGGCCCCTTACAGGTGTAATGCCTGTACCCCCCTGATGGCGGCCCTGAGTAGGTGGCATATAGACAGGAAGTGGATGAATGAGCAGCCAATGCTGGAGAGAGCGCATTCAGACAGGAAGTAGATGAATGAGCAGCAAATGCTGGAGTGGGGGGCATGTAGACAGGAAGTGGATGAATGAGCAGCCAATGCTGGAGGAAGTGCATGTAGACAGGAAGTAATTGAATGAGCAGCCAATGCTGGAGTGGGGGCATGTAGACAGGAAGTGGATGAATGAGCAGTCAATGCTGGAGGAAGTGCATGTAGACAGGAAGTAATTGAATGAGCAGCCAATGCTGGAATGGGGGCATGTAGGCAGGAAGTGGATAAATGAGCAGCCAGTGCTTGAGTGCATGTACACAGGAAGTGGATGAATGAGCAGCCAGTGCTTGAGTGCATGTACACAGGAAGTGGATGAATGAAGATGAGCAACATAGGTGAAATACATTTTTTTATTTTAATAGGTTACTTTTTTTTTATAATAGATTAAATGATTTTTTTTTTTTTTTTATAAAAAAATCAAAGCAGTTCTTTATTCTGCTTAAACTAAATGTTTCCTATTTAGATCTAGTTTAGGTTTTCCCATATTATATTGGCATCTTCAGGGTTAAACAGGTCAGCCAAATTTTTTTTTTTCTAGGAGAAAACTCGAATTTAAATCTTGTAGCAGAGCTCCTGTGGCTTTATTTACACCTCCGCCTGTGGAATTTATAAGTTGTCTTCTCGTGTCACTGGTTATGCCCACAAAACAGCTATTTCACAGTGTGTAGGTGATTGCTATAGTCAACTCTATGCTCTGTGTGCATGTGCCAGTATTTCCTCCTCATTTCTTTATACACCTTGTGATTTATTATTCCTTTGGTTGGATCATAGGAAATTGTGAAAACAATTGCATCCTGCATTTTTTCTATTATTTTCAACTTATTTAAGCGGGAGTATTTTTATAAATGAAGGCTTATGTTAGGGATTCATTTTACAGGTATATATTAAAGCAGAATAAAATGTTGGCAGGATAATAGAGGGAGAGCGTGAATAGAAACATTGGGAGACACAGGAATAGATTGTGGAGCACGTTCCCAATAAGACACGGAGAGGGACAAAGTAGAAAATATAGATAAAAAGGGAATGGTTGACTGGGATACAAAGGGGAAGGACTGATGATTCCAAGCAGCAAAATAAAATGGATGATGCCAGGAGAAGGTGGAAATCTAAATGGAAGACAGAAGCGGCACGAGGAGCCGGCGCAGGAGCCCTCTTCACTAAAGCATTGTCTTGCTACATTTTCCATCTCATCCATAACTGCATCAAAATGCCGAGCTCAGCGGAATGGATCTGTGATTCATGCAAATTAGAAGGAATGGCAGCTTCAAGTAATATGCAAAGTTAGTTTTATTACATGATTTGGCACTTGGCCTCATTTGTCACCAGTCTCTATCCTCCCCCCAATCTACAGCTAAAAACAAGACAAAACCCTTTCCCTGTTGTTAGGATAAAAAATGATCCAAGAATTATGCTGCTGCCTGTGTGCACAGCCGGAGGAAGTTTACCTTGAGATGGACTAAAAAAGGGACCGGGCAGTCTGGGACTTGTAGTTCCTTCACATTTGTTAGGATAAATGTTATCTACAACTTGGGTTCTTCTTTCTTATTTGATAATAGGCGAATACGGTGCAGTTCCAATTTTTGCAGCCATCTTACATGTTCCCATTCATATTGGATAGCTTTAAAAATGTCTGCTTACCTTTTTACTTGCTTTTCTATTTAAAAATCTTACCTAGCTTGCCTCATATATCTAATGTTATGGAGGGCTTGGAAAATTATGTTTACCAAAAACAACGCTGCCTGTACTGTGCTGGCAGATCTCATTATCACTTGTAAATTAGATGTGCACTGTCTGTTTAAAGCGGTTCTCCACCCTAAAGTGAAGTCGCGCTGATCGGCACCCTCCCCCCTCCGGTGTCACATTTGACACCTTTCAGGGGGGAGGGGGGTGCAGATACCTGTCTAAAGACAGGTATGTGCACCCACTTCCGGCCCGGCATTCACGGGGCAAAAGACGGGCATTGTGTCACATCCAGTCATCGCCCCCCCTGTTGTGTGCTGGGAACACTCGGCTCCCAGCACACAGCGGGAGCCAATCGGCGGGCGCAGCGCGACTCGCTCATGCGCCGTAGGGAACCGGGCAGTGAAGCCGGAGCGCTTTACTTCCTGGTTCCCTCAGTGTGGATGGAGGGGGGAGCAGCAGGGACGCCGCTGGACTCCAGGACAGGTAAGTGTCCTAGTATTAAAAGTCAGCAGCTGCAGTATTTGTAGCTGCTGGCTTTTAATAATTTTTTTTGAGCGAACATCTGCTTTAACCACTTTAATACCAGGCACTTTCACCCCTTCCTGCCCAGGCCAAGTTTCAGCTTTCAGCGCTGTCGACAATTGCGTGGTGTTGCAACACTGTACCAATATGACATTTTTATAATTTTTTTTAGACAGATAGAGCTTTCTTTTGGTGGTATTTAATCACTACTGGGTAAACAAATAAAAAAAGATCAAACATTTTGGGGAAAAAATGTTATTCTTAGTTTCTGTAATAAAATTTAGCAATCATTTTTTTTCTTCTTCTTTGCTGATGTGCGCTGATGAGGTTGCACTGATGGGCACTGATGAGGCTGCACTAATGGGCACTGATAGGAGGCACTGATGAGGCTGCACTAATTGGCACTAATATAGGGTGACCAGACATCCCCAGTTTCAGGGGACAGTCCCCTGATTGAGGACACTGTCCCCGGACCAAGTCTGTCCCTGGTTTTGTCCCCAGATTGGATTTAATAGGGGACAGGGGCAATTTCAAAGACAGTCAGTGCAGAATTTAAATAAAAAAAAATAGAATTACACACCCCTGCTCCGCCGTGCCTACTAGCATAGAGGGTTTGTATTTTTCCCATTATCTGTGCCCCTTTCTGATGATCATGTGCTGGTCGGAGCGGAGGGAATATTCAGTTTTGGGCGCATGCCCATTCAGCTCCTCTCGCATGTTTTTCTTTCTTGGCTCAAATCCTGGCCAGCCACCTGCCTGCTTATCTCCTTGCCTTCCCTGGCGGAGTGATCTTCCTCTGCTCCACATCCAGTAGTAGCCGGGGCCTGAAGAGTAAGACTTGAGAGGCTGTGAGGCAGGCGGCAATAGGCAGATAGTCGCTGATTGTTGCCATTACTAGTAAGAAAAAACATGTCCCCGGATTTCATTTTAAAAATCTGGTCACCTTACACTAATAAGCTGCACTAATGGGCACTGATTGGCACTGATGAGGCTGCACTAATTAGCACTGATAGGCGGCTCTGATGGGCACTGATAAGCTGCACTATTCGGCACTGATGGGCAATGATGAGGCTGCACTAATTGACACCGATTGACGGCACTGATGGACACTGATAAGCTGTACTAATCAGCACTGATGATCAGTGCCCTGATTATCAGTGTACACTGTGTGCTGACAGCTTTGTCGGGTATCGGCTTTCTTTTCCTCATACAGACACAGCGTGTGAGGAAAGGGCAGCCATTAACCAGCAAGTCTGTTTACATATGATCAACTGTGATTGGACACAGCTGATCACATGGTAAAGGGCCGCTTTGAATGTCCCTTTGCCACAATCTGTGATCAGCTGTGTCCTAAGGAACAAATCAAGCTGCCTCTAGAGTCCGGTGTATAATCCTGCTCCAAAGAAACAACTAGAAAAGTAAGACATATTTTTTTATTATTTTTAGGCATCCATGTGAATGGGCCCCCCTTAACTAATATATAGTGGGTGTTTCTCAAATTTGATTGGATGGGGAAATATGCTTAAAGGGAAATTAAAGGCTTACTTTAAATAATAAAAATAAACAAACATGCTTTACTTACCTGATCTGTGGTTTTGCAAGGGGAGCAGGTCTGATCCTCCTCTTCCCAGGTCTCCTGCCGGTGCTCCTGACACCTCGCCCTTGCTATGGGTGCACATGTGTGTGCTTGCTTCCGAGCTGCCTCTGTGTGTCAATAAGGCACACAGAGTGTGGCTTGGCCTCACCCCCCCTTCCGCTCCCTCCTAAATGCCTGGGATTGACAGCAGCAGAAGCCAATGGTTCCCACTTCTGTCGCAGCCAATGAGAATGGAGAGACCCAGGCGAGCTGCTGCACGTACATATTGCTAGATCGACATAGGGATCAGGTACGTTTTGGGGGGCTGCTGCAAAAAATGCATGAAGGTAAAAAAAACTTCAGCCCATACAAAAACTTGTTGCATCCTTCTGATAACGCTTTATGCCTGGCTGTTAATAGTCTTAAAAAGACTAATAGCTAGATTCAGTAAGAGTTAGGCCGGCGTATCAGTAGATACGCCGACCTAACTCGGAATCTGCGCTGTCCTAAGTTTAAGTGTATTCTCAAACAGAGATACACTTAAACCTATCTAACATACGACGGCTTGCGCCGTCATATCTTAGGGTGCAATATTTAGGCTGACCGCTAGGTGGCCCTTCCATATGTAAATCACTAGATACGCCTATTCACGAACGTACGTCCGCCCGTTGCAGTGAAGATACGCCGTTTACGTAAGGCATTTTCAGGCGTAAAGTTATTCCATCAAATAGCTGGACTAGTAATGTTAAGTATGGCTGTCGTTCCCGCGTCGAAATTTTAACATTTTACGTCGTTTGCGTAAGTCGTCCGTGAATAGGGCTGGACGTAATTTACGTCCACGTCGAAACCAATACGTCCTTGCGGCGTAGTTTGCTGCAATGCACACTGGGATATGTACACGGACGGCGCATGCGCCGTTCCTAAAAAACGTCAATCACGTCAGGTCAACCCATATTACCATAAAACACGCCCCTAAGCTAAAAAATACCACACTAGACGCACACTTTCTATTTACCGTATTTATTGGCGTATAACACGCACCCTAACTTTAAGAGGGAAGTTTCAGGGAAAAAACTTTCCATAGCCCCCTGCGTATAACACACAGGCACAGTTTACCCTCTATTTTCAGGGTAAAAAAGTGAGTGTTATACGCCAATAGATACAGTATTTATTTTCTAGGTACAAAATGTTGTTTCATTTTAGTACTAAACGGTATGTAGCCTCTTTTGATGCTGGTGCACAATCTTTGTTAATGCTGTTTTTTTAAATACTGCGTCATCTATCTGTACATATATATGGGTTGAGACTAGGGTTGTCCCGATACCACTTTTTTAGGACTGAGTACAAGTACCGATACTTTTTTTCAAGTAGTCGCCGATACCGAATACCGATACTTTTTTTTGAATGTGGCCCCAAATGCAGCCATGTCCCCCCACAGATGCAGCCATATCCCCCCACAGATGCAGCCATGTCCCCCCACATGCAGCCATGTCCCCCCATATGTAGCCATGTCCCCCCCATATGCAGCCATGTCCCCCCATATCCAGCAATGTCCCCCATATCCAGCAATGTCCCCCATATGCAGCAATGTCCCCGCATATCCAGCAATGTCTCCCCATATGCAGCCATGTCCTGTTTCACTTACCTGTATCTCGCCGCATCCCCGCTGCCACAGATTGTGTAATACGGGCGGGAACATTACAGGCAGCTTTGAATAGCTGTAATGATTGGCCCGGCGCTGCGTATAGACACTCCCCCTTGCTCGGGATTGGACAGTTCACCCGAGCAAGGGGAAGTGTCTATGAGCGGCGCAAATCATTACAGCTATTCAAAGCTGTAATGTTCCCGCCCGTATTACACAGTCGGCGGTAGCGGGGATGCGGCGTAACGGCGGCGGATCGCGGCGGCGGATTGCGGCTTCGCTGGCGGCGGTCGGCGGCGGTCGGCGGCGGCGGGAGGGGACGGGGGGGTGGCAAGTATTCTATTTGTGTATCGGGGCGGGGTATCGGCGTCTGAGTACCGCCGAAAAAACTCGGAATCGGTCCCGATACCGATACTAGTATCGGTATCGGGACAACCCTAGTTGAGACTATTTCCCCTCCTACCTGATTTGCACTTTTCTGCATAGATTTATATTATAAATAGAAGTAGGAATAAAGGAGCTGGAGTCTCTGGCCCAGATTCACGTAGGGAGCGCGTATTTGTGAGTTGGCGTAATGTATCCTATTTACGCTACGCCTCCGCAACTTTGACAGGCAAGTGCAGTATTCACAAAGCAAAGTTGCGGCGGCGTAGCAGAAATAGGCTGGCGTATGCCCGCCTAATTCAAATATGGAACATGTGGGCGTGTTTTATGTTAATTTATTGTGACCCCGCGTAAATGGCGCTTTTTACGAACGGCGCATGCGCCTTCCGTGAAATTATCCCAGTGCGCATGCTCCAAATTAACCCCAGCAAAAATCCAATGCTTTCGACGTGAACGTAAATGACGCACAGCCCTATTTGCGAACGACGTACGCAAACGACGTAATCGACGGAAAATTCGTTGCTGGCCCGACGTCCATACTTAACATTGGCTGCGCCTCATATAGCAGGGTTAACTTTACGCCGGAAAAAGCCTAACGTAAACGGCGTATCTGTACTGCGACGGCCGAGCGTACGTTCGTGAATTGGCGTATCTAGCTGATTTACATATTCTAGGCGTAAATCAGCGTACATGCCCCTAGCGGCCATCGTAAATATGCAGTTAAGATACGACGGCGTAGGAGACTTACGCTGGTCGTATCTTAGAGAAATTCTGGCGTATCTGATTCTTTGAATCAGGCGCCAAGATACGACGCCTCACACTCAGAGATACGATGGCGTATCTGGAGATACGCCGGTGTATCTCCTACGTGAATCTGGGCCTCTGTTTTCATGGGTAATGGTTGGTGAGTGCCATAATGTAATTTATTTTTTTCCTGTTCTAAAACAGGATGAATTGAATGAATCATAATCTATTATTCCACATAGTCTATCTTCCAGATGATCATCCATTTAACCAACATTCAGATGCACTGTTCAATGTGTTTGTGGCAATTTCCACTTCCATCTTTTAATTAAAATGGAGCTGAATTCAGATGTGTTTGGGTGACCCGTTGCCATCATGTGCAATTATTCACAGTATACTTGCACATTTTGCAATTTCTTTTTAGTGTTCCCACCTTCAGTAGTGACAGATTCAGTCCACTCTGCTAAACACTGCCACCATCTCCCTTGCTTCTTCCAGGTCTTGTGACATTCCTCCTGGGCCATTGGATTGCCACTGATGATGTAACACCTGCAAATGCGAATCATCTCTGGCTAATTCTTCAAGTTGCTAGCAGCATGTGGGAAATAAGATACTTTGCTCTTTTCGTCTGCCAAAAAACTGTACCTGCCAGCACTTTTTAATGCTGGACTACAGTTCTGCTTTTACTGCCCTGTTTGCTCAAGCTGTATACACTAAGGCCCCGTACACACGAGAGGATTATCCGCTGGAAACGGTCCTCCGGACCGTTCCAGCGGATAAATCCTCTGGCGGATTTTGATCTGATGGTTGTACTAACCATCAGATCGAAATCCGCGCGGTGACGTGTCGCGCCGTCGCCACGATGATGACGCGGCGACGTGCGCGACGCTGGAAGATAAAGACTTCCACGCATGCGTCAAATCATTACGACGCATGCGAGGGAGAGGAGCAGACGGATTGATCCGGTGAGTTTGTACAGACCGCCGGATCAATCCGCTGGACAGGATTCCAGCGGATAGATTTCTTAGCATGCTAAGAAATTTTTATCCGCTGGAAATCCGTCGGCTGGAATTTTTTCCGCCGATAAATGTCCGCTCGGACATACACACCACCGGATCTATCCGCTGGAACTGATCCGGGGATAAATCCCAGCGGATAGATCCGGTGGGGTGTACGAGGCCTTAAAGGTTGGTGGGTAGTCAAACTGTGCAATTTGGGGGCTCACGTAGACAGACATTTGTCAAATGCAGTCATTTCTATTTGAATGCAATGCTTCTCAAATATATGCATTGAATAGAAAACACAGTAAGCAAAAAAAGGCTGCATTTGATTATCAATATGCTGCATCCGAACAAATGCAAAGCGTGTCAAACCCTGCTTCTAAACTGTCATTTACATTATTACATTGACACATTGGCACAGAGGGCACAAAAAAATTTGACAGGGGTTATAGGGCCTCACTCATAGCCATTTTTAATATTGATTGAGCCCTGGGCAAACATTTTCTTGGGCCCCCCCAATCCACTTATGTATTTATAGGCAGCACAGGCTCAAAGGGCAGCTGCTTTGGGTCCCACGACAATGAGTGGGCCCGGAGCAGCTTCCCCCTTTGCCCTGCATTGAAGACGGCCCTGGCCTCACTCACAGGGGCGTACTTAAGTGTTCAACCATTTGTGGGCCATGTTTTGAATGCATAGGATACACAGGTGTTCCATGCATCTACATTATCTCACAAAAGTGAGTACACTCCTCACATTTTTGTAAATATTTTAATATCTCTTTGCTGAAGAAATTACACTTTTCTACAATGTAAAGTAATGAGTGTACAGCTTGTATAACAGTGTAAATTTGCTGTCACCTCAAAATAACTCAACACACGGCCATTAATGTCTAAACCGCTGGCAACAAAAGTGAGTACACCCCTAAGTGAAAATGTCCAAATTGGGCCCAATTAGCCATTTTCCCTCCACGGTGTCATGTGACTTATTAGTGTTACAAGGTCTCAGGTGTGAATAGGGAGCAGGTGTGGTAAATGTGTTATTATCGCTCTGGCACCTCATGGCAAAGAACTCTGAGGATCTGAAAAAAAGAATTGTTGCTCTACATAAAGATGGCCTAGGCTATAAGAAGATTGCAAAGACCCTGAAACTGAGCTGCAGCATGGTGGCCAAGACTATACAGCGGTTTCACAGGACAGGTTCCATTCAGAACAGGCCTTGTCATGGTCGACCAAAGTAATTGAGTGCACGTGCTCAGCATCATATGCAGAGGTTGTCTTTGGGAAATAGACATATGAGTGCTACCAGCATTGCTGCAGAGGTTGAAGGGGTGGGGGAGTCAGCCTGTCAGTGCTCAGACCATATGCCGCACACTGCATCTAATTGGTCTGCATGGCTGTCGTCCCAGAAGGAAGCCTCTTCTAAAGATGATGCTCAAGATAGCCTGCAAACAGTTTGCTGAAAACATGCAGGTGAAGGACATGGATTACTGGAACCATGTCCTGAGGTCTGATGAGACCAAGATAAACTTATTTGGATCAGATGGTGTCAAGCGTGTGTGCCAGCAACCAGGTGAGGAGTACAAAGACAAGTGTTTCTTGCCTACAGTCAAGCATGGTGGTGGGAGTGTCTTGGTCTGGGGCTGCATGAGTGCTGCCAGCACTGGGGAGCTACAGTTCGTTGGGGGAACCATGAATGCCAACATGTACTGTGACATACTGAAGCAGAGCATGATCCCCTCCCTTCAGAGACTTGGCCTCAGGGCAGTATTCTAACATGATAACGACCCCAAACACACCCCCCAAGATGACCACTGCCTTGATAAAAAAGCTGATGGTAAAGGTGATGGACTGGCCAAGCATGTCTCCAGACCTAAACCCTATTGAGTATCTGTGGGGCATAGTCAAACAGAAGGTGGAGGAGTGCAAGGTCTCTAACATCCAACAGCTCTGTGATGTCATCATGGAGGAGTGGAAGAGGACTCCAGTGGCAACCTGTGAAGCTCTGGTGAACCCCATGCCCAAGAGGGATAAGGCAGCGCTGGAAAATAATGGT
This sequence comes from Rana temporaria, assembly GCF_905171775.1. Classification (NCBI taxonomy): domain Eukaryota; kingdom Metazoa; phylum Chordata; class Amphibia; order Anura; family Ranidae; genus Rana; species Rana temporaria. The sequence goes on along the minus strand of NC_053490.1, from coordinate 107,727,787 downwards.
GGCCACACAAAATATCGAAACTTTGGGCCCAATTAGAACATTTTCACCAAGTGGTATAGTTACTCACGTTTGTTGTTTTGTGCCAGCGGTTTAGACATTAATGGCTGTGTGTTGAGTTATTTTGAGGGGACAGCAAATTTACACTGTTATACAAGCTGTACACTCACTACTTTACATTGTAGCAAAGTGTAATTTCTTCAGTGTTGTCACATGAAAAGCTATAATAAAATATTCACAAAAATGTGAGGAGTGTACTCACTTTTGTGAGATAATGTATGTGCAGGCAGTACCATTCAGTTTTGACACCGCAGCTACATGGACACAGGCGCTGCACCCAATTTGACATCCCTGTGTGTGCTCAGAGGGAGAAAAGACATGGCGGCTTTTCATTTTCGGTCTCATGAACATCCATATGATAATATCCTGTAGCTCAGAACTAAATGAAAGGCTTTTTTTTTAATTTTGGATAGAGTAAGGGAAGTGTTAGGCCTTGTTCACACAAGCGTATTTAATGGACACCCATGTGAGGACTGTGTTTTGCCTGCGTGGGGTGCACAGGTGTTTCGAGCATCCAGATGCAGATAGACCTACGCATGTCAATTGGGATGCAGCAGCTACAGAAACACAACCACTGCTTCCAATTTGAGGGTGTAGGTCCCCAAAACCACAGTGTCTGTGTTTGGGGATCTGCACCCACATGGATGTCAAATTAGGAGCAGTGGCTGTGTCTATGCAGCCGCTGCAACCCAATTGACATACCTGAAACTGCCTGCACAGGGATGTTTGGAACACCTGTGCATCCCTTTCAGGCATTACATAGCCTAATCCTTCATTACTCAATACAACAAGAAAACATGAATTTCCTTTAGTTCTACGTTAGGTTAGAGCAGTGGTTCTCAACCTGGGGGTCGGGACCCCCTCTGGGGTTAAATGACGATTTGCCAGGGGTCACGAATCCTGCGCTGTTCCTGAAGCCTGCGCTGCTCTCCCAGCCTTTTCACGGCCACCCAGCAGGGCTGTTCCTGGAGCCCACACCTGCCCACTCCGTCTCTTCGCAGCCGCCCATTCTGTTCACAGCATGGTTGGGGGGCAGAGACTAGGGGTCAGCTGACTGGTGAGGAATGTGAAGTGGGAGGGGCTGGAGGAGACCATATCTCCTGATTTCGGCATAGGTGTCACTGCTACAAGACACTTGAACCCGAAGACACAGTGAGTAACACTTATAGTTGCCATTAAAAGTCCCTACGACAGTTCTCAGATCAGCAGATGACCTTGATCAAGAGCACCTAAGTTGACTGATCAGAACTCTCCCACCAGCACTACCACTCATCCCAACTCCCCACCAAGGAGTAAGAGAAGGAGTAAAAATAGAGAATACGTGGAAGGAAAAGGAAAAGAGGGGGAGGAACAAAGAAAAGGGGAGAGAAAGAATAAGAAAGATGAAAAAAAAGAAATTAGGATAGAGAGAGATAAAAGAAGAACAAAGAGGAAGAGTGGTACATCCTAAAATGTACCATAAGGGGATTTAATACTGTACGAGTGGAAGGGAGCACGAAATGTCTGTGGGTTAGGGGTGCAAATTACTCGTCTTGCCTTGGGTGCTGACAACCACGCTACATTTTTTTTTTACTGTTGGGGGTCCCCACAACTAAGGAAATTTTATCAAGGGGTCACGGCACTAGAAAGTTGAGAACCACTGGGTTAGAGGATGTTTTTAGATGGATGTTTATGCCATTTTTTTCCTCCTGCTGAGCTGATGCACACCACATATATTCAGCATAGGTCTGAACTGCGATCCCAGCCCCATCACACAAGCATAATGGAGAATAATCAGTTTATAAAATGTTGCAATTATAATTTTTTGGAACAATTCTCCCTCTCGCACTCTTGTATGACTGCACTAGGGCAATCCCAATTTAAACCTTCACTGAGCTGAAGCAGAATTTATCAGCTCGGCCAGAGAAAAAGATGCTGTGTTTCCTAATTTAAAAAACTGCCATCTGATATCACCCATAGAGCCTTATTTGACCAAAAAATAATTACTCCAAAATATATCCATATTTTCTTTACTTACTGTAAGAGGATTTTTAGTTATGCACTTTGACTTTGCAAATGTCACAGCATGGTGAATATGAAATCCATTAAAGACACATAAATAATGAAATAAAAGATATATATTATAGATAGAGAAGAGAATGCATGAATAGATTGAAACGCAAGGCCTCTCATTAAAGAGTTAAATTGGGCCATTGGTCTTGCTGTCACTGAACAGCACAATATCTGTGTGTTATACGGGTTGCCTATCGATTCCATTCCTAGAGCTCCGTTACTTTGCCATGTTGTACATCAACATGTAGAGATTGTATACATTCATTCTACATTTGCCCCAGAGCCCATCGCAGATTTGTATCTTCCCTGGTGCTTATCAAATAATCGTTAACTCTCCCTAATTTCCAGGGACATTCCTGTTTTTTTCATGATGCTAAATTTATGTACCTTGTTTTAAAATTAAAAAAAAAAAATCCCCTTTTTTCTGCATGTTAGATGAATTCATATAATTTGTTAATGGCCTCTGCACTACAAATATTTAAGGAAGTATTTAAAAGACCACAAATATAAAAAAAAATGTATTCATAAAGCTAATGTGGTTAATCGCATATAACAATCCAGCATGCCGCCCGACTCGGGGTGCATGTCCGATGATGTCCCTCAGGAAAGTGAGCCAATTTCCTACGCATTTCATTCCCGTCCCTCGGCAAAGTGAGCCAATACCCTACGCATTTCATTACCGTCCCCAGGGAAAGTGAGACAATCATAAGAGAAAATGTGTGTTTTTTTTTTTTTTGGGGGATATACGTATATTTTGTACACATACTGTGCCTTGTACACATTGGTTGCCATAGTTTTTGATTTTTGGTTTGTTGTTTTAGAGTTATAGTGGCTGCAGGTTGAAATGTGAACGTCATTTTTAATAACTGTAATGACAAAATTGTTTGTGTGGCTTACAAATGTATACTTTTAAGTAAAAGTGGAGATTCCTTTAAAGTCACGAATAAATGGGATGTGTGATGTGACCCACACTTTTACTGCTTAGTGCAGCATCACATTTTTAGGCATGTTTATGGCATTCTTTTGCATCCAGGGGCTTCTATGCATAAGATCCCCTACTTGGGATATATTAAATGAGAGATGACAGTTGGAATTTATATTAAACACGCAACTCCACAAATCTTCTCCTCTTTTAAACAATACAAATTTAAATAGTATTTTACATCTGGAACAGAAACCTGTTTGACTACAAACCAAGAGTCATTGTTAATATCCAAAACCACTTGTCAAATATGCCAAGCATGAGCTAGTATATTTGCCAAGTATATATCCTGTTGGGTGCAGCCATTACCTGTGCATATATCAGTACAGTAAAACCTTGAATTGTGAGCATAATTAGTTCCGGAAGCATGCTTGTAACATGCTTGTAATCCAAAGCACTCTTATATCAAAGCAAATTTCCCCATAAGAAATAATGGAAACGCAGATGATTCGTTCCGCAACCATTTATTCATAAGTCCTTCAGTTTATAGTCCATATAAAAAGATTATAGCAATGTGATGGGTTGTGTAACCATAGAATGTCCAACCGCAAATGGAAGCCTCCACAAGGGAATTAGAAGCAAAATCCAGCAGGCGCTACAGAGTATAAAAGAGAAGTTACTCTCAAACCAAGGTTTTACTGTACTGTAAATTAAATAAGTGCAGCAATTCCTATGGCCTAGTGCTCGGGACATGCAGTGTTGGGCGCCGGGCAAGACAGCAGGGTGTTTTTTTTACATTTAGCCTTGCTGCGGGCAAACAGCAGAGTTTAGAGCCAAGTGTTGGCTTTCTTGTAAAAGCAATCCGAGTACCTAACTAGCTGATGGATCGCTTTTACAAGCAGCGGGAGGGGACATCCCCTCATCCAGCTGACATTCCCGTTCCACTATTCACGAAAAGAATCGCTCAGGGTTTGTTAGTGGGCAGAAAATGCAGAATGACTGTCAGGAGGAGTGCCCTATGGCTGGGATACTTGTCACCTCTGTGTGGTGTGATTGGCCAACATCATTGCGAGGTGAGGAAATTCTTAGTCTTCGGGGAAAGTTGTCTGTCAGTATAGTAGTGTCATGGCGGTGCTGGCGGTGGAATTAATCAGTGATGAGCCACGCTGTGTGCACATGTTGCACATGAAGCATAAACAGGCCAGAGGTTACACTGTGCAAGATGTAAAATCAAAAGACAGTACTGGGAAGGACAATGATGAGAAGTACTGTTCACAAACGCACCCTCAGGAATAACCAAATGTGCACATAGCGGGGACATGGAGGGCTGGGGCTGGGGGCAGCTTGGCCTGTCTGTGTTGGTGCTGTTGCCTATGAGACCCCCAACCCTGCCATCTATACAGCACAGGGGCACCTCTACCTTGAAGACTCCATGATGACAATCTCACCTGAGGCCCCCACTGACACCATGATCGCCACACACATATAGTAATAAGTCACAGCACAAGAGCTTCTCTCTGTCTACCATCTCTATCCTTGGACTCCTCTATCCCTATCCCTGTACTCCTCCATCCTTCAATCCATTAGCATAGACTCTTCCATCCTTCCATTCCTATCCATAGACTTCTCCATTCTGCGGTCTTATCCCCAGACTCCTCCACCCTATTTTCTTAACCATAGATTCCTCCATCCCTATCCCCAGGCTCTTCTATCCTTCAGTTCCTATACCCCCTTGACTCCTTAATTTTTTTATGCATATTGCTGGATTTTTCCAGCCTTCCATTCCTATCCATAGATTCCTCCACCCCACAGTTCCTATCCCCAGACTCCTCCACCCTTGCTTTCTTATCCATCGATTCCTCCATCCCTCTCCCCTGGGCTCTTCAATCCAGCGGCGTGCTGTCACAGCTCAACACGCTTCCATCTTCACCTGGTCTTTCTTCCGGGTTCGGGACTCCAGTGTGAGTGTCCGGAACCGCGACAACGTCACTTCTGCACTTGCGCACAGGAGCCACCATAACGGGACAGGAGTCTGAAAGAACGGCACAGACATGCCGTTTTTTCAGGGCACAGGGTGCATGTTTAGGAGATATTTTCAGTACCTATAGGTAAGCTTTATTACAGGCTTACCTATAGGTAAAATTCATGCATGGAAGTTTACTCCCACTTTAAAAGCCCCAGACAATCCTAAAAGCACCTCTGTCTATTAAAAAACACCAACCCTTCATATTTTCCATCCTGGCAAAATAATTTTTTTTCTTTCTCAGGACAAGTAGATTTTCATAAGGAACAAGTAGATTGGGACCCTATTTAGTCCCTTGGACAGGTAGTTTAAAAAAAATCATACCCCTGTAATATCTTTAACAACTTTAGTAGTGTAAAGACTGCTGCACAATGTTATTGAAATTTTAGGAAGGTGCTACCTGGAAAGCAAGTCACTGCTCTGATATTTGTTTTACTTACTTATTGTATAAGTGCAATGTTTCTAAAGTGGCATTATCACTTTATAAAATACCAGACAGGAATGGAGAGTAGGAAGCTAGAGGTGCCCGATCAGGACATATTGGCATTTGGCAGCCAGGGACATATTGGCATTTGGCAGCCAGGGACACTGAAACCTGTTTTTTTTTAGGTTGTTAAAGTAAAAGAATCACATTAAATAGTAGGCGTGAAAAGTAGGGAAGCTTTCTTCCAATGATGAAACATTTTGTGCATTTTGGAAGTATACATTTGTAGAAAAGTCCCGGGGCCCCTGAAGCCTAATGATGACCTCCAGGGTTGGGGACAGCTGACATTCTTCAGTGTAGAGTGGATTACAAGGCATGGTGGGTGTAATACAAGATGAAATGGTTGGCGCCAGGTACTTTTTGAATGCAAAGAGATTTTTTGTCTATTAAACAGAACTGTAGGAGAGAGGGTTAGGGCCAGGACACCTTTAGGTAGATGCAAAGATAATTAGCACACTCCGAGACTTCTATAGGTAGACAACTATACAGGTGAAGGCCTCCAGCCGGACACCACTTCTGTATAGGTAGAACCACTGTCTCCTATGGCAACAATCTTGCTGTTACTAATGGTAAAGGTATTCAACTATATGCAACACGAACAGTTCTCTTAACCCCACACTCACTCACTGTGGGTCTTCATTCAATGAGCTCCCAGTCTCTCTTACTAGACTCCAGATAGACTAGCCACAGGATCCCCTAAGCTCTTTCACTGTAGCACTCAGTATCTTCCTCAAGCATCACCCCCGATTCACTGCTGGGTCCCTGGCTTGGTACTCACAGATACTCTTCAAGCGTCACCCCTGCTGACACGTTAGGTCCTTGGCTTGGCACTCCACAAGCATCACCTCTGCTGTCCCGCTGGGTCCCTGACTTGGCAATGGCTGAAGTTTTCCCACTTCTTCACTGTCCCCGGCTGGTGAGAAGTCTGCTCTGGTACTGGCCTCAGCTTACTCACAATGGTCTCCGGTAGCAAGGTGGATGGTCCCTTAGTGGTGACAACTTTCCTTCTACCTCTGACCATGATTGTTTCCCCCGGCCGGCAGAACTGCTACTTCTGGTTGGACTACAAGCCCGCAGTCCCAACCCTCCGCTGCTTTTCTGCTTCTGGACAGGCCCTCAGACAGCCTAGCAGCCAGATGTCCCCGGGATAGGCCTTAGGTTTCTGGCATAGCAGCCCGGGGCGATACAACACACGTCCACCCAGACAGCCGTTCAGGTGGCACAGAACCCCAATCACCTGACTCCACCCAAATAAATAGGTTCTCCCAGCAGGCCAAGAAACCCCAAAAAATCCTTGCCCATTGGCTGAGACACTCCATTCATTCCTTATCTGTCCTTGCAATGTCCTTGTCTTATCTAATGTCACCAGATACCCACCTAGTGACAGAGTACAGCAATTCCATAATTAGGGCAAAATCAATTGACCTCCTAACAATTGACCAAGGCAACTATCACTTGGCATAAATTTAATAGCAACCCTGCCTAAACACCAGGGTGCAACACATTTTTTAGGTTTACTATGCTATATAAAAGAACACTGAATGCACACCGCCATAGAATATGTATGTATATTGATCTTTTGTTTTATTATTTTGATTGGATTCCTCCTTAAATTTTGTAAACTATTAATATTGCCTAGACTGCCACACTACTCACGCATCCATTCTGATCTCATCTCCATTACATCTCCTGTGCTAAATAGGTTTCCTTGTTTTGGGAGAGGGTTTAGCACGGGTAGTTTCATGACACATAAATATATTAATGTGATGAATGAGTGATCTCCCTGTATGCTTCTCTCCATGCATTTACTATGATCATTTGTGGGATTGGTGCAGGGAGACCACTTCATTCATTATATTAACATATGTATGTGTCCTCTTTACAAGCTGCCGTGAAGTGAATAGAGCGATCTTACTGCTTGGCTGCACATTGCACTGTGTTTGTAGCCTGGCCATGGGCACACATGGTCTGTATATAATGTAGAAATTCTCATTCATTGATTCTTAGAGTAAACCTGTCAATACAATAAAGGTATTGAATAGGCTGCAGCACTGCAATGCTTGCATACCTTTTGATGTCTTCTTCAGTTTAATGAGTGTCTTCAATCCTGGGTGTGACAATAATTATGTGAACCCCAAAATGAGTGGGGAGAATAGGGAAGGCATACGGAATACAGTTCTGCCCTTGTTTTTCCAAAATTTGCAAGTCAGTAATAAAAATGGTCAGATTTTAATTTCATGTTTGTGAGATTACAGCACTACCCCGCATAGGCTGTTGGATAGGATGGGCCCTCAGTTTTTTTGCCTCGATCTTCTCAAGAAACTCAGCCCCTCTGACACACCAGGCTGAGTATACTAACATACAATATTACAAGTTATCACTGAAAGTAATACTTAGTACCCAATAATAGTGCTATATCAAAGAAATCGGGCACCATACCAGGTAGTGAAGGCAAACTTAATATATTGTCACCCAATATGGATGGTAACTAGGCAAGCATAAAATGGATTAACCATGGTAATAATGTAATTTAGCATACAAAGTTATTAAACTGATTGTAAAGTCTCATTTATTTAAATAACAAACATGTCTTACATACCTACTCTGTGTAATGAAACAAATATCAAAGGGGGAAAAGGGTGCCAAAAACCCTGGGGACTTTTAGGCGGTGCTAATAAAGTGTAATAAACACAAATGATATAAGAATATAGAAAAATAATTTTATTTCATAACGATAAATATATATTGTCCATTCACACACAAAGCCGCTGTTCTACACCCCTGTAGAAGTCTATCTGAGACTAAACCGGTCGGGTACACTGGTCCTTGCCATTTCCCACTGCGCATTGCTGGATAACACTTTACCCATGTACCTATTGTGGGTGACAGCTGGGGAACTTTTTTATATTTTCTGTGTGCTGATTTGGATTTGGATATGAACTTTTCAGGAATTCAGTGTGACTTTTTGAAATTTTATTAAATTTTTAATTTTTACACTATGAGGAGCTTTTTTCCTTTTTTTCCCCTGATTGGAACACATTGGTGTATTATTACTGCTTACGATATTCTGATTGGAGCGAGATATCTGGCCAAGGGTACATCCTGAGCATATCAGATACAGACCACGTCCGGGGTAACCAGTAAAAGGGAACGAGACGGTGACCAGGCAGGGCAATCGGCCCACAAGAGCCTTTGAGACCCCCCACTGTACGGTGCGCTGTGGGTCCACTCCATCCGGTAAGAGTACCCAACCTTTCTATGTTCCGGGGATTGCATCTTTAATGATATACTTTGTCCACGTCCACCTGAGGGGAAATTGCATTCTTACCACCTTTATGGTGTATGGACTATTCTCTCGATTGAATGGGACTATATGTATCACCATTTTCTTGATATTCACATGGTTATTCATTTATATTTAATGGTTTTCAACAACAATTTACAGATGCTGTTTTAAAGCGGAGTTCCGGCCACAATTTCACTTTTTAAATATAAATACCCCTGTAATACACAAGCTTAATGTATTCTAGTAAAGTTGGCCTGTAAACTAAGGTCCGTTTTGTTAGGTTGTTACAGCATTTAGACGCCAGACTGTATGACTTCCTGGATTTCAGCCTTTCAGATCTCGAACATGCTCAGTGCTGCACAAGCAGTGTCAGATCAGGTTTCAGCACCTGTGCTGTCCAAGTCACATGATTCTTTGAGACTGGGGAGTGCACAGACTCCTGCAAAGTTACACCCACTACATTCCCAGGAGTCTGTGCGGTGTAGGTTAGGAAGCATTAAACACCTAGGTGCAGGAAGTGGGAAGATTAACCATTCTGCCTAGCAACAACACTTTGAAGGCATCTAAGATAAATAAAAACATTTCATAAAGGACTAATGACATTTTTTTAAAACTTATATTTATGGGTGGAACTCCACTTTAAGTGCACATTATTAATTTATACCCACTCAGGGTTGTGGTGGCTTACCATTGGAGGAGTAGGATTGCTCTTGTCCAATCACACTTTTGACCACTATTTGCTATTTATTTTGGTTGTTACCAAAGATCCGCCATATAGGTGGTTCTTCAATTGGCACTGCACTTGTTTTCTATACTGGCTGTGATTGACAGCAGCGGGAGCCAATGGCCATTGCCAAAAGCCAATCAGGGGTGCGAGCAGGGCCGTCTTTAATATTGATTGGACCCTGAGCAAACATTTCCTTGGGCCCCCCTTCCATGCAATCTTGCTCTTGTTGATTGGTTGCTAGAGATTACTGTACATCAATACTACTCACTGGTTGATTGCTAGAGGTTGCTGGACATCCATACCACTCACTAATTGGTTGCTAGAGGTTACTGCACATTATTACTGCTCACTGATTGGTTGCTTTAGGTTACTGCATATCCTTACCACTCAATGATTGGTTGCAAGGGGTTATTGCACATCATTACTGCTCACTGATTGGTTGCTTTAGGTTACTGCATATCTGTACAGCTCAATGATTGGTTGCAAGGGATTAGTGCACATCATTACTGCTCACTGATTGGTTGATAAAGGTTACAGCATATCATCTCCTCACTGCATGCACACCATGGACTGGGAGGTGTGGGGACCCATCAATAGACAGAATACTCCTAGGGATCCTGGGACTCCTGGGGTCAGTGGCAATGCTGAGGGGGGGGGGCTGTGGTCAGTGGCAATTATGGGGGTTGATGGGATTAGTGTCAGTAGTGGGGGGATGGGATTAGTTAGGAGGCAGTACACTGTGACAAATTCTGAATCATGTAGAGCAAAGCTGGAAATCTTTGGCAAGTATATAATGGGGGATGTTACACTGACCACCAATGTAATGGGGAATTTACAATGACCAACAATATGAGGGTGATTTACACTGACCACCAATGTGAGGTGGAATTTTCACTGACCACCATGTAACAGGGAATTTTACTCCACCCACCAATATAAAGAGGGATTTATACACTGACACCAATCACTAGTGTAAGGGGGAATATACAATGACTCCCATGTAAAGGGGAATTTCCACTGGCAATAATTGTTGAGGAGATTTGTACTGACCACCTATGTAAGGTGACACTTTTACCCCGACCACCAATGTTAGGAGGGATTTACACTGACCTTCAATGTAAAGGGATATTTACACTGACCACCAGTGTAAGGGCAATTCTGCACTTGCCACCAATATAAAGGAAAATGTACACTGATTTACAATGCAACGAAGAACTTACTCTGACAACCAATGCAATGGGGGATTTTACATCAACAACCAATAAAGGGGGATTTCTACACTAACCACCAATGTTAGGGGAGATTTACACTCACCGCCAATTTAAAGGGGGCTTCTAGACAGACCATCAGTGTAAGGGGGATTCAAAACTGACCACAAATGCAAGTTTGGATTTTTTTTATAGGTTACCAATATAAAGAGGAGTTTCTACACTGCCCACCAATGTAATGGAAATTTACACTGACAACTAATGTAATAGGAGAATTCACAGTCACCACCAAAGTAAGGAGGGATTTACACTGACCACCAATGTAAGGTGGACCTTCACACTTCATACTCTGCTTAAAAAAATAATATATATATATATATATATATATATATATATATATATATATATATATAATCTTTGGTGGTTCTAAGTAGTTTTCTAGAAAAATAAATTATGTAGCAGAAGAATGTTAGCCTGGACTGGAAGTGGTCACGGCCGCTAATAAGGCAGTACAGCCAGCCCTCCTGTACTGGGCCCGAGCCTCATTAGTTCAGGGGGGCCCAGGCACCTGCCAATCGGAGGAGGGCCAGCAGTACTGCCTTATTTCTGATAATGGTGACTCTTGTGCAGTGTTACCAGCTTCTACTTTTCTTCCTCTGGCTGCACTGCAAGGGGATCGCTTCTCCCAGCTGTCTGGGACCTCTGTGTGCCTCTTCCCTCTGCATTTCTGCCATTTTCCTTCCTCTCCTCTCTCTCGCCAGCAGCTGAGGGCAAACAGGTGGGTTATTTGGGTATTTTAGAATGGTGAGCGGGAGGACTGTGCTACTAGCCAGATCACCAGGAGGGAAAAAAGCCCCCCCCCCCAAAAAAAAAGAATGCAGTCACCACATCTCAGGGGCAGGCCCATCCCCTCTATCCATGCCACCCCCTGTATGGTTAATGGATAGATTCACTCATAGCAGGTGTCTCCTTGCCACCCCCCAAAAGAGAGGAAAAAACACCACCCTCCGCTGCCACATCTACTGATTGGTAAGTTGCAATATATTACATTTTTGGTTTGAGGTTTAATACCACTTCCAAGCTCCAACGATCCAGTGTAAATGGGGCTTCAGTGTTGTTATGCATTTTTTCTTTATGGTTAATACCGTGACCTCAGGTAAATGCCTTGTATGTGCTCCTTGATCAACTTATCAAACATACAATGATAAAAATCCTGTGACATACTGTCGATTTAATAAAGGCCAAAGGATAGTTGTAATAGTGCTGAATACTGCCTCTTGGTTAAGATCTACTAAAACTGATGCAACTGTGCATAGTAACCAATCAGCTTCTAACCTTAAGCTTATTCAATTAAGCTTTGACAATAAGCCCCCATTCACATCGGGCCATTTTCACATGCAATTTGACCTTTTAAATCGCCGGCTATTGCTGGCAAGGGCACCATCTGAATCGGTGCGACGCTGACCTTGTGGCGCAGCACCAATTCGCAAAAGTAGTTCCTGATCTACTTTTGGCGACTTTGGGGAAGATTTCAATATACATCTGTGCAGGAACCCGCACAGATATCTCTGAAATCGCTCCCGAAGTCGGACTGACATGCGTGATAGAAATCGTGCAAGTTCAGCTGAACTTGCACGATTTCAAACCTGCATCAGTGTGAACAGGGCCGGATTTGCTCTCCCTGCCGCCCCAAGACCAGGTTCCGCAATGCACCCCCTCCCCGCCAACCAAACTACCCCCACCCCCCAAATCAACAGAGAATGGCAACCAGGGTGGCAGGGGCGGCACGGTTAGTTTTAATATTTTATTTTCTTTTTTTTTTTGCTTTTTATTCACTTTTTTAATTTTTTTATTTTTGTAGCTTGTCATTTACTCTCTTATTATTGTATAATTTTCTTATTATTTTTAATGTTATTTTTCTTATTCTTTACTTTTTAATTACTTTTTTATTTTATTAATTTAATTATTATTTCTTAGTATTTTTTTATTTAAAAAAAATTGTTATCAATTTTTTTCACTTAACTTTATTGCTATGACACAGGAGAAAACACTTCCCTGTGTGATAGCAATTGGAGGTGACAGGTTCTCTTGATTGACCCTGTCACCTCCAAAACAGGAGTCCTGGCACTGTGCTAGAACTCCTGTCACAGCTGAGATGGGAGGAGCACAGCTCACTGTGTACATCAGCGGCAGCGGGGACAGGAGACAGACATGGCGGCTGGGGGGAGGACGGGGTCCCGAAGACAGAGCCAGCAGAGAGAGGTATGTGTGTGGGGGAGGACGGAAGGACGGACGGCAGCACACATTTTAAAAGTGATTTTGGCGACCTCGCCGCAATCACTTGTTAACGAGCGAGCGGATTCCCCCACACTACATTTAGTCCTGCTAGAAAGCAACTTACCGCCATTAACTGTAAGTTCCGGGCATCGGGGGACTCCATGCCGCTGCCGCCCCTTGGCACCCCAAGGCCAGGCCTCGGTGGCCTTGTGGGAAATCTGGGCCTGAGTGTGAACCTAGGCTAAAACCTAGAAGTTGTTTGGTTACTGTGTACAGATGCACCAGATTCTATGTTCACCCGTTTTAGTAAATCTTCCCCTTCGTCTTGTTCTTTTTAACACCTTACAGCAGAAAGCAGTAATACAATAAATACAATAAATAAAAATATGAACTCAAAGAAGTGGGAGAAGGTTGGAGAGACCAGTGGGGCCCCGGGGCCCCCAATTGGGGATCAGTGGTGTATACTGTTCTCTTCTGTGCTGTAGAGATGGTATAACTGTGCAGAAATGTCTAAAGGTATCCGTACTACTGAAATATTTATACCTGATCCCGTAGATAATCATATTTCTATTCCACTATCCCAGAAAAATGTGATAGTATAACACTGGGCCTTTTTATGTCCTCCATAGAGAGCGGCAGTCACGGCTAGAGCAGTTTGTTATCACAGGCCACATTACAGAAAAATATGTGCAGCACATTACTGTTTCCCGATTAATTTTATTTGCAACATAAACTTTATTTTCCATTTGTTTAGGATCATGGATTAGATAAGCAGCTGGGCGAATTTGTACAAACTTCCTTTTTTTTCCACAGATGTCTGTTATACATTAAATTGTACTTTTTATTTATACGGCTACTTGGGCTGATAAGTTTTTCACTGTTTGCAGTTAGTCTTTCTTGCTTTGTCGTACTAGTTACTTTTATTAAGATCTTATCTTGTTTATTAGTAATTTGTCACTTTAATTGTGTTTTTAAGTAGCGTGCTTATTATAGTTTTTGTCCAAATGGGTCCCAGAGATATCAGTGTGTATAACTGTGCGTGGCAGTACCTCTCTCTGGCATTTCTATTATACCTCTGTGGGCACTGACTCTGTATATTGAAGTCCTGGGAACTGTTTGGAGATTCGCTTTCTATTAACAGGTTATGGCGGCAAGGCAGTAGTTACCACTGATGGTTGAAAATACCCAAGACAAACTCTTGCATGAAATAGATATCTTTTCTGTTGTTGATTGGTGTGCCTATGGGGGCTAGGCTATAAAGGGGGAATAGACTGGAAGTGGAACAAATATGATGGAAAAAGTGATGGTAATAGATAGTACTTCTACATTTTTGGACAGAAAAAAAGTATATAAGACTTAATCATAATTGCATCTGACAATATAACAGCCAAGCTGCTTATAGTGCTTTTGGGCAACAGGAGCCAATACTGTCAATACTACACATGTTCTTTCTTTATTTTTAAAAACTGTTTGCAAGTATTGGGTACAATACAAAGAAATGGCAACAAAGCCTGACATTTTTCCATTTACAAGGCAACAGAAAGGAAAAATACAGAATACTGTGACAATAATGAAGCACCCATAGGTGTCTATTGCATTAAGGTGTGCACCCCAAAGCTCGAACGCATATGCATGTATGTGCATGTGTATATATACTGGCGATGTCATTAGAGTAGTGGACAGTGTCAGAAGGGCAGAGGATGGTGTCAGTCGTTTTTATTTGTATCATTTTATTTTCTATTATTTTTTTACAATTTTAGTTCATTATATAATTTTTTTACTATTTTTTTTAGGGGCTCCATTGATGTGCTTTGGTGAAACATCAGGGGGCAGATCCACATACATACACTGCGCCCGGTGCAGATGTAAGATACGCTACGCCGCTGTAACTTACCTGGCTTTGGTTTGAATCCTCAATGAATTTGCGCCATAAGTTACGGCGGCGTAGTGTATCTCTCGCGGCGGAATTCAAATTGGGCGGGTAGGGGGCGTGTTTCATTTAAATGAAGTGCGTCCCCGCGCCGAACGAACTGCGCATGCGCCGTCCGTAAAAACTCCCAGGGTGCATTGCTCCAAATGACGTCGCATGACGTGAACGTAAATGGCGTCCAGCCCCATTCACGGACGACTTACACAAACAAAGTAACATTTTTAAAATTAGACGCGGGAACGACGCCCATACTTAACATTGAGTACGCCACCATATTGCAGCTTTAATTATTTGCCGTAAAAAGCCGAACGGAAACAACGTAAAAAAATGCAACGGCCGGTCGTACGTTCGGGGATCGTCGGAAATAGCTAATTTGCATACTCGATGCGGATTACGACGTGAACGCCACCTAGCGGACGCCGAAAAATTGCATCTAAGATCCGACGGCGTACGAAGACGTACGCCTGTCGGATCTAACACAGATGCTGTTGTATCTTGTTTTGTGGATACCAAAACAAAGATACAACGTGCAAAATCTGAAATTATGCAGCGTATCAAGAGATACGCCGCGTAATTTCTTTGAGGATCTGCCCCTAGGGGTCTAAACAGAGGGAATCTGCACCACACAGGGTTTCTCGGGTGTGCCAGGCAGCACTACAAACTTACTGATTACATTAAAAGTATGACATAGTATAAATGGCCCATCTTATAAGTTTGGAAGGATATAAAATACAAATGCATAAGAATATCAATAACAGTATGAACCTTAATGAATAGTCCAAATATACATAGGAAGGTCGCTGCAAAAAAGGCATTTTGGAGACCCACGCATTTCATTTATTAAAATTCGACATTTTGCCATGTAAGGAACCGAAAATTCACTTCATTAACATGATAGCATCTAATCTATCAATGATAACAGAAAAGCGATTAAGGATTTCCAAAATAAGGCTATGGCCCATAAAGGGGCAGAGCATATGGTGTGAATGAGTCTCTTCTATTGGTGCAAAGCTCATGGAATAGGAGAAAAAAAGAAGGCACATTGGCAGAGTTAAATGTAAAATATGGGCAGTGATATTCAAGGCTATATCAGAAATTCTGCACCATATTGGATGTACTTTATTGCATGACCAGAAAATGTGAATTAGTGAGCCTCTGGTTTAACAACCCCTAAAGCATAGTTCAGAGACATTAGGGAAGATAGTATAAAGTTTAACCGGTGGGCGCATGCGCGGAGGCTCCCGTGATGGCGGCTTAAGCTCGGAGCTCCGCACTGCCCCGGCCATTCCGCCGTCCTAGCCTCGAACGAGGGCAGCCGGCAGCCGAAACTTTTGGCTGTACACCTCGGGGAAGCACAGGGCTGAGAGCCCATGGACAACAGCTCGGTCCGGCGGGACCGGAGGACAAGTTCTACGCCGACGGAGGTGGCGGTCGAATCCAATATGGCGACCGCACCTCAGGTAATAGAAGTTAACGCTGAGGGAAGGAAGGAAGGCAGACAGGCTGTATCCCAGAACCCGGTCTCCTATGCTGAAATGGCTGCACAGGGAGCTCCTATCCTCTTGTCCCTCTCACCTACTACCTCAGAGCCTCATAAAGGGAACCCATCACAGCAGCATTCTGTCCCTCATATTACTCATATGGGAGCCGCTCTCTCCCCCTCAGGCGCCATTTTCTCCTCAGGCAGCCAGGAACCCATCATGCCTCAAAACGCAGGGGAACTCTTCTTAAAATTATCTGAATTGCTAGAAAGGGGCCTAGCCACTACTGCTAATAAGATAACTAATGATATTAGATCTGATTTCCAGAACCTTGGTTCCAGAATGGAGGTGATAGAGCAAAAATTGGATATCACAGTCTCCAGGGCTAACCAGAACACTGACCATATACATTCTTTACAAGAACAACTTGACACTGCTTTGAATAGAATTGATGACCTCGAAAATCGTTCGAGAAGAGAGAATTTTAGGGTCAGGGGGCTCCCTGAATCCATTTTGGACGTTCCCACAGCAGTTCAAGACCTTTTAAAACACCTTTTGCCATCAATTAATGGTCATAAATTAGAACTGGACAGGGCTCATAGATCCTTAGGCCCTCTCAGGAAGGACGGCTCACCCAGAGACATTGTAGTAAAACCACATTACTATTCAGTGAAAGAGGAAGTAATGAAAGCCTCACGTCAACATCCTTCCATTTTGTTTCAAGGAAGCAACATTCAAATATTCGCAGATATATCCCCCCTAACCATCCAGAGGCGCAGGTCCCTAAAGCCCCTACTATTGGTTCTGTCTCAAAAGGAAATTCGGTACTGGTGGGCCTTTCCATTTGCCCTGAAATTTTCATTTAATGGAAAAAATCACTCCTTCTCATCCCTAGCTGAGGGAGAAAAGATCCTATTGTCCCTGAAGCTCATTTCGTTGGATCCAGCAATGGACACTTCCACCCCACAGACAGGATCCTCCAAAAGGCCTACTCCCACTAGCCCTATTTCGCCGCCTTGGAAATCCAACAAAAGCAGACGCATAAAAGAATCAGCCGCAACTTGACTTTCTCATGTCAACACTCCTGCTTTCCTCTTAAAGGTTTCCTGAGATGTCCCTAATGGGGGCCTCTTCGTCGGGATTTCCCAACATCATTGGGGACTCTCTGGTCTACTTGGACCTAAACATGTTTATCCAATTTCGTTCACTTTTGCTCCTCCTCAGGATCGACTTTTGCAAGTCTTATCATTACCGGTGTTTTTTTTTTTTTTTTTTTTTTTTTTTTTTTTTTTTTTTTTTTTTTTTTTTTTTACTTTTCAGTACTACTATGCTACATATTTAAGTTCATGTTTGTTCCAGTTAGGTGAGAAAATCTGAGATAAATACTCTTTTGGTATTTTTAGGTATTTTTTGACAACATCTACACTTATTTTTGGCCCTCTCAGAACCTTACGTTAGGTATCATTGACTCAGGGTCTTTGAACGTAGACGCAAAATTTTGCAATATGATACTGTTCTAGAATTACATGTTGCCGGGTTTGATTTAATTCTAGTCCTGATTCAGGGGCCTCGGCTGCCCTCGTTCAACAAGTTCTACTATGTCACAGTTTTTTCTTTTTAGATTTACATAACTTTGATAATTTTATGAGCCTTATTCCTCCCAGGGATGGCTTTGGCCGGGGCAGATGCTCTGTGCCCTCGTCCAACCTTCGACTGTGGATACCTCGCAGTCGGGAGTTGGACTGGTAGCCCTTAATTTGGGCTATGTGAATGTTTTGTTTGGCGGGAGGGGGTTGGGGTTTTGCTCCCACCACTCTCGTCTGTATCATTCATTATGCTTTATTATATGCATTTTTCTTCTTCTTTCCTGTTTTTCTAGTCTATATTCTATTGTCGCCAGTCTATGGACACAGCACCTTCCAGGCCCTCTCCGGGGGTTTGGTCCCATTGGTTCTGTCTGCTCTAGGATCCCACGACACCCACTGTCAGGGGTAAGTTTTCATAGCTATGATATGATATTGTTTTTCAATGGTTATGCCACGTAGTACCACTCCGTCTCCACTCCTTAGAGTGGTGTCCCACAACGTACAGGGTCTAAATTCCCCGGTCAAACGCAAGAAGGTGTTCCAATCCTATAGTTCTCAAAAGTTGGGAGTACTTCTGCTACAAGAAACCCATTTCCCTGCAAGCTACTCCCCCTCGTTCATCCACAATCATTACCCACAGTTCTTCCTGGCAAATGCTGAGGATAAGACCAGAGGGGTCGCAGTTCTTTTTGCCAAATCCTGCCAATTTAAATCGCAGTTAATACACAGGGACCCGGAAGGTAGATTTATTCTAGTGAAGGGGTGGTTAGATGAGCAGCTCTTCTCTTTTGTATCTTACTACACTCCTAATAGAGGCCAACTTAAATTTTTTCAAGATATGTTTAACACTGTAGATCCACTACTGGAGGGGATAATCATATTTGGAGGAGACTCCAATGTGGCTTTCGATCAAAGTCTTGATAAGTCCAGACCTTTATCATCTCAATTAACCCACCCTACTAGGATTAGTTCAAAAATAGCAAAGCTGATCTTCCAACGAGGCCTTGTTGATGTCTGGAGGGAATTTAATCCCTCTAAAAGGGATTATACTCATTTCTCCAACCCCCACCGCTCCTACTCAAGGATAGACCACATTCTTGTCACCTCGAGGCATATCCCCCTGATCACTAAAGCACTTATAAAGGATACGTCTCTCTCCGACCACTCAATGGTGATCTGCTCCCTGAGAGGTCGAACAAGTGACTATCGCCAATTTCATTGGCGCCTGAACGAAACCCTCCTTAAGAACCCAAATGTTATTATGGACATTGAGAAAGCATTACTGGAATACTTTAGTTTAAATGATGTGGAAGGCATCTCAGTTGAGACTTTGTGGGCCGCGCATAAAGCCTCGATCCGTGGTAAGTTGATACAAATTGCCGCTAAACTGAAAAAGGCCAAAGCTTTGGAAATAGAAAAATTAGACAGAGAATTTTCAGAGCTATGCAAACAACACAAAAAAAAACAAACAACCATTACGACTTCTCAGTTGGAAACCGCTAGAATTAATCTTAATTTAGCGCTTACCGTAAGGGCTGAAGGGTCCCTGGGTTGGAGCGGAGCAAAATTTTACCAACATAAGGACCGAATGGGCACTATGCTGGCCACCAAACTATCACCGACTTATCGCACATTCTCTCTCCCAAAAATTAAAACTCGAGATGGGACTACAACCCTCAACCCTGAAAGCATACTTAAATCCTTCCAAGGTTTCTACTCTACACTTTACCAGTCTGATGTCTCAGCTGGGATTCCTGAGATTCAGTCCTATATTGCCAAGCTACCTATTCCTAGCCTTCACAGGGAACATGTGGAACTCATGGAGGCGCCCATCTCCGTGAGGGAAACATTGGAGGTGATTAAGAACTTGAAGGGCGGCTCGGCCCCTGGGCCGGATGGCTTCTCAAACCATTATTATAAAAGCTTTGCCGATACCCTCGCCCCTCACCTTACAAGGTTTTTCAACTCCAGGAGAACAGGGGAGGAACTGCACCCTCATCTGAACGAGGCGTTCATATCGGTTATCCCTAAGCCTGATAAGGACCCGGAATTAGTAGAAAATTATAGACCCATCTCGTTGATTAATAACGATATGAAAATTCTTACAAAAATTTTGGCTAACAGAATAAACTCGTTCATCTCCCATTATATACACAGAGATCAAGTCGGTTTCATACCAGGGAGACAGGGTCCGGATCAGATCAGGCGGGCAATCAATGTGGTCTCATTATTACAGTCAGGGTGGGATGGAGGTCATCCCCAGGAGGGTATGCTCCTTTCACTGGACCTTCAGAAGGCCTTCGATTCTATATCATGGCCATACTTATTTGAGGTTTTAAGGCGGTGGGGATTTGGAGAGAGTTTTCTGGGCATACTGCGTTCCTTATGTTCAACACCACAGGCGAAGGTCAAACTACAGGGGTACTTCTCAGACCCGATACAGATTAGAAGAGGGACCAGACAGGGTTGTCCCCTGTCACCGGTGATTTTTGCATTGGCAATAGAAACCTTGGCCATTGCCATTAGATCTAATCAAGACATCTCTGGGGTTGGTTGCGGACAACACACTCATAAGTGTGCTTTGTTTGCTGACGATTGTCTCCTTTTTGTTACCTCCCCAAACACATCCTTGACGGCCATTTGCAAAGAACTTGAATTTTTCGGACATGTTTCAGGACTGCGAGTGAATATGAACAAATCACATGCTTTGAATATAAATTTGCAATCCACAATGGTAGAGAATCTGAGGGCCTCCTTCGGGTTCCAGTGGGCGGACTCTTCCATTCGCTACCTTGGGATAAATCTAACTAATAGATTTGAAAATCTTTATCAGGCTAATTTTCCTCCTATGTACCGCAAACTCGAAATGGACCTAAAAACATGGGCCACTCACAAAATATCTTGGCTAGGGAGAATTAATTCCGTCAAAATGACGCTCCTACCCAGACTGCTATATTTATTCAGATCTCTCCCCATTGCAATAAAAAAAGATCAACTTAAAAAATTCCAGGGAAAGGTGCTGAAGTTTGTGTGGGGAGGCAGAGGATACAGGTTGCCCCAAAATGTTTTATATGGGCCCATAACTAAAGGGGGTTTAGGATTACCACATCTCTTTCGCTACTATCAAGCAGCCCGGCTGGCTCAGTTGTCTTCTATCTACTCCGGTCGTGAGAAACCGGATTGGATAGAAATGGAGGGTCAGGCAGTTCCTCACAATTCTCTGGATGACTTACTATGGTGTCCCCAAAGATTGAGACCGGCCATTATGGCCCCTACACTCTCCCAAGCCTTCAGGCTTTGGGACGACTTGCGGAAGTCTCCAGCTATAACCTCTGCCACTCAACCTTTAGCTAATCTATTTCAAAATCCCTATTTTAACCCGAAGGGGGACTCTACAATTTTTCGTTGGTGGTTGGACAAGGGACTTTATAGGATTGGACACTTTCTTGCCCCATCGGGACTGATCTCGTTAGCACATTGTGTGGGGACCTTAGGAATGCCGGATACAGAAAAAATTAGATACTCCCGAATATCTCAATTTATTAACTCAATCTGGAAAAATAAGCCAAATCCCCCTGATTTCACTCCTTATGAGAAATGGTGCATCAAATCTACAGAACAAAGAGGTGGCATTTCCATTGTATACAATTCATTATCAGAACCTACATCCAAATCTTCCTACATGGAAGCGTGGGAGAGGGATCTACAGATGTCATGGACCATGGAGAAGTGGCATGAGGTGGGGTCGAGGGCTTCCAAGGGTCTAATCAACATCTCTCTAATAGAAGCTAACCTCAAAGTATTTATGCGGTGGTATTTGGTCCCCTGCAAGCTAGCTGCAATGTTCCCAACCACTTCCCCATTGTGTTTCCGAAATTGCTTAGCCCAGGGTTCTATGTTGCATACTTGGTGGGAATGCCCTAGAATCAGGGGTTTTTGGAACAAGGTGTTCTCCCTCATTAGGAAGGTGACCGGGATACCGGTGGATAAATCTCCACAAATAGCGTTATTGGGGGCTGACGTCCCCCAGGCCAACAAATACACTCAAAAATTGATAGCATTCTTGCTCACTGGGGCTAGGATCACACTGGCTGGGGCGTGGAAACAACAGTCTGTATCTTTCCAGAAGACCAAAAGTAAAATCTCTTGGATCATGCACCAGGAGAAAATGGTCAGTACAATACTCAATTCTTCTAAATCTTTCGAGGCTGTATGGGAACCCTGGGCTAGATATATAGGCATTTCTCTGTTATAGGGATAAGGGAGGGTGGAGGATATCCATCCTTTCTGGACTGCTGTTATTTTTTGAGGTTGGGACGTATAGAGCGAATCATATAGTCCATAGCTGGCGACAATAATCTATGTTCTCTTTCTCATTCTTTCTTGTCTTTCTCTGTCTCTCTGTTTCTTTTCTTTCCCCCTTTTTTCTCCTTGTTTTTTTTTTTTTCTTCTTCTCTTCTTATTCCATTACATATCTCCAGAAAAACATTAAGGTATGTTAGGCAGTTGCACCTTGAAAAGATTACAGTAGAGAACATTTTCTTTTCTCTTCTTTGTTTATGCTTATCTGTTATATTGAGCACTGGAGATTATTGATTGTTAAGTAAGCTCTCCTCAGGAGTCTCATGCCTTCACTAAGATATGGAATTAGGATAGGTTAATCCCAGCGTTGGGATGGATCTAGGATCCCGGAAACATCAGTTATTCCGGGACAGGGGGTCCACTTTCACCCTAGGTAGGCACACATTCCGAGTTGAAAGTATTCACTGGTTCCTAGGCACAGTATGATCCCACTGGGGGTGCCGGGAATGCAGTCAGTACCAGTTGCCATTTTATTATTTTTTAATCGCATTCATATTCTCGTTTTCTCCATTTTGAAGACTTTAGTCCCAAAGTGGTGAAAATATCCAATTACATGTATAAGTCATGTCCTTGATCTATACTCCTTTTGACAATATTGTTACTTTAGTCTCTATACTGTATGTATACCTTTTAGCCCCAGGTTGTGCTGGAGGCTCATACTATGTACTGTACTGCCTTTCAATAAATTATTTTGAAACTGAAAAAAAAAAAAAAAAAAAAAAAAAAAAAAGTTTAACCGGTGTATAATACCATCTGGTGAGGAGCTTTAGGGCAGTTTCCCTGATGTTTAGTGATTTAATATGTTTACGTGAAACTGGTATCACAGTCTATTTCCCATTTACTCATATATGAGGAAAAGTCTGGAAAGAGGTAACTAACATAGGAGCTGTATATATCTGAGATCAATTTGTTCCCCCTGGGAGAGTCATGGCAAATTCATTCATACAAAGTTGGTGGTGAGGTTGGAGAAAGGGCAAAAGGAGAGGCATAAAAGTATTTTATTTGTAAATAACAAAAATATTCCCATTTTCTTTAAAAGCTCTAAAAGCCATCCTGACCTTGACCATGGCAATTATACCACCCTCTTAAAGTGGTTGTAAAACCTTACAGACCCCTTTTACCCCCAGGTAAGTCTATAATTAGGCTTACCTGTAGGTACTGGAAATATCTCCTAAACCTGCATGGTTTATGAGATATTTACCATATTTGCTTGCGCCGACGTCATCAGCTGATGCGCACTGAAGAAAGGGCGCGGTTGTGGTGTTTCTTTAGGGTCTGTCATGTGACCGTCGGCTCCCGTGCGCGTGTGCGGGAGTGACATCACACGACTCCGGCCAGTCACAGAGCCGGAGTCCATGGCCCCAGAAGGTAGAGGGGACATTGTGGACATTGCATGCTTAGTTTGCAGGTAAGTGCTACATAATGCGATGCATACTAGCCCATTATGCTTTTACTTTGCAGAGGAAGTAAAACCCATCCTCCTACATAGGTTTTACTTGTTTATCTGCAGTCTTCTCTACACTCCTACAAAGTGGTAAAATCCTTATGCATCTTTGAGGAGTACAGAGAAGGAAGTGGAGAACTGCAGTTACAGCTCTGAGACACTGCGTAAGAGCTGATTGGAGGAAAGGGACCCCCTCCACATAGGTAAAGGAACCAAGGAACACGCAGAGCTGTATTCTGAATAGACAAGCTGTGTGCTTATCTCTCGTGACACAAATTTTCTCTTGTGTTTTCTCATGTGTCAGAAATCCTCAGAAGTGACTCATGCTGATAACAGAGGAAGGAAGCACCAGAGAGAAACAACACTTAGGCCACGTACACACGGTCGGTCTGACGGACCGTTTTCATCGGTTCACCGCTGAAGTGGCCTGATGGTCTGATGTGCGTACACACCATCAGTTCAAAAATCAATCGGGTCAGAATGCAGTGACGTAAAACACACGACGTGCTGAAAAAAACGAAGTTCAATGCTTCCAAGCATGCGTCGACTTGATTCTGAGCATGCGCAGGTTTTGAATCGATGCTTATGTGTACTAACCATCGGTTTGGACCTATCGGGCAGCGGTCCATCGGTTCGATTTTAAAGCAAGTTCTAACATTTTTGACCGAAGGACAACGGACTGATGGGCCGTACACACGATCGGTTTGGACCGATGAAACTGGACTTCAGGCCGTTTTCATCGGTTTGGACCGACCGTGTGTACGGGGCCTAAGAGCTTTGGAGAGATGTAAGTAAACACTACAGATATATTTGCTTAGTTCAAATTCATGGCTCGGGTTTACTACCAAAGTACTGATAATTCCTTAACCACTTCCACTCTTGTCTCTTTATACCTCTTATGGGCCAGAGCAATTAAAACATTTATCCTATGGGCCTGTGGAAGAAAACTTATAAAAACCAAAAATGTAAATATTGGCATTTGAAAAAAAGTATAAATGAAAAAGAATTGAAAAATAATAGCTAAGAGCAGAAAAATGTCACTCTCTAGATGTGCAAAGCTGGGAGAGACATCCCCAAAAAGACTTGCAGCTGTAATTTCAGCGAAAGGAGGTTCTACAAAGTTTTAACCCAGGGGGCTGAATACAAACCCCACTTTCCACATATTTATTTATAAAAATTGAAACTCATTTATCACTTTCCTTCCACCTTCACAATTATGTGCCACTTTGTGTTGGTCTATCACATAAAATCCCAATAAAATTCATTTACGTTTTTGGTTGTATACATGACAAAATGTGGAAAATTTCAAGGGGTATGAATACTTTTTCAAGGCACTGTATATCTGCATACTGGGAAACATCCAGCTGCTAATTCTATACCCAATATGGTTCATAGTCACTTTGGTAATGGAATGCTTTACAAAATGATTTTTTTCCCTAACTCTTATGGTATACTGCTCATTGGATGAGGTATGTATTGTACTTTGTTTGCAACTCCTTCAGGTTTCTCTTACAGTGTATGTTCAAGCATTAACCAAATTTAACCCCAAAACTCTATTCTTCATCTAGATCATGTCCCTGTGTTATTTTTTCCTTTACATTGTTCCTGTAAGGCATTTATTACTTCCTGTGACATCACTATGCTTGCATAGAGTAATAGGGTGGTATAACCTCTTTTAGGTTTAATTTTGCCCCATTGTGGAGAGTTCCCTCCACTTCCTGTCCCATAGTCACAACATCATCCAAAGTAAGGGAATCCCTGGTCGTCACCAGAGTCTTTAGAACTAGTGTTCCCATTGGAAAAATTCTCATCTATTACTGTAAAAACCTGAGATTTGGGAATTTCTTTATTTTATGGTGATAATGGTAAACGTACCAAATAAAGAGGGTAAATCTCCCTATCGGGGACACAGACAGTAATTACAAAACTGACAGGTGTTCGAATTCCTCTTCAATCTATTAAAAAAAATGCCTTTAGTAATACTTTAATTAAAACATGTGTAGCACTACCCCTGAAGGATCTGCTGGTTTCGATTTGGGCCTGCCGTTACCTTACTGTTCACCATTCTTGTCCTAGTGGTCCTTCTTGAAGAGTTACAAATTCCGTACCAACACTTTGTTTCTTTTGCTTCAAAGGTTTTATTAACAAGTTCCATAAGAGGGATGAAGGGATAGGGAAAGATTCAGATTCCTTGCTTTGCGGATTGCGGGTATGATCTTGGATCCAGAGAACAAACTGTTCCAACACTGGATCCAGCGACCACCGGATAGGCCTCTCTCACTGAGCTAGCAGCCGGTGACAAGCTTGTTCAAAAGTCTCTGCCACAGACTTGATGAATGCCGTCGAGTCATTACACGGCCCTCTGCCACAGGGCCATGCAACCACACATGCACTTTGTAAAGTTCAAAGAAATTACACAGCTCATGGTGTCAGGATCTTTCAGCCAAACCGGCCGCACTGTGAGGTAAACTGGCGAGGATACATCCTATAATTGAATTCTCAATCGTTCGGCTTCTTTCTGCAGAGAAGACAGCGCAGGACTATCCCTGGACTAGTAGGCCCCCAGAAACTCCTGGGCCTACTCGCAGTAACGAAGCCTCGGGACAGCAGGTCCCAAGACCAAAAAGTTGCTAACACATCCCTGAGGCCAGGATGGCACTTAGGTCAGGATCGGAAGACCCCGCCAGAATGATGTCTGTCCCTTAAGTACCCCTCCCCAGAATGCACAGCGGTGGGGACCACGCCACTGAGATCCTTCTGGGCAAGAAGCACCCAATACACCCAGCCCATTGCAGTTCCAACCTTGACCCCTGGTGACAGTGACACCCACAGTCAGGTGGAAGATGCGCAACGCAGCCGAGTTGGAACAGAGACCCATAATTTGGCATAAAATCCTGAGCTAAACTACAGCTCAGATATCTAAATTTACAAATAGCGCCTACCCAACAGGAGCAGGGTGCTACACATGTTTTACTTGTGGAGCGCTACCCCTTGCAGGAGTCACTGATATAGACTGTTTTTCTTTCCAAACAGTACAGGGACTGCCTGTCCACACAAACAACAGTCCATTCACACTGGCTCAAATAAACAGTAGCTGGATTTCCATTAGACATGTGCACAGCAAAAATTTTCGTTTATTTCTGTTTCGTTTCTGTTCGTTTATCGTGATTCGTAACGAGTCGTAATTTCGTAAGACGTTAGTTATCGTATTCGTACTCTTTAGTATTTTCGTAACACTCTTTTTTCCGTTTCCGTTTTTTTCTGTTAGTTTATTTTTCGTTGAATCGAGATTCGTATTTTCGTTATATTTTGTATTCTGCCGCGTTCGTATTCTTAAAATGATTTTATTCGTTCCTTCGTTTTTACGTTAGTTTAATTTTCGTTGTTTTGTTATTCGTATTTACATTATATTTTCCATCATGCCGCATTCGTATTTTCGTAAAGAAATATATTTTCATTGCTTTATGATCATTCGTATTTTCATGTCTAATTTCCTTTGATTGTAAAAACGTACTTTTGTAGATTTTATTGCATTCGTAATTCTGTTAGAATACATTTTACGTTTATTCGACACACTACTCGTCGTAATTTTGTAATTCGTACTTTACTGTGATTGACTTGACTGTCTTAGTTAGCACACACACCCTGTCTAGAATGAAGTCTGACGTAGAAGAAAACTAAAATATGTCAGATATTACAAATACAAATCTAGAAATTAGATGCACTGCAGTCTAACACAGAAAAAGACACAATGAGCCAGGAGGTAATGAGAAAGAAGCTCATTGGGGGAAGGAACAAACCTCTTCAGAGGAAAGGGACAGCGCTCAGTGGCTATTGGTCAATGTCCAGAAATATTTCAGTACTAACGAAAGCTAATTTACATTATTTTGTATTTTCGTTGTTTTCATTTCAGTTTTCCGAAGATCCGTAATTTATTTTTCGTTAGTTTTGATTTTCGTTTTTTAGTCTTTGTTCGGCATTTCGTTTTCTTTTCGGTCTTCGAATATTAGTAAGTTTGCATTTTCGTTCATTTTGTTTTTCGTAATTTTTTTTTTTTTTTGGGTTCGGTATTTTCGTTGTTTCTATGTTTTCGTTTCTTTCTTCTTTCGTATCTTCGTTGTTTTCCATATTCGTTATTTTGAAAATATCGTTATTCGTTATTAATTGCGCTAAACCATTCGTTCATTCGTATGTTAACGAATCAACTAAAATAACGAAAAATGACGGAAAACGTATTCGTAACTTAAAAAATTGCACATGCCTAATTTCCATTGAAAGTCAAGCAGCTCCTACATTCACCCTGGATTACTTATTATGGCACCCACCCAAGAGCAGACCTCCCATCCTATCTCCAACCCTCTCACAATCTCTCACTATGTGAAGAAAGCTTCCTTCCCTGGTCTCTGAACGGCAACCATTAGCTCATCTGTTCCGAAATCCCTTATTGCAACCAGGCATGGACATATAGGCCTTCAAGTAGTGGCTGGACAAGGGGGTGTACCGCATTGGACACTTTCTTTCTTGCATGGGCCCTCTACCCCTTAAACATTTTGTAGAAGAGCTAGATCTTCCTACCACAGAACAGTTTAGATTTCACCAGATCTCCCGCTTTATCCACTCCATCTGGAAAAATAAACCTAACGATTTCTGTGATCTACGCGTCACTTTCCTCTAATTCTAAGAAAGACCTCCAGACTGAATGGGATCTGGAGGGTTGACATGAGAACTATTCTCGCTCGATCAAAGGCATCTACAATACCTCTCTCATAGAGGTCAATGTCAAAATATTCACAAGATTGTCAGCTATGTACCCTTCAACTTCACCTCTATGCTTTAGGGGCTGCCAGGGACTGGGTTATATGATTCACATTTGGTGGGAATGTCCCAAACTCCAAGGTTTTTGGAATAGGGTCTTCCACATCATACACAAGGTCACAGGTTGTGCTATCCCTCAAACATGAGCGATTGTCTTGCTAAATGGATTGGTGCCCCATGTGCCTAAAACCACTTGTAAACTGATTCTGTTTATATTGACGGGAGCCAAAATGACGATTGCCAAAGCATGAAAGATGCCTTCAGTATCACTATTATCCATGAAAAGAAAGGTTTCATGGATAATGGAACAGGAAAAAATGGTCAGTTTTTTATTGGACAAGTCTACTCAATTTGAAGCTATATGGGAACCTTGGGTTCAGTATTTGGGAATTTCCCTGATTCCAAGCATACCCAGCAACACTGATCACTGATCATTGTAGACAGCATCGGATAGAAAGGCATTCTCTCCTCTTCTCTTTACTATCACTTTACTTTTCCTTTCTTTCTTCTAGTCTCTCCCTCTCAACTTTTTCTTTAGACTGTATAGTAGTCTTTCCTTAAGTTAACTAGGAGTTCGCAGTTTTGTTCACTAATTTATCATACTAAGTTTAAGATTTTAGACTTAGCTTTAGTTTATTGGGAACATGATTTTGAACCCATGTTAGAGTCTTTGGACTGGGCAACATCCTTTGAACTGGGCAATGCGGAATGATAATATTATTACACCTTATCCTTTAGCAAGAAGTATATGGAAGATACTGAATGTTGGAGGGAAGGACCTTCACACCTTCTTGGTCACAGCGTGATCCATATTGGGGTGTCGGAGGGGGAGTGGGTCTCTTACCCTTCTAAAGCCCTGTACACACTATCGGTTCGTCTGATGAAATCGGACCAATTGTGTGTGGGCCCCATCGGTAAAAAAATAGAACCCGTTTAAAATTTTTCTTATGTTTAAAAAACCGATAGAAAAAAACGATTGTCTGTGGGGAAATCCATTGGTCAAAAATCCACGCATGCTCAGAATCAAGTCGACGCATGCTCGGAAGCATTGACTTCATTTTTCTCAGCACGTCGTAGTGTTTTACGTCACCGCGTTGGACACGATCGGATTCTGATGTTGTAAAGAGCTGCGTAAACTGTTGGCGCTATATAAATCCTGTATAATAATAATAATAATAATAATTTTTAACCGATGGTGTGTAGGCAGGACTGATTGAAAGCCAGCTTCATTGGATATCCGATGAAAAAATCCATCGGATTAGATTCCATCAGATATCCGATCGTGTGTACAGGCCTTCAGAGTAGCTTGGTGTACAATATACTAATGCGTGGTCACAGTCAAAAACGTATGCTTATTTTTTTCTGTACGTTGATATGTTCTCATTGTCTCATTGGTATGTTAATTAGTAGAATGTGTTTACACTCTTTTACTGCGAACTCTACTGTATTGCTTTTATTATGTGAAAAATACAAATCTTAAATGAGAAATAAACAGTCTAGGGGATGTCTTTCTAAAGATTATTGCTTGAAGAACTCCAACAGGGTAAGGAAACTTGGACTTCCAGTACTTCAAAATGTTCAGTAGTTAGAAATTAGAGGACAGTTTCCTAGTAGTAGTAGCTAGTGGTGAGCAGTCCAAAGTCCCACAGCTGAAGAACATGGGGCAAGTCTTGGGAAATCTGGTTACCTTGCACCTATGCACAACTACTGGTATCCAGTGCAGCGCCCAGCACACAGTCGGCGGTACCTCTTGCTACTGCATCAGAGGATTCTACTTCTTTCGGAGAGATCTCCTGCCCTTTCCTCTTGAGTCTTGAGGTAGATTTGAAGAACAACTTCTCCAAAGGGACAAAGACAACTCAAAAAATACACAAGGACCTGCCTCCTGGAGATGCATCATCATATGCTGCAGGAAACGGTGCCACACCATTACCTGGTGCTAGACTCTGCAGCATTCAGTATCTGCCCACTTTTGAAGGCCTGTGATTTCATGTGATTGACCAAAGACCAATGAAAAGGGTATATACAAAATTAAAAAAAAAAGTATACATGGGGGTAGGTGGACTCAGAAAACAGGGAGGAGGGTTAGAACTGGAGCTGGACTTTAAGCTGTTCTCTGATTGGTACTGAATTGTAACCACAACCACAACCAAGTTGTGGTTTAAAGGTTGGTGTACAGAACTTTGCACTTTAAGAACTTTGGGCCAGATCCACAAAAGGGATACGCAGGCGTATCTACTGATACGCCGTCGTATCCCTGTTTCTATCTATGCGGTTACGCATAGATATTCCTAAGATCCGACAGGTGTAATAGTTTAACACTGTTGGATCTTAGGATGCAGTACCGCGGCCGCTGCTGGGGGCATTTCTCGTCGAAATTCCGCGTCGGGTATGCAAATTAGCACTTACGGAGATCCACAAAGCTTTTTCCCTTTGTTTTTTTTCCCGTAAGTGTTAGTTTGCCGTCGCAAAATTAGGGCTACTTTTACAAAGTGTAAACTTAGTACACCATGTAAAAGTAGACCCTTCTTTCCCGCGTCGCTGTCAAATTTAAAAAAAAAAAAAAAAATTCCCCGCCGCAACTCTTTTTTTTTCTTTTACGCCCGTCGCGATTCTCAAAACTCGGCGCAACGTAACTTTGCGCAAAGCACATCGGGAAAATCACGTCGGGAGCATGCGCAGTACGTCCGGCGCGGGAGCGCGCCTAATTTAAATGGGACTCGCCCCATTAAATTGGGCACGCCTTGCGCCGGACGGATTTAAGTTACACCGCTGCAAATTTCTAGGTAAGTGCTTTGTGGATCGGGCACTTAGGTAGAGATTTTGCGGCGGTGTAACTTAAATCCGAATATTTAAGTTGCGCCCGCTGTACGTGGATCTGGCCCTTTAATCCTACTTTAATCCTATTACTAGGAAATCAAAATCTTGCCCCAACTTTTCGCTTTTGCTTCTATGAATATCTATGTAAATAATGTACTTTAAGCATCCTTCGCCCAATAAGTACTCATAATCTTATTTTCTTGGGAAAGAAGAAATGTTGATGCGCTTACCACAGTGTGCTGGCAGCTATGTAGTTATTAATACAGCCAGGAAAATGATTCTACTTAGGTCAGTTGAAGTTCCTATTTCCTTGAATCTCCAATTCATTCTAAATATTCTAGCCACTGGAAGCTTGGGGGCCTAACTCAATTATCTTGGGCTGTTTAGCAGCACTGAAATAAATTATTTGGACTTTTAATTTTCTTTTATGTCTTTTGCAAATAGCCCCTTTCTCATAAGTCAGCTCACAATGTGAAATAGTTTGATTTTAGTTATGGTTAATAATTGAAGGAAAACAGAACTATAGCTAAACATTTTAAATACACAGTTGAACAACACAGTATATATTGTTCTGTTCACCTCTTTTGCCATACTATAAAAGCAGAGGATGACACTTCTTTGAGCCAGCAGCTCTACACCTTCCTGTGTCACTTACATAAAACTGATTCTTGTAAACCATGATCCACTTTTTGATCACACTCATTTTCTGTTCATGGATAGCTATAATCACTGGATGCAGCACACTTTGAAGAGGACTTTTAAAATGACTGCTGAACTTTGACATTGCCCTCCTTGCTATCTTGCATGCACTCTTATCTTCCCCTCTTCCCAGGGCCGGCCCTACCATGGGTCCCAGTGGATCCATTGGACCCAGGTAGCACTTTGAGAGGGACAGCAAATTGAACCTTGGCCGCCTCTCCTTCTCTTCTATTTACCAGCAAATTGACATCCAGGATTTTTTTTTCAGCAGTTTGGTGTGTCATGATGACAACTGCCCCACCGGGCCCCCCTGCTTGTCCCTATAATACCCTAGTCGGCCCCTATACTGCCCTAGCCTGTCTATATTCTACCCTAACCTGTCTATATACTACCCCAGCCTGCCCCTATACTGCCCTAGCCTGTCCATATACTACCCTAGCCTGTCTATATACTAATCTAACCTGTCTATATACTACCCCAGCCTGCCCCTATACTGCCCTAGCCTGTCCATATACTACCCTAGCCTGTCTATTTACTACCCCAACCTGCCCATATACTACCCTAGCCTGTCTATTTACTACTCCAGTCTGCCCCTATACTGCCCTAGCCTGTCTATATACTACCCTAACCTGTCTATATACTACCCCAGCCTGCCCCTATACTGCCCTAGCCTGTCCATATACTACCCTAACCTGTCTATATACTACCCCAACCTGCCCATATACTACCCTAGCCTGTCTATTTACTACTCCAGTCTGCCCCTATACTGCCCTAGCCTGTCTATATACTACCCTAACCTGTCTATATACTACCCCAGCCTGCCCATATACTACCCTAGCCTGTCTATTTACTACTCCAGTCTGCCCCTATACTGCCCTAGCCTGTCAATATGCTACCCTAGCCTGTCTATTTACTACCCCAACCTGCCCATATACTACCCTAGCCTGTCTATTTACTACCCTAGCCTGTCTATTTACTACTCCAGTCTGCCCCTATACTGCCCTAGCCTGTCTATATACTACCCTAACCTGTCTATATACTACCCCAGCCTGCCCCTATACTGCCCTAGCCTGTCCATATACTACCCTAGCCTGTCTATTTACTACCCCAACCTGCCCATATACTGCCCTAGCCTGTCCATATACTACCCTAGCCTGCCCCTATACTGCCTTAGCCTGTATATATACTACCTGGCTTGTCCCTATGCTGCCCTAGCCCACCCCTTGGAATTGAACATAATGGTATGGCATGTAATTTTTTTGGGGGGGGGCAGTATTTCATTATTAGCCCCCGACAGCACAATGTTTTGGGTCAGCCCTGCCTGTTCCTGACTGTTTTTTTCCACCCCGTCCATCAGGTGCTATTATCAGACACACTACATATTAACAAGCACAAACTAAGGGCAATGTTCCCCCAACTTGGCTTCATAATCAGTTACAGTAGCAATGTGCCACGGATTGCTGTCATTCAGTGTATTAATGTTATTTTTTTATTTTTATGTACCATCATTATCATTCATCGCAGTCATAAAGCACATTTGCCAATTGCCACTGTTATCTACTAGCTCTGATTCTCACTTTTGACTCTGTATTCTTTAATTTAGATAAAAAGACACAAGTAGGCAGGGGCATAAGTACTGTATAGCCATAGCAGCACAGACATCGCATGTGGTATGCACAGGAATGCAGTGCGATTCTTGTGTAAATCATATGCAGCGTCTGCATCGCACATGTGTGAACCCAGGCTAACCCAGATTTCTAGCCCTGAGCCATACTTCGCTTTGCCTGCTCTCACACTAGTAGCACACTAGAGGGTGCTACACATGTAACATGTTACAAACAGTGAAGTTATCCTTTAAATGAATAATAAATAAAATAAAGTAATACAGAAACCACATATAAGGATTGGTAAGCCTCAATGTAATACATATTTTTTTGAGCTTAATAGATTTAGCCCTGGTTCACACTGGGTACGATTTGGAACGATTTGAGATGCGATTTGACATGTCAAATCGCATCTCAAATCGGCAGCAATTGTCGGCAATGGCACTGTCCTAATCAGTGCGACGCCGCATCTGCGATTTCAAAAAGTAGTTCCTGTACTACTTTTTGCGTTTTCGGGCCGCGATCTACATTAAATTGCGGCCGAAATCGCGGCAAAATCGCGGCAAAATCGCGGCCGCGAAATCGCGGTAAAATCGCGCATTTTACCGCGATTTTGAATTCGCAGCAGTGTGAACCTAGGCTAAAATGGATAAATTTGGATAGGCTTGTAGTTTTTATTTTACTGTATGTTTGCTGGTTGGGACATTCTCCTTCACTCTCTGTCCCAGAGACACATCACGAAGTAGAAAGAAGTCTAGCCTAATGCTGGCCATACACTATAAGAAAAATCGTCCGAAATTCAGTCATTTAGACAGTTTGGGCCAGATCCACAGAACAATTACGCCGGCGTATCTATTGATACGCCGCGTAATTTCAAATTTTGCGCGTCGTATCTTTGTTTTGTATCTACAAAACAAAATACGACGGCATCTCGGATGGATCCGACAGGCGTACATCTTAGTACGCCGTCGGATCTTAGGTGCAATTTTTCAGCGGCCGCTAGGTGGCGTTTCCGTCGAATTCCGCGTCGAGTATGCAAACGTACGTCCGGCCGGTGCATTTTTTTACGTTGTTTGCGTTCGACTTTTTCCGGCGTATAGTTAAACCTGCTATTATGAGGCGTACTCAATGTTAAGTATGGCCGTCGTTCCCGCCTCGCATTTTGCATTTTTTACGTTGTTTGCGTAAGTCGTTCGCGAATAGGGATTTGCGTAGAATGACGTCACCGTCGTAAGCATTGGCTGGTTCCGGTTTAATTTCGAGCATGCGCACTGGGATACCCCCACGGACGGTGCATGCGCAGTTAAAAAAAACGTCGTTTACGTCGGGTCACGACGTATTTACATAAAACACGCCCCCATCACAGAGATTTGAATGGCGCGCCATTACGCCGCCAAAGATACACTACGCGATGTCCGCCGGGCACCCGCGATTACGGCAGGACCTTGGATCTGTGTGTGTAAACACACAGATCCATGTCCTGTCAGCGGTGAGGAGACCGATGTGTGTTCCCAGTACAGAAGAACACACATGGGTCTCCTCCCCTTGTGAGTCCCCTCCCCCTACAGTTAGAATCACTCACTAGGGAACATACTTAACCCCTTCAGCGTCCCCTAGTGTTAACCCCTTCCCTGCCAGTCACATTTACACAGTAATAAGTGCAGTTTTATAGCACTAATCGCTGTATAAATGTGAATGGTCCCAAAAATGTGTCAAAAGTGTCCGATATGTCCGTTGCAATGTCACAGTCACAATAAAAATCGCAGATCGCCGCCATTACTAGTAAAAAATAAATAAAAATAAAAATGCAATAAATCTATCCCCTATTTTGTAGACACTTTAACTTTTGCGCAAACCAATCACTATATGCTTATTGCGATTTTTTTACCAAAAATATGTAGAAGAATACGTATCGGCCTAAACTGTGGATTTTTTTTTTATAGATTTTTTGGGGATATTATAGCAAAAAGTAAAAAATATTGCATTTATTTCAAAATTGTCGCTTTATTTTTGTTTATAGAGCAAAAAATAAAAACCGCAGAGGTGATAAAATACCACCACATCTATTTGTGGGGAAAACAGGGAGTCAATTTTGTTTGGGAGCAACGTCGCACGACCGCGCAATTGTCAGTTAAATCGCAAAAAGTGCTCTGGTAAGGAAGGGGGTAAATTCTTCCGGGGCTGAAGTGGTTAATGACCAGACCATTTTTTGCGATATGGCACTGTGTCGCTTTAACTGACAATTGCGCGGTCGCGCGATGTTGTACCCAAACAAAATTGACGTCCTTTTTTCTCCACAAATAGAGCTTTCTTTTGGTGGTACTTGATCACCTCTGTGGTTTTAATTTTTTTGTGCTATAAACAAAAAAAGGCTGACAATTTTGAAAAAGAACACTATATTTTTTACTTTGTGCTATAATACATATCACCAAAAAATATATAAAAAAACAAATTTATTCATCAATTTAGGTCAATATGTATTCTGCTACATATTTTTGGTAAAAAATTGCAATAAGATGATATTCATTGGTTTGCGCAAAAGTTATAGCCGTAGTATGTGTGCGGTGGGCGGTCCAGAAGTAGTTAAATGTCACCAGAATATTTGCCTCTATTGAAAGATTTTCCTTCAAGTCCTCTTTCAATAAAAGCTTTAACATTTGGATTTCCCATCACTTTCCCACTGTCAATGGTCCCTAGGACAAACAGAAAGAGAGAATATCCCCAGTGGGGGTACAGAGAGCAATAAAAACCTGTTTGGCATTTAAAGTGGATGTAAACCCTCTTCTATACCCAGTGACGTGAACAGCCTCAGATGATACACAGTGATGAAACAAATCTCCCTACACAAGTTTTACATTTACATCTGCTGTCTTCAGCTTTATATATTCTTTAGAAAGTGCACACCGCGTTAGAGATGTTCTCTTCCTGTTCAGCAGTGGGAGTGGATTCTTGGCATGCAGCCAAGACAGCTAATTGAAGGAAAGGCACACACCCCCCTCCACCTAGGCAGAGACTTGCAGAGCCGTGCTGTGACAAGACAAGCTCTCTGCTAATCTATTTATAGCACCCACCCTCAACACAAATTTCAGGCTGGTTTTATCTTGGTTGACAGAGAACTTGTGAGAAGTTATCTTGCTGATAACAGCGCAGAAACAGCAGAAACACATGGGAGCTTTGGAGAGAGAGAGATAAGAAAACTCTACAGATATGCATATGTCAAATTTTATGATTTAGGTTTACATCCACTTTAACCACTTGCCGCCCGCCAATGACAAATTGACATCGGCAAAGTGGTTGTAATATCCTGAGTGGACGTCATATGACGTCCTCAGGATATTGAGCCGCTGCGCGCCCCCGGGGCGCGCATCGTGGCGATCGTTGTTGCAGGGTGTCAGTCTGACACGCCGCAACACCGATCAAGGTAAAGAGGCTCTCACGGAGACTCTTTACCACGTGATCAGTCGTGTCCAATCACGGCTGATCACGATGTAAACAGGAAAAGCCGGTAATCGGGTTTTCCACACTCGCGTCTGTCAGTCGCGAGTAGAGAGCCGATTGGCTGCTCCTGTGACAGGGGGGGGTTTGTGTTGATCGATTATCAGCAAAGCCCCCCCGAGGATGCCCACTGGACCACCAGGGATGCCCACTGGACCACCAGGGATGCAAAAAAAATCCCACAGGTATGCCACCCTAGACCACCAGGGATGACAATGACACAAAAAATGGATGCCAATCAGTGCTGCAATGGATGCCAATCAGTTCCCACAATGGGCATCACTGATTGGCAGGCATTGTTTGGCACTGATTGGCATCCATTAGTACAACACATCCGTGCCACCTATCCGTGCCCATCCATGCCGCCTATCAGTGCCCATCCTTGCCGCCTATCAGTGCCCATCCATGCTGCCTATCCGTGCCCATCTGTGCCGCCTATCTGTGCCCATCTGTGCCACCATTTAGTGCCCATCCATGCCGCCTATTCGTGCCGCCTATCTGTGCCCATCTGTGCCGCCTATCCATGCCCATCCATGCCGCCTATCCATGCCCATCCATGCCGCCTATCCGTGCCGCCTATCAGTGCCCATCCGTGCCGCATACTAGTGCCCATCAATGCCACCACATCAGTGCCACCTCATCGGTGCCCATCAGTTCCGCCTTATCTGTGCCCATCAGTGCAGTACCATCAGTGCCCATCAGTGAAGGAAAAAACGTACTTATTTACAATGTTTTATAACAGAAACAAAAAAAACGTTTTTTTTCTAAATTTTCGATAATTTTTTTTATTTTTTTTACAGAAAATAAATATCCCAGAGGTGATCAAATACCACCAAAAGAAAGCTCTATTTGTGGGTACAAAATGATAACAATTTAGTTTGGGTACAGTGTAGCATGACCGCGCAATTGTCATTCAAAGTGCAACAGCGCTGAAAGCTAAAAATTGGTCTGGGCGGGAAGGTGTATAAGTGCCCTGTATGGAAGTGGTTAAACACTATCCCCACCCCCAAAAAATCGAGGGTTGAAAATACAGTGGCACTGAAATAAAAAAGTAAAGATTTGCAATGTGGTATAGGGAATATCTAGAAATGCTAATTGTGCCCAAACATTACTGTGAAAACGTACCATTTGCCTGGAACACCTCCTGAAAATAGTAATACACTTCCTTAGGAGGGGGTGAGCACGTTACTGACCACCGCAGTAAACACTCCCATCACGGTGGTCAGTAAAATCAGACAAGCAGGAAGTGAACAGAACAGAGAAGAAATAGAGCAACTTCTGAGCAAAAACGAACAATGAGGAAGTGAAAAGAGAAATGTCTGCCGGTAAAGGATGCTTATAATGAAAAAAATAAATTTCCTTTAAAAACCCCTTTAATAGGTTTCCTTAAAGGGATTGTAAAGGTACAATTTTTTTTCCCTAAATAGCTTCCTTTACCTTAGTGCAGTCCTCCTTCACTTACCTCATCCTTCCATTTTGCTTTTAAATGTCCTTATTTCTTCTGAGAAATCCTCACTTCCTGTTCTTCTGTCTGTAACTCCACACAGTAATGCTAGGCTTTCTCTCTGGTGTGGAGTGTCATGCTCGCCCCCTCCCTTGGACTACAGGAGAGTCAGGACGCTCTCTACGTTGCAGATAGAGAAAGGAGCTGTGTGTTAGTGGGTGCCCTCACTCTCCTCTAGTCCAAGGGAGGGGGCGAGCACGACACTCCACACCAGGGAGAAAGCCTTGCATTACTGTGTGGAGTTACAGACAGAAGAACAGGAAGTGAGGATTTCTCAGAAGAAATAAGGACATTTAAAAGCAAAATGGAAGGATGAGGTAAGTGAAGGAGGACTGCACTAAGGTAAAGGAAGCTATTTAGGGAAAAAAAATTGTACCTTTACAATCCCTTTAAGGAAACCTATTAAAGGGGTTGTAAAGGAAATTTATTTTTTTCATTATAAGCATCCTTTACCGGCAGACATTCCTCTTTTCACTTCCTCATTGTTCGTTTTTGCTCAGAAGTTGCTCTATTTCTTCTCTGTTCTGTTCACTTCCTGCTTGTCTGATTTTACTGACCACCGTGATGGGAGGCTTTACTGCGGTGGTCAGTGATGTGCTCACCCCCTCCTGGGAACTACATCTGTGTGGCAGGACGCTCTCTACGTGTTAGGCCCCGTACACACGTCCGAGGAACTCGACGGGCAAAACACATCGTTTTGCTCGTCGAGTTCCTGTGAAGCCGCCGAGGATCTCGGCGAGCCGAAATTTCCCATTGAACAACGAGGAAATAGAGAACATGTTCTCTATTTCCTCGCCGAGATCCTCGTCGGCTTCCTCGGCCAAAAGTGTACACCCGCCCGGGTTTCTTGGCAGAATTCAGCTCCGATCGAGTTTCTGGCTGAATTCTGCCGAGAAACTCGGTCGTGTGTACGGGGCCTTAGAGACTTCAAGGAGGTGTGAATTACTGGGCGTGCCGCAATGCATACTGGGAAATGTAGTTCTTACATGAACAAATGATGCAAACCAGGAAGTGAATGAGAGAACAGAAACTAGAACGCCGGAGGTGATATAGATGAAGGAATTTAATAGGTATTTACTCGTTTTTTTAACAGAATCATTACACTATTCTGTCTGTCTACCTTGAAGACATTAATTTTAGGCAAAACATTTTTTTCCTTTACAACTCCTTTAAGCTTGGGGCACCTGTGTCAGGGATGTACATCATATTATTATAATTTTTTTTTTAATAAATTGTTAAAACAAGATTTAAAGTTAATAACAATTTAAATTATAAAAATGTAAAGCATAAAAAAAAATGACCTAAAGGCTTAATTTCCATGGACGTTTTTGGACGTTTTTACAGCCACCTTTCTGAGTGTTTTTTGCAGCTTAAAAACGGCTCTCCATGTTAGTCTATGGCCTCATGCCCACCATGACGTTTTTGAGCTGTAGATGGCTGAGCTGTTTTTAACCACTTGACCACTGGGCACGTAAACCCCCTTAATAACCAGACCAATTTTCAGCTTTCGGTGCTCTCACAATTTGAATGACAATTACTCAGTCAAACAACACTGTACCCAAATGAAATTTTCGTCCTTTTTTTCACACAAATAGAGCTTTCTTTTGGTGGTATTTAATCACCGTTGGGTTTTTTATTTTTTGCGCTATAAGAGAAAAAAGACTGAGAATTCTGTAAAAAATAATAATTTTTATTTGTTTCTGTTATAAAATTTGGCACATTTAGTATTTTTTCTTCATTCTTTTGCTTAAATGTGAAAGATGAAGTTACGCCGAGTAAATAGATACCCAACATGTCACCCTTCAAAATTGCACACGCTTGTGGAATGGCGCCAAACTTTGCTACTTAAAAATCCCCATAGACGACGTTGCAGGGTATTGTGGAGTATTGTGGGGTATTGCGGAGTATTGTGGGGTATTGCAGAGTATTGTGGGGTATTGTAGAGTATTGTGGGGTATTGTAGAGTATTGTGTGGTATTGCAGGGTATTGCGGAGTATTGCGGGGTATTGTGGAGTATTGCGGGGTATTGTGGGGTATTGCGGGGTATTGCAGGGTATTGCAGGGTATTGCGGGGTATTTCGGGGTATTGCGGAGTATTGCGGAGTATTGTGGGGTATTGCGGGGTATTGTGGGGCATTGCGGAGTATTGCGGGGCATTGCAGAGTATTGCGGGGCATTGCGGAGTATTTTGGGGCATTACAGAGTATTTTGGGGCATTGCAGAGTATGGGCGCATTGCAGAGTATGGGCGCATTGCAGAGTATGGGCGCATTGCAGAGTATGGGCGCATTGCAGAGTATGGGGGCATTGCAGAGTATGGGCGCATTGCAGAGTATGGGGGCATTGCAGAGTATGGGGGCATTGTAGAGTATGGGGGCATTGTAGAGTATGGGGGCATTGCAGAGTATGGGGGCATTGCAGAGTATGGGGGCATTGCAGAGTATTGCACAGGGAGGGATGGATGGATGGCTGGATCTGTGACTACATGTGTCACAGATCCAGCCCGCAGCAGCAGCAGCAGCTGCTGCTGCTTCCGCTCTCTCCCCTCTCCTCTCTCACACTGTACCGTTCGGTACAGAGAGGAGAGGGAGGAACCGGCGTCATCACATGACGCCGGTTTGTTTACTAGTGATCGCTCCGTCATTGGACGGAGCGATCACGTGGTAAATCGCCGCTATCAGCGGCGATTTACCGTGATCCGTGATCAGCCGGGTCCGGAGCGCGACTCTGGGAGGACGTACATTGACGCCCTCCCAGAGTTAAGCAACCGCCTTGTAGACGTATTTCGTCTATAGGGCGGTTGCTAACTGGTTAAGCTGCAAAAAAAAAACAGGACCAGTGCGTTCTGAAGCTCCAGCATTAGAGCTGTAAAAACGCCAGACGTTAAAAACCGCTCAAAAACGCTACTGCAGCGTTTTTGAGCTCCAGCTAAAAAAAAACAAAAAACATGGACAGGTGTTTTTAAGCTGTAAAAAGGCTAAAAAAAAGTGGCTGTAAAAACGTCCATGGAAATAAAGCCAAATAATTATATACTCCCTTGAGATGACATATCGTGGTTTTCACTCTGCAGGTTGGCATGCGATTATGGTTGGCAACTGGACATGTACTGGAAATCTAGAGTGTGCACGATGAGGTAAAAACAGGCGATGGATAAATGAATAGCATAGTGTCAGGTCAGCTGGCATAGAAATGAAATAGCACTGACATTTTTTGCATAGAAGCTCAGCACTGTTACTGAGGCGAGAAGGCTGCGCCACTCATCATTTTCTATCACGGCGTGTAAAAGCTTCAGTGATAAAACAATCAGTGCATAAAGTATTATGGTACAGCGGAGCTGGGAATATTCCCATTTACAATCCTGTATTTCCGCTGCTCACTTAGACAAACCTGTCTGAATATTATCATTGTGCACTGAACGCCGGGCTACAGTAAGTGTGTGAATTATGAATTATCTTTCATTTCACTTGTGTACCTCTGCTGTCTCAGGGATTCATGAATAACATCATTACTCATTTAATGCCACTTTGGTCACTGAACAAAACATTTATTTCTTAGTGATGACAAGTGTGCAATCTTATGTTGCTTTACATTTCGTACTTTACCGTCTTTCCAATAAAATAAACTTGCTTTTCAAGAAAGCCACTATATTTCATCCATGTGACGCTGTTTCATCTGTCTATCACAGCTTGTCATTTCTAGATACACCACACTGACATCTTTACCGGGTATCCGGCTACATTCCATGGACTGGTATCATAGATCATAGAAATACAAAAATATTCTGATGGCACATTAACGCCGCCAGTAGATATACGTCGGCGGGATGGCACAGCTGCGCAAACCACTGTACAGGTACGTTGCTTTGAATTTGCTGCCGTGCGGGCGCACACCCCTGCCGCAAGCTCCGTGCCCGTGGGAGTCTAGGGTGACCACGTGTCCCGGATTGCATTTTGCAGGTCTGTCCCAGGCACCTTCATTCCAGGACAATACAGTGTCCCGGAATGAAACTGACACAGCCCCCAAAAAAGGCTGCCACATCACCGCTTTACTCACTGACAGTACTTATATTGCCCGGGAATACCTGGAGGAGCACAGTCCCCGCCCCCTGCTTGTGATTGGAGAAGTCATAAATCCTGCCTCTTGTGTCCAATCACTGTGCTGTGATTTGTTACAGCACAAGCTGATTTTTGGGAAGGGGGGGTGTCCCTGAACGGTAGTTTGGAAATGTGGTCACCCTACGTGGGACCTGCGGACTCGATGTATGCCGCTGTCCCGCAATCATGTCACGGAGCTGCAGAACAGGGAGATGCCTGTGTAAACAAGGACACTGATCTACTGCTCCATGTGATCGTGAGTAGTGATCAATGTCGTGTCACTGGTAGCCCAGCCCCCTCTCAGTTAGAATCACTCTCTAGGACACACTTAACCCCTTCGTCGCCCCCTAGTGGTTAATCCCTTCCCTGCCAGTGTAATTTACACAGTAAATAGTGCATTTTTATAGCACTGATTGCTGTATAAATGACAATGGTTCCAAAATGGCGTCAAAAGTGTCCAGTGTGTCCGCCATAATGTCGCAGTCACGATAAAAATCGCAGATCGCTGCCATTACTAATAAAAACAATTATAATAAAAATGCCATAAAAGATCCCCTATTTTGTAGACGCTATAACTTTTGCGCAAACCATCAATAAATCAATAAACGCTTATTGCATTTTTTTTTTTACCAAAAATATGTAGAAGAATACATATCGGCCTAAACTGAGAAAAAAGGAAAAAAGTTTTTATATCTTTTTTGTGGATATTTATTATAGCAAAAAGTAAAAAATATTGCTTTTATTTTTTAAATGTACGCTTTTTTTTGTTTATAGTGCAAAAAATTTAAACTGCAGAGATGATCAAATACCACCAAAAGAAAGCTCTATTTGTGGGGGAAAAAGGACGTCAATTTTGTTTGGGAGCCACGTTGCACGACCGCGCAATTGTCAGTTAAAGCGACGCAGTGCCGAATTGCAAAAAGTGCTCTGGTCAGGAAGGGGGTAAATTCTTCCGGGGCTGAAGTGGTTAATAAGAGACTATTTCTGCTGGAAGGGAACAGAGAGTTTATAGTCTTATTGGTTCAATAGATTTGTTGCCAATATCCAGTGGCTGATAAGGTGATAATGGCATTCCAGGGGTAACATGGGTGTTAGAAAATAGATAAGGCATTAGTGTTAAAGTGGTTGTAAACCATTACATATACCCAGTAAAGTGACTGGCCTCAGGTGACACAAAAAGATGAAACTAATCCTCCTACATAAGTTATACCTTCAACCCTCTCTCCTCTACAATCGTTCAAAGTGCAGAATTTATACAGGTTGTCTGAGCTTTCACAAAGCAGGGGACAAGGAGCTGAAGTTACACATTGCAAATCTCAGTGAGGAGAGCTCTGAGAGCTGATTGGAGGGAAGGGACACACCCTTCTTCTGACAGGAGCAGAGCTAAGGCTGTCAATCACAGGCTGCGTTCTGGAGCATCTTCCCCTGTCATCCTTTTTCTCTTGCGGTCAGGAAAACTTTTCAGAATTAGCAGACAGAAATCACACAATGCTCTTAGTT
This sequence comes from Rana temporaria, assembly GCF_905171775.1. Classification (NCBI taxonomy): domain Eukaryota; kingdom Metazoa; phylum Chordata; class Amphibia; order Anura; family Ranidae; genus Rana; species Rana temporaria. Next base: position 107,683,417 of record NC_053490.1, on the reverse strand, counting down.
GAGACAACTACACACTATAGAAGGATATGCTTTGTTCATATTTCATGCCAGAGGTTTACAACCACTTAAAGTGTTACTAGACCCAGTAATATGAAAATAGTTAATCTGCCGCCGTCCCCCCCCCCCCACAGTGCCCACAGCTTATAAATCTTCTTTTTACATTAAAATATTGCCACTATATACCCCTTTCACTGATCTGTATACCTTGGTCAGTGATAAACTACACAGTTTTTCCAGTGCTGAGCGTTCAGGAAGGAGGAGATTTCCACTGCAGCCTGTATACACCAACATGTGTGATGTCAGTATCATGTGAGATGGCTAGTTCAGCTCAACAAGGAAATATTCTCTACAGCATAAAAGACACAACTGAGCATGTGCAGGTCGGCTACCCTACCTGTGTTAGCTGGCCTTCCCCAGACAGACAGTGCAGGGAGGGGAGGATCTGTGCATACAGGATAAAACAGCCTTTTTACACAATGCAGAGGATTAACCCCTTAAAGGGGTGGTTCCACCTAAAACTCATTTCTAGCAATATATTCGTAAGACCCGTTAAGCCAGCCTACCCGCAGTGTCTTTTTTTTTTTCCCCGTACATACCGAGATCTCGGGGGTCTCGTCCCTAGGCGGTGGGCGTTCCTATTTGATTGACGTTCCTCGGACGGGCGCATACGTGACGTCACGACTTTCCGAAAGAAGCCGAACGTCGCCGCGCAGGTGCCGTATAGAGCCGACTCTATACGGCGCCTGCGCGGCGACGTTCGGCTTCTTTCGGAAAGTCGTGACGTCACGTATGCGCCCGTCCGAGGAACGTCAATCAAATAGGAACGCCCACCGCCTAGGGACGAGACCCCCGAGATCTCGGTATGTACGGGGAAAAAAAAAAAGAAGCCAGCCTACCCGCAGTGTAACGGGTCTTACGAATATATTGCTAGAAATGAGTTTTAGGTGGAACCACCCCTTTAAGTTCCACAATGAATACAACAAGCATGCTGTGCTGCATATACAGACTGATTTTACTATTGTGGGTTTAGTAACACTTTAACCCCTTCCCGACCGCCGCATGTACATTTACGTTGGCAGAATGGCACGTACAGGCACATTGGCGTACCTGTACGTCCCTGCCTTTCCGCGGGTCGGGGGTCCGATCGGGACCCCCCCCGCGACATGCGGCGGTCAGGTTCCCGCGGGGAGCGATCCGGGACGACGGCGCGGCTATTCGTTTATAGCCGCTCCGTCGCGATCGCTCCCAGGAGCTGAAGAACGGGGAGAGCCGTATGTAAACACGGCTTCCCCGTGCTTCACTGTGGCGGCGTATCGATCGAGTGATCCCTTATATAAGGGAGACTCGATCGATGATGTCAGTCCTACAGCCACACCCCCCTACAGTTGTAAACACACACTAGGTGAACATTAAATCCTACAGCGCCCCCTGTGGTTAACTCCCAAACTGCAATTGTAATTTTCACAATAAACAATGCAATTTAAATGCATTTTTTGCTGTGAAAATGACAATGGTCCCAAAAATGTGTCAAAATTGTCTGAAGTGTCCGCCATAATGTCGCAGTCACAAAAAAAACGCTGATCGCCGCCATTAGTAGTAAAAAAAAATAAAAAGCAATAAAACTATCCCCTATTTTGTAAACGCTATAAATTTTGCGCAAACCAACCGATAAACGATTATTGTGATTTTTTTTTACCAAAAATAGGTAGAAGAATACGTATCGGCCTAAACTGAGGACAAAAAAAATGTTATATATGTTTTTGGGGGATATTTATTATAGCAAAAAGTAAAAAATATTGAATTTTTTTCAAAATTGTCGCTCTATTTTTGTTTATAGCGCAAAAAATAAAAACCGCAGAGGTGATCAAATACCACCAAAAGAAAGCTCTATTTGTGGGGGAAAAAGGATGCCAATTTTGTTTGGGAGCCACGTCGCACGACCGCGCAATTGTCTGTTAAAGCAACGCAGTGCCGAATTGTAAAAACACCTTGGGTCTTTAGGCAGCATATTGGTCCGGTCCTTAAGTGGTTAAAGTTGGCCATATACCAATAGAATTGTATTTAAAAAAAAAAAGGGGGGGGGTTTTGGAATGTTTGTTCAATTTTCTATTAGTTAATGGGGTCAAATTGATGATCCTTTTCAATTGTAGAGATGAGCGAAAATTTAAGGAGAAGAATGGACATGTTTTCTCTCGAAGGCATGCAGGAGTTACTTAATGATGTTCACGAACCTTCCTTTGCTAATTGGTTACATTTTTTTTCTATTGGGTATGCTATCAGGGTAATTTTAAAGGGTAGTTTCACATTTGTGTTCAAAGTTACTATACAATAAAGGGGACCCAGTAATCAAATGAAAAAATTGTTCAGTGGCAAACAAATTAAATTACTTTAACCACTTCACGCCCGGCCTATAGCAAAATTAGTGCCCATCAGTGCCACCTATGAGTGCCTATCAGTGCCCCCTATCAGTGCCCATCAGTGCCACCTCATTGGTGCCACCTCATCGGTGCCGCCTTATCCTGTCAGGTGCAGCCATATCAGTGCTGTCATTGAAGAAAAATTCAGCACTGAAAGCTGAAAATTGGCTTGGGTAGGAAGGTGTATAAGTACCTGGTATTGAAGTGGTTAAAAGATATTGTTGTAGAACAAAGATGGCTTCTCTAAAGGATTAGTTCCCCGTTGTTGGCATGAAAAGCAGTAGTAAACACTGCATGGTGATTTGTACTTACAGGTAAGCTTCTAATAAAGCTTACCTGTAGGCAGAGCTTTTTTTCTCAGAAAATAGGTGCAGGAACTCAACCACGACCCCGTTTAGATTTCACAAACAGTAGAAGGGTCTTAAAGGGGCATTAAATACCAGGATTGCATTACATACAGAGTGCAGAGTTTAGGTGGTTACATACAGAGTGCAGAGCTGTCACTTGTAAACACAGAAACCAGACTTCTGTGTTTACAAGTGATTGTGGTGAGCAGGCACCAAAGGGTCTGAGCCAGAGGTGGTGGAACTGAGTTCCCCCAGGTTCCCCCTGAAAAAAAGCCCTGCCTGTAGGTACAATGCATATTTCCTAAATGGGCACTGTTTAGGAGATATTTTCTATTTCTGCAGCCAGTGATGTTACTTACACATGTGCACAGCACTCTGAAATGAAGGCATACTGAGTATGCTGTCAATCCAAAGCACTGTGCCAGAGACGTGGCCCCCGTGCGTATACCCAGGAGTGACTTCATTGTGGCTTGGCCATTTAAACAGCCTGAGCCCACGAACCTGGAAGGAAGACCTGGTGAAGATGGAAGCCCTGTCAGTGGTGAAAGTGTACCGCTGGAGGGCTTTGTTTTAGGGTAAGTCTTTCATAATGTGCTAGTATGCAATGCTCTTTTTTTTACTGAACGAAGTGTTATAAAATACTGGGGCCCTTTTTATTGCATAGCAAATTGTAATACAATGGTGAACTAACCTTTTAAGCATGCTATACATACCTAAGTATTCTTCTCTGCCAACTCAGTCCACATAGGATGTGACAGTACTGGGAGTTACATGCTCCCCATACAATCTTGTTGCTTTTACCTGACTTTTGTTATATATGGTACCTCAGCCCTAATAAAATGTATTGGGTGGCAAAAATATGAATACAATCTATACACTAGGGGGAAAACCTCTGGGGGAATCTAGGATGGAATAGGACCTGGGGGTCCTAGTAGATAATAGGCTCAGCAATGGCATGCAATGCCAAGCTGCTGCTAACAAAGCAAACAGAATATTGGCATGCATTGAAAAAGGGATAAAGCTATAATTCTCCCACTCTATAAGACTCTGGTCCGGCCGCACCTGGAGTATGCTGTCCAGTTCTGGGCGCCACACCTCAGGAAGGATGTACTGGAAAAGGAGAGAGTACAAAGAAGAACAACAAAGCTAATAAAGGGTCTGGAGGATATTAGTTATGAAGAAAGGTTGTGAGCATTGAACGTATTCTCTCTGGAGAAGAGACGCTTGAGAGGGGATATGATTTCAATTTACAAAAAAACTTTTTTGTGGAAGGGAAAGAAATGGCTGTTTGTCTGTGTCCATGTGCAAAAAGTTTTTGCACATGGATACAGACAAAAAGCCATTTCTTCAGAACAAAAGACATTAAGATATCTTCCTGTGCTTGTGAACCATCTGCAGTGAGTCTGTTGGGAGACTTTAAACCCCTGTGCTTAGAGAGACCGCTGTGATAGCGGTCACCTACCTTTGGTAAGGAGACTACAATACCAGTATTTGGGTGTCTTATTGGTGGAAGAAGATCCCTCTTTTCACAAACTAAACTTTGTGCACCATTATGAATTACACTATAAGGATTGTTTCTTTCATGGTTTATCGATTCAATCATTAACCACTTGCCGACCAGCCGCCGTCATTCTACAGCGGCAGGTCGGCTCTCCTGGGCGAGAGCACGTAGTATAACGTCAGCTCTTAGAGTGCCCACTAGGGGCGTGCGCGCCCCCCGCTCGCCCCCGACTCCTGTGCGTGTGCCCGGCGGGCGCGATCGCCGCCGGGCACATGCGATCGCTCGTTACAGAGCGGGGACCGGGAGCTGTGTGTGTAAACACACAGCTCTCGGTCCTGTCAGCGGGGGAAATGCTGATCTTCTGTTCATACAATGTATGAACAGAGGATCAGTGTTTCCCCTAGTGAGGCCACCCCCTCCCCTTCACTGCCAGTGGCATTTTTATAGTAATCCAATGCATTTTTATAGCACTGATCGCTATAAAAATGCCACTGGTCCCAAAAATGTGTCAAAAGTGTCCGAAGTGTCCGCCATAATGTCGCAGTACTGAAAAAAAATCGCTGATCGCCGCCATTACTAGTAAAAAAAATATATTAATAAAAATGTAACTTTTGCGCAAACCAATCAATAAACGCTTATTGCGATTTTTTTTACGAAAAATACGTAGAAGAATACGTCTCGGCCTAAACTGAGGAAAAAAAATGTTTTTTTATATATTTTTGGGGGATATTTATTACAGCAAAAAGTAAAAAATATTAATTTTTTTCAAAATTGTTGCTCTATTTTTGTTTATAGCGCAAAAAATAAAAACCGCAGAGGTGATCAAATACCACCAAAAGAAAGCTCTATTTGTGGGAAAAAAAGGACGCCAATTTTGTTTGGGAGCCACGTCGCACGACCGCGCAATTGTCAGTTAAAGCAACGCAGTCCCGAATCGCAAAAAGTGCTCTGGTCTTTGACCAGCAATATGGTCCGGGGGGTAAGTGGTTAATGTGGGACTATTTATTCACCATTTATTTTCTAATTTTTTCCTTTTTTTATCACCTGTCGGCTTTGAATATATTTTAAACACATTTATATTGTATACCTGTGTTCACTTATTAGGTTTGTCACGGTTTATATGTTTAGCGCTGTACCTTGTTTCATTCACATATAAAAGATTGCAATCAAATACATCAAGGGTTATATATGTCATGTGTACATCCATCAATGAAGTCTTCAATATTAATCTGTAAAGACACCTCAACACGTTTCAACTCATGATGAGTCTTCATCAGGAGGTAAATAGTACATTACAGAACCCAATGAGGCATGAATAAAAGAGAGGATGCAAATCCAGGTCAGATGAGCTGCTAGCCCAGCCACACCTTCAAAAAGGAGAAGGAATGGTAACCTAGTATATGTAGAGAGGGGGCCTAAAACTATAGGGCTTGTAGGGATCTCGGCCTCTGGTAATATATATCTAAGTATATTTCCATGCCACATGAGTCCAGAAAGGATGCAACAGTACTGGAAACTGGCCACTTAGGCACTGGGTACTTTATGGCAAATGTTGCATGCACCCCCATTCTTAAGTGGACCAGATATCCATGGGGGTCTGGCAGCAGCTCAGAGCACTGAGGATAAGCAGGAGTATAAGAATCGGATGCTTAAAGTCTTGTCTCTAAAGCAAACTCATTAATTAGCCCAGTAGGGGCAAAGTACAAGTTCACTTTAATAATAACTGAGTAGGTACCGTCAGATTGACAGGGTGATCATAAATTCAGCATGCAGACATTTCTTTCAATTTAACAGATGACTCATTGCACAATATGTCCTGATAATTTCTGCACTGAAGGACCTGCAGAGTACATGAGGCGGCTGGAGTGGACTAAAAGAGAGCTTAAAAGCCCTTCATTATGCATTCTAATAAAATGCTGTCTTCATGAAAACAGTATTAAAAAAAAGGTGTTTGCATACTCAGGGCTGTTTGGCACAGGCAAAATAGTTTCGCTGGAGAGGTTTTTATCATTCATCAGATTGTACCTTGTGGCTCACATCGTAGCTTTCTCTGCCAAGTCAAAGATTTTTTTTTTGAGAGCGAGTCTAGGTGCTGTTACATCAGCATATACATCAGTCCAGAGCAGCAGAATTGTATTACCTCACAGCTGTTGTGATCTACGAATGTATTTCTGCAATAGCAAAATGTTGTTTTCTCTGCATCAAATTTTACAAATCGATTGGCTAATTTAAAAAGTAAAGACTGTATAAATATACACAAATCCAAAGGGTCAAATCCAAATAGTGAAAACAGTGATAAAAAGTAAAGATGTTCTCCAATGTTACCTGCTTTAAAAATGAAGCCTCCAGTGGATCTGTGGTTATGGGGACTATTTTACCTCAGGTTTGGTGTGCTAAGGTTCATTCTGATTAACAAACTGGACAACCAGGTCTGATAGTCAACTTCCCTGCATCACAAAAGGCCAGCTCAATTGTACATGCCTCTAATCCAGTGTTTTTCAACCTTTTTTTGTGGCACACTTTTTTCATGAAAAAAATCACGAGGCACACCACCATTAGAAAATGTTAAAAAATTCACGAGAAAGCCAGCCACTGTCTGTAAAAAAACAATACCAAGGTTATGGCTGATGTCTTCAGCCATAACCACAGGCAAACAATTTAAAATCTGTAATTTTGTGCTCTTGTGAAAAAAAAAAAACCTACATAACACTTGTTACACTTTTACATTGACTCATTCCATTGCAGACATGGTGATTTAATATTTTTTTTATATATTATAGATGGGCTATGTGGGTTATTATTGATAATGATAACTGTATACTTCAATACTGCAGTTTGGCCGCAGCGCAGGTGTAGCGGTTTTCATGTGGTTTCTCATAAACTTCTATTATGTCTATTAATTTTTGGTAATTTTCTGAAAGCACACCAAAAATGAGGGACATAATATAAGTCTGAGAAACCACATGAAAACCGCAGGTACACTGCGCTACACCTGCACTGCGGCCAAACTGCAGTATTGAAGTATACAGTTATCATTATCAATAATAACCCACATAGCCCATGTAAATATATTACATTTAAAATAAATCACCATGCCTGCAATGAAGTGAGTCACTGTGAAAGTGCCAAGTGTTATGTAGGTTTTTTTTTTTTTTTATACACACCATGCCTGCAATAAAACTATTTACATTCAAAGTGACAGGTACAAATACTTTCACCTCTATTTCTCTCTCGTTCTTATTCCCCCTCAGGGAAAAGCACGCCAGGCAGAGTTTGATCCCGGGAACCCGCGTCTCTCACATCACACGTAACAGTGCGTGCGCCCGACCCTCCCATAGCAACCGATGACGTATTCGGTTGGCAAGACGCGGTCGGGAGGCCCACACAGCTGCACAGCTTCCCGAGTGTCGGGAAGTGAGTTTAAGACAGCGGATTGGCACCGCTGTAAAGGCGTAAAATAACAAAGTGCCCAGCAGCAGCTGTTACATCAGATAGCAGCCATAGCTGCCTATATTGGGGGTCATTTTGCCACGGCACACCAGGGGACTCTTCACGGCACACCAGTGTGGTTGGGAAACACTGCTCTAATCCACATTAAAACTGGTTACAAACCAACAAAATTGGCACCACTAGAAATACAGCTATGGTACATGAGGATATATATCAATTCTGCTGCACAAAAAGGCAAAACTAAACAGGAGCAGCAAGTCAGACTGTAATGCCCCATACACACAAATGGAATTTCCGATGGAAAAAAGACTGATGGACTTTTTCCATCGGATTTTCCGATCGTGTGTAGCCCCATCGGAGTTTTTTAATCGAAAATTCCGATGAATTCCATCGGACTTTAGATATAGAACATGTTCTATATTTTTCTGATGAAGTTCAGTCGGAATTCCAATGTGATTTGGCCAGGCAAAAGCCCGATCGTGTGTACGCGGCATAAGAGTTTACCATCATTCATACATTTCTACCTCTGCTGCTATAAAGTAGTGCTGTGCTAGAATAAAAAGCCTATGTCAACAGCACAGCAAGGATCCTCATCCAAATGTTTATTCTGTGATTACAGCTCAGTGGTAAGTGCAACATTTCAGGACCACACAGCACTCTTCGTCAGGCATATGGAGGTAGTTTTCGCAGTGGACAGTGTTGGTAGGGCAGGGGAGAGTGGTGTCAGTAGTTTATTTTATTACACTTTTTTTTTCATTTTTTTTTATTACACTTTTTATATTTTTTTAGACACAAATAGGGCTGTCTCTCATTTAGCATATGTATATGAGAAGCCTACACCTATCAAGATGGCTGAAGATATCGAACCAGCTGAAGGTGTCAGCCCTGGCAAGAGCCCTGGCAAGACAATTGAAGCTTGTGTTTGCCACATCACTATAGAACCATTTTAGAAAATGGTCAGGGTCAGATTTTTTATTCTGTGTATAATTTTCTTAATGCACACGCTCCTTGAAATGGCAATAAGTAAGCAGGCGCTGCAGTAACTGTCAGCAGGAGACGGGAACCATAAGCCAAAGTATACAGTGAGGGTTATTTACGAAAGGCAAATCCACTTTGCACTACAAGTGCAAACTACAACAGCACAGCAAGGATCCTCGTAATAAAGTCCAAATGTTTATTCTGTGATTACAGGTCAGTGGTAAGTGCAACGTTTCGGGACCACACAGCACTCTTCGTCAGGCATATGATATCATATGCCTCACAAAAAGGTCCTGCGTGGCCCCGAAATGTTACATGTAACAATGAGATGTGATCATCGAATAATTGCTTGGACTTTTTTTGAAGGATCCTTGGGTGTGTTAGCGACATACTAGGGGTCATTTACTAAAGGCAAATCCACTTTGCACTACAAAGGCAAAGTGCAAACTACAAAGGCAAAGTGCACTTGAAATTGCACTGAAAGTGAACTTGGAAGTGCAGTCGCTGTAAATCTGAGGGGTAGAGGGGCATTAAGAAAATTATACACAGAATACAAAATCTGACCCTGACCATGTTCTAAATGGCTCTATACTGATGTGGCAAACACAAGCTCCTTTAATTGTCTTGCCAGGGCTGACACCTTCAGCTGGTTCAATATCTTCAGCCATCTTGATAGGTGTAGGCTTCTCATATACATATGCTAAATGAGAGACAGCCCGATTTGTGTCTAAAAAAATATAAAAAGTGTAATAAAAAAAAATGAAGAAAAAAAGTGTAATAAAATAAACTACTGACACCACTCTCCCCTGCCCTACCAACACTGTGCACTGCGACAACTCCCTCCCCCCAAAAAGCATTGTAATTTTTATTTTTTTAAACAAATTAAAAATTAAAAAACGACCAAATTATTTTGTCACGAGGGTGGGTGGGGTTGCGGGCACGAAGCGCCACCTCCCTAAAAATGAGTTTGCCAGCTCCACGAAATTAGTTTTTGCAGGTTGGGATGTCTCAGAGGACAACTGCACTTTGCAAAGTGCACAGTCTATTTGCCTTTAGTAAATCAACCCCTTAGTGGTGGAAGCACCTTGCTGACTGAGTCACCTATATACACTTACATAGTTACATACATATAGCTGGATTCACAAAGAGTTACGCCGGCGTATCAGTAGATCTAAGCCGTCGTATGTTTAAGTGTATGCTCAAACTGAGATAGACTTAAACCTATCTTAGGGTGCAATATTTCCGCTGGCCGCTAGGTGGCGCTTTCGTTGAGTTTGGCGTAGAATATGCAAATGACTAGATACGCCGATTCACGAACGTACGCTTGCCCGTCGCAGTAAAGATACACCGTTTCCGTAAGAGGTACGCCGGCATAAAGATAAAGCTGCCCCCTAGGTGGCCTAGCCAATGTTAAGTATGGCCGTCGTTCCCGCGTCAAAATTTCAAAATTGTGCGTCGTTTGCGTAAGTCGTCCGTGAATGGGGCTGGACGTAATTTACGTTCACGCCGAAACCAATACGTCCTTGCGGCGTACTTTGGAGCAATGCACACTGGGATATGTACACGGACGGCGCATGCGTTCGTAAAAAACGCCAATCACGTCGGGTCACTAGTCATTTACATAAAACACGCCCCCCTGTTCCTAATTTGAATTAGGCGCGCTTACGCCGGCCCGTTTACGATATGCCGCCGTAACTTAGGAGGCAAGTGCTTTGTGAATACAGCACTTGCCTCTCTGGCTGAAGGCGGCGTAGCGTATATGCGATACGCTACGCCGCCTGAAAGTTACGCTGCCCTACCTGAATCCAGCTAATACATTTTTGTAAGGAGGCACTATTGTCTAATAGAGATGGGTTTAGCGCTGCTCTTGAAGTTTCTTTTCGGTTTGTCACAATTGGAATCATAATTGTACCACAGCGGCTTTATCCTGCAAATTCGTTCTGTTTTATTGTTTGCACCCAGCGCGGATCAATTTTGTATTTGTAATTGTTGTGGGTTACTGCATTTCACACATTGCTCTTTTCATTACCTAAGACAATGACCTTTATCTTACATCACTATGCTACAATTTGATCGTTATAGCAGCTCATTATTGTACAATTCCACCTCAGCAATTGAATGCATTGGTATAAAGAGCAGAAAGGCTTTACTTGGATCTTTTTTATCGTTATATGTGTCAAATCCATTTACACAGGGAAATGCCTTGTTATAGCACAAATATGCTTAAAGAATGAAATCAGTATCATAAAGAATATACAACCCCTGGGCAATTTTCTGGCTAAAAAAAAAGACGAATGAATGACTTTCATGAAAAGACTTCCATTTGTACAGGTACAGGGTGTTTGTGTAAAGCTCCTGATTGCACAGACAGGGCCCAGTGAGTGTAGTACACATTGGTCACATCTGTACAAGAAAGAGAGACAGATGGGATGAGAAGAGGATCATCCATCATTTCCCAACTCCCCAGGGATAAAGACTGAGCACAGCACAGTAAACTGCTCATTCACATACAACACAACAGCCAAGCTGACTAGCTATACTATAGTAGGGGACAATGCATGGCTGCTTGGGTTCAAGAGCAAATTATTATTATTTTTCAATTAAATATTTAATATGCTTCAGTTGAATTAAGCCAGCTTCACTTGCTTGTTTTTCTGCTTAATATTTATATTCCAGTTAAGTAGACTATTTCTGTAAGGTTTACTCCTAGATTTATTTATAAACACAATGGGGGAGATTCACAAAGAGATACGACGGCGTATCTCCTGATCCACCGTCATATCTCTGAGATCCGACGGTCGGATCTATGCGACTGATTCATAAGAATCAGTTACGCATAGATCTCCCTTAGATCCGACAGGTGTAAGTGACTTACACCGTCGGATCTTAGGCTGCAATCTTCCACTGGCCGCTAGGTGGCGTTTCGTGTTTTACTCGCGACGAATATGCAAATGAGGAGATCCACCGATTCAGAAACGAACGCCTGCCCGTCGCTTTTTTTTTTTACGTCGTTTGCGTTCAGCTTTTTCCGGCGGATAGTTACCCCTGCTATATGAGGGGTAGCTAATGTTAAGTATGGGCATCGTTCCCGCTCCGAGTTTTGAATTTTTACGTTGTTTGCGTAAGTCGGTCAGGAATACGGATTGTCGTAATTTACGTTCACGCCGAAAACAATGACGTCCTAGCGACGTCAATTGGAGCATGCGCACTGGGAAATTTCGCCGGCGGCGCATGCGCAGTTAAATCGGCGCGGGGACGCGCCTGATTTAAATTGTACACTCCCCCTAGCCGCGGAATTTGAATTCCGCCGGGGGAGTTACGATCCGCCGGCGCAAGTTTGGAGGTAAGTGCTTTGTGAATACTGCACTAGCCTCTCAAAATTGCGCCGGCGGATCGTAAATCAGATAGATTACGCGGATCTAAAGATCCGCTAATCTATCTGAATCTACCCCAATGGTCATTATTTTAGGGCTCATTCACACCATTTTTTGGCATAAGTGGTTGTAAACCCTTACATATACCCAGTGAAGGGACTATCCTCAAATGATACACAGAAATTAAACAAATCCTCCTACATAAGTTGTACCTGTCCATCTGCAGTATTCTCTTCTGTACATACGTTCAAATTCCTAAAATTAGAAGCTTGTCTGAGGTTCAGAAAAAAGGGGGTGGGCAACTGAAATTACAGAGCTCAGTGAGGAAAACGCTAAAGCCTTGTACACACGATCAGTCCATCCGATGACATCGGTCTGAAGGACTGTTGTCATTGGTTAACCGATGAAGCTGACTGATGGTCCGTCGCACCCACACACCATCGGTTAAATAACCGATCGTGTCAGAACGCGGTGACGTAAAACACGACGACGTGCTGAAAAAACTGAAGTTCAATGCTTCCAAGCATGCGTCGACTTGATTCTGAGCATGCCTGGATTTTTAACCGATGGTCGTGCCTACTAACGATCGGTTTTGACCTATCGATTAGGAATCCATCAGTTAAATTTAAAGCAAGTTGGCTTTTTTTTAACCGATGGTTAAATAACCTATGGGGCCCACACACGATCGGTTTTGACCGATGAAAACGGTCCAAGCAGAACGTTGTCCTCTGGTTAACCTATCGTGTGTACGAGGCCTATTGCCGCTGGCACACGATCGGAAATTCCGTCAAGAAAAGTCCGATGTGAGCTTTGTGTGTAGGCTCCAACGGAATTTTTCTGTCTGAATTTCTGCCAAGATAAATTTGAGAGCTGGTTCTCAAATTTTCCGACGGGAAAAGTTCTTGTCGGAAATTCCGATCGTCTGTATGCAATTCCGGCGTAGAAAAATCCTACGCATGCTCGGAATCAAGCCGACGCATGCTCGGAAGCATTAGACTTAATTTTTCTCGGCTTGTTGTAGTGTTGTACGCCACTGCGTTCTTGACAGTCGGAATTTGGTGTGTACGCAAGACAAGTTTGAGCCAAAATGATGTCGGAAAAAAATCCACAGTTTTCTTGTCGGAATTTCCGATCGTGTGTACGCGGCACAAGAGCTGATTGGAGGGAAGCGCCACACCCCTGCTCTTCACAAAGCATACAGGAGCAGAGCTGAGGCTGTCAATCTGTTGGAGATCCCTCCCCTGTCACTATTTTTCTCTTGGTGTCAGGGAAACTCACCAGAAGTGATTCATGCTGATAGCGGAGGAACAAAGCAGCAGACAGAAATGCCACTTAGTGCATTTATTTGAGACCAATACACACTATGGAGGGATATGCCTTTGTTCAAATTTCGAGTCTAATGCCGGGTACACACGAGAGGATTGATCCGCAGATACGGTCCGCCGGACCGTATCCGCGGATAAATCCTCTCGAGGATTTCCGCGGATTTTGATCCGATGGAGTGTACTCACCATCGGATCGAAATCCACGCCGAAATCCCATCGCGATGACGTGTCGCGCCGTCGCCGCGATAATGACGCGGCGACGTGCGCGACGCTGTCATATAAGGAATTCCACGCATGCGTCAAATCATTACGACGCATGCGGGGGATTCATTCGGACGGATGGATCCGGTGAGTCTGTACAGACCAGCGGATCAATCCGTTGGGATGGATTCAAGCGGATAGATTTTAAAGCATGTCTTAAAATTTTTATCCGCTGGAAATCCATCCCAAGGGATAAAAATCCGCGGAAACAGATCCGCTGGATTGTACACACCAGGGGATCTATCCGCTGGAGCCGGTCCGTGGATCAATTCCAGCGGATGGATCCTCTCGTGTGTATGGGGCCTAAGGTTTACTACCACTTTAATACTGGGCACTTTTACCCCTTTCCTGCCCATACCAATTTTCAGGTTTCAGCGCTGTTGCACTTTGAATGACAATTGCACGGTCATGCAATACTATACCCATATGAAATTTCTATAATTTTTTTCACACAAAAAGAGATTTCTTTTGGTGGTATTTAATCACCACTGGGTTGTTGTTGTTTTTTGTTTTCTAAAGAAACAAAAAAGGCCAAAAAGTAAGAAAAAAAATGCGTTTTTCTTTGTTTCTATTATAACATTTTGCAAATAAATAATCTTTCTAATTACATTTAGGCCAAATTGTATTGTGCTACCTTTCTTTGGTGAAAATAACCCAAATCACTGTTTATTATTTAGTCTGTAGGGAAGTTATAGGGTCCACAAACATATATACACGGACGGCCACTTTATTAGATACAGCTGTTCAATTTCTTGGTAACACAAATTGCTAATCAGCCAATCACATAGCAGCAACTCCATGCATTTAGGCATCTAGATATGATGAAGTTGACTCGCTGAAGTTCAGACTGAGCATCAGCATGCAAAAGAAATGGGATTCGTGAGTGAGTGAGTGAGTGAGTGAGTGAGTGAGAAACTTATATAGCGCAAACAAATGCGAACTTAATCGCCTCAAGGCGCTGGCATCCAGAGTTGTACAGGTCTTCAGAAGAGGTGGGTCTTCAGTTTTTTCCTAAAAACCCGATGGTTTTCTTCCAAGCGGATAGTCGTGGGTAGAGCATTCCAGAGCCGTGGTCCTTGGACCGAGAATCTACGTTCTCCCTTAGATTTGTAGCGAGATTTGGGGATTTGGAGAAGGTTTTGGTTGGTTGATCGGAGCACGCGCTGGGTGACGTAGGGTTTTATTTTCTCGCTTAAGTATTGAGGAGCTTTACCCTGTATACATTTGTGGGTGAGGCAGAGAGTCTTGAATGTCACCCGGTCCTGTATGGGCAGCCAGTGGAGGGACCTCAAGGCCGGGGAGATTGGTTCCCACGGCTTTTTACCAGTTACCAGTCTGGCTGCCGTGTTCTGGACGACTTGTAGATGTGAAATCTGGTATTTTGGTAGTCCTAAGTAGAGGGAGTTTGCGTAGTCGAGTCGTGAGTTGATGATTGTTCCAACCACTACTGCTGTGTCCTCTTCCGGGATGAAGGGGATGAGTCTACGTAGCATGCGGAGCAGATGATGAGAACCGCTGACGACTGATCCTATTTGTGCATCCATCGTCATGTCTGCGTCAAAGATGACTCCGAGACTTTTGACTTTGTTGCTTGGCGCAATGGTTTGTCCGAGGATGGTGGGTGGTGTCCATGTGGTCCTGGAAATGGATTTCCTATTTGCGTGAAGGGTGAGTAGTTCTGTTTTGGATCCGTTGAGTTTGAGGGAGCTTTCAGTCATCCAGTTGTCGATCAGTGTGAGGCATTTTCCAAGTTCATGAAATTGTTCTTTTTTGTTGGTGATTCGAAGGTAAAGCTGCGTGTCGTCCGCATAGGAGTGGTAGCGCAGGTCCTGTTTGCTGATGATTTTGAGGAGCGGGCGGATGTAGATGTTGAAGAGTACAGGTGAGAGGGGTGATCCTTGAGGAACTCCGCATGAAATGGTCCGAGTTTCTGATGTAAAACCTCCTAGGCTGCATATTTACGCTGGCCGCTAGGTGGTGCTTCCGTATGTTTTACGCGAGGAATATGCAAATTAGGATATACGCCGATTCAGAAACGAACGACCGGCCGGCGCTTTTTTTTTACGTCGTTTGCGTTCGGCTTTTTCCGTCGTAAAGTTACCCCTGCTATATGACGGGTATGTGCGGCGTATGTTAAGTATGACCGTCGTTCCCGCGTTGAATTTTGAAAATTTGACGTCGTTTGCATAAGTCGTTCGCGAATACGGCTGGACGTAATTTACGTTCACGTCGAAACCAATGAAGTCCTTGCGACGTCATTTAGAGCAATGCACACTGGGATATTTTACGGACGGCGCATGCGCCGTTCAAAAAAAACTTAAAAACCGCGGGGTCAAGACAAATTTAAATACTACACGCCCCCAACATCCCCATTTGAATTACGCGGCCTTACGCCACAACACATACGTTACGCCGCCGTAAATATGGGCGCAAGTTCTTTCTGAATACAGAACTAAGCGCCCAAAGTTACAGCGGCGTAACGTATCGGAGATACGTTACGCCGGCTGGACAGATACGCTCAGGTATCTGAATCCGGCCCAACATGTTTAGTAATTATGCATATGAGCGTATCATTTTTTTTTTTTTGGTGGGGGAGTGGATCTTGGGTGGGAGTTCCCACACTTTTTTCCCCAGGACTTGACCCCTGATAGTGAGCCTATAGGGTGGATGGGCCCTGAATCCATGCCCACCTTGCAACTTACAGGACTTAAAGGATCTGCTACTGATGGCTTGGTGCCAGATACCACAGCATACCTTCAGATGTCTAGTGGCATACATGCCTCGATGTGTCAGGGCTGTTTTGGTGGCCTACTCAATAGGTGGCCGGTCATACATTTTTCTGGTGTATAGTAGTAGTAACTAGACTGTGGGATTATGGGAGATGAGAAATGCTTTGATCCTGGCTTTTGGTCGGAGAATATCCTTCCTTTTCATCTGACAGAATTGCAGATATAAAGTAGTGTAGTATGCATGGAAAGCATTTGTGTGATCCCCCAACCATGTACTTTTCTAAATAAAAACTACGTTCAGTGCATGATTCTTTCTCTCCAGAATCCAATTATATGAGATATGCATCTATAAAGCATGCCAGTGGCTCCAAAATGCTTGTGTTGTGGCAGATGCAGTACCAAAGCCTCTGCTAACCCAAGGATTATCATTAGTATTATACAAGATTTATATAGCGCCAACAATTTGCACAGTGCTTTACAAAATTAAGGGAGCGAGTACAGTTACAATACAATTCAGGACACGAGGGTTAGGGGGCCTCTGCTTTTGAGAGATTACAATCATGTACATGAATGTACTACAACTGTTACATTGTGTTTCAAACTGTACCAAATTCTTAGGCAGGCCATAAGCGTTTGGAATCTTGTGTATGGGCAGGCTGAATTTACCAAGCTGATCGATCAATCAACTTGTGTACAACCAGCATGCCAGGTTTTACCTGCAATTATTGCTAGCGCCTACTATACCTACTCCAGCTGGGAGAAGACAATGGCACTGTCTGTATTGATGGGGGAAGCTAATTTCTTTCCTGCACCCAGTGGGTGCAGACTTGCAGAGTGGTTGCAGGAAAGAAATTTGCTCCGTGTATGGCTGGCCTTAGTCTTTGATATTCACACTGGCCCAGATTCAAGTAGAATCGCGCAATATTTGCGTGGGCAAAGAGCAAATTTTTTTCTCTGCGCCCACGCAAATATTGCGCTTTGCCCGCGATTCACGGAGCAGTTGCTCCGTAAATTGCGCGGGCAATATGCTAAGCAGCCGGGCGCAAGGCTGCCTAATGTAAATGATCCCGCCGGGGGCGGGAATCATTTAAATTAGGCGCGCTCCCGCGCCGAGCGAACAGCGCATGCTCCGTCGGGAAACTTTCCCGACGTGCATTGCGGCAAATGACGTCGCAAGGACGTCATTTGCTTGTAAGTGAACGTGAATGGCGTCCAGCGCCATTCACGGTTCACTTACGTAAACGACGTTAAATTTGAACGTCGCGAGCGGGAGGCGCAGCTATACTTTAGCATTGGCTGCGCCTGCTATTAGCAGGAGCAACCTTATGCTAAAGGCGCCGTACGGAAACTCCGTACCATGCGTAGGCAGGGCCCGCGCAACTTTTGTGAATCGGTGGTAGTATGCAATTTGCATACTACACGCCGATCACAAAGGCCGCGCCCCCTAGCGGCCAACGCAAGAATGCAGCCTGGGATGTGAAGGCATAAGGAGGCTTATGTTTATCACATCCTAGGCTGCATTCGGTGTAACGAGGTTCCTGAATCAGGAGCACTCGTTACACCGGAGCAAGTAAGCACTTGCGCCGCGCAACTATGGTTGCGCGGGCGCAAGTGCTTCTTGAATCTGGGCCAATAAATTCTTCTGGTGATGGGAAGCTTATAAGCAGGGATGAATTTGGAACATATGGCCTGGAAGGCAAATACAACTTCACTATTCGAGTCAGTGATTGGGCAGGCCAGAGATGACAGCAAGCATGGTGTTTGCTTCACTCCTGGATGCCTGCGGCCCACCTAATTTATCAAAGAGGCCATGACCCAGGGAGAAGATGTCCCCCCTCAATCTCAATCTGCCCCTACAGATGGACATCCAAACAATACTGGTTTGGTTGTGTTTGAAGTTACTTTGGCCAACTGCGGTCATTGAAAAAGACACCTCAAAAGTGCAATTTCCTTTTGGCCAGTTCTAACATCTATTTACAAGTACAGTGGAACCTCCGATTGCGAGTAACGCGGTTAACGAGCGTTTCGCAATACAAGCACCGTATTTTTAAAGATCCTAACTCGGTTTGCAAGTGTTTTCTCGCAAAACTAGCAGGATTCAGGCAAAGCGGTGTGCAGTACCGCCTTTGGCCTGAGGTGGGGGGGGGCGCCGGATCCCAGCCGATCTGCGCCGTTCAGAAATGCTGGGAAAGACACAAAAAATACTCAGTTCCCGAGCCTTTCTGAGGTTTGCTGAGGTCAACAGAGCTGTCCTGGGGCCTTTCCGGCTATTTCTGAGGCTCTCCGACGCCCCCCCACCTCTGGCCGCATGCGGTATTGCATGCCATTGAAGTCAATGCGGAATGAATTGTTTCCGTTTCCATTGACTTCAATGAGGAAACTTGCTTTGATATGCGAGTACTTTGGATTACGAGCATTCTCCTGGAACGGATTATGCTCGTAATCCGAGGTTCCACTGTAATTTAAATGGTTTTGCAAGAGGGTGATTTGAGGCATTCTCTTCCAATGAACAATGTGTAGTCATGATAAAAGGGCTTGCCAAGCTGGGGAGAAGTCTTGCCTTGCCATTGGGTGACGCTGCTTATTGTGTAAATGGGCTATCACTTAAAGGGGTTATAAAGGTACAATTTTTTTTCCCTAAATAGCTTCCTTTACCTTAGTGCAGTCCTCCTTCACTTACCTCATCCTTCGATTTTGCTTTTAAATATCTTACAGAAGAGTCAGGATGCTCTCTACGTTGCAGATAGAGAAAGGAGCTATGTGTTAGTGGGCGTCCCGACTGTCCTGTAGTCCAAGGGAGGGGGAGAGGACGACACTCCACACCAGGGAGAAAGCCTTGCATTACTGTGTGGAGTTACAGACAGAAGAACAGGAAGTGAGGATTTCTCGGAAGAAATAAGGACATTTAAAAGTAAAATGGTAGGATCAGGTAAGTGAAGGAGGACTAGGCACTAAGGTAAAGGAAGCAATTTAGGGGGAAAAAATTGCACCTTTACAACCTCTTTAATGGAAAGCAAGTTCCATGATGTCATAGTGAAGCTAGATACAAGAATAAGGCCTCGTACACACAATAGGATAGCAAGAGGACAGCGGTCTGAAGGACCGTTTTCATCGGTCAAAACCGATCGTGTGTGGGCCCCATAGGTTAGTTAACCTTCGGTTGAACCGATGGACGCCTAACCGATAGGTCGAAACCGATCGTTAGTATGCAAAAGCATTGGTTAAAAACCCACGCATGCTCAGAAAAAAGTCGACGCATGCTTGGAAGCATTGAACTTCGTTTTTTTCAGCACGTCGTTGTGTTTTACATTCTGACACGATCGGTTATTTAACCTATGGTGTGTAGGCGTGACAGACCATCAGTGAGCTTCATTGGTTAACCTAAGACAACGTTGCTTCAGACCGTTGTCCTCTGGCTATCCTATCGTGTGTACGAGGCCTTAGGATATTTGTCATCTTGTAGCAAACTAACATTTCCTGAAGATGAGTAGAGTGATCTAAATGTTTCTACACAGTCATTGTTGTGATTCCTGCGAAGAGGCAATCTGCAGTGGTAAAGTCCATGCTGCCACAACTGGGGTCTGCAATCAACAATTCTCAGTGCTGAGGTTGGTGGTAGGCATGTAGTAAGATTGACCAGCTGCCTGGGAACCTGGTCATTACAATTTTATGAATGCCTCCATTGTGTATGAGGCGTTAATGTACTACATATATTTCAGCATATGACACTTTGAGTATATACAGTAATCCACTGCCATGAGGGGATTTGTTACTTTAATATGAAGGTTATGTTTCATAGGTCTAGTATTGTCACTTATTGCTCCCTGAGTGTCTCCCTGCAGAGTCTGAGGAGATTCAGTTGCACTCTCCACAGGGAAAGTCTCTCCCGTGTCTGCATTGTTCTAAGACTTAAATTGCTGTTTGTGCTCTATGAACTCCAGAATCCGCCCAGGACAGTGATGGTATTCAGAGAGCAAGTAAAGGATAAAGGTCATATACTGGAGTGTATGTCCTGTCTACTGCTCAGGTTCATGAACTCTTACCCCTTGAACTGGGACATACAAGACCAATGCTGGGCTACCCATACAATGAGGCATATGTTAACCATTTGTCCTTCGACCCGGTTTAGGCCTCATTACCCTGGTAACCAGCCTAGAAGATACTTAGGTATATGGCATACGACATTGGTGACCAATATACTCTACTGTGAGATCTCCCGGGGTTTCAAGGAAGTCCCCCCTTGTTTTTGCCATCAATAGATTTTATAGTCTTTAAAAGGGTCTATCTTCAGGTCAAGAATGTTTCAGTACAATCCAGGTCTTTCTGGCCACTGACAACTATGTGAGCCTGGTAATTTGTTCCAGTGCAAAAGGAATGTGAGTAGATGTTAGTGTATGGGGAAAAGGCAATATATCACACTTTTCAGGACTGCAAAGCTATGCTGGCCTTATTATTACACGACTTTAAACTGTGTCCCTCTTTAGGACCAAAATCTCTGTACCACTTTATTTTATCATTTCTGATGTATAGAACTTGGCAAAGTTTATCTTGAAAATTATATAGTTACCTTTTTTTCAAATACAAATGTAAATGAAAAGCATACACGTTAATGGAGTCAACCAGTAAAAAGATTTTATTATTATTATTATTATTATACAGGATTTATATAGCCCCAACAGTTTGCACAACGCTTTACAATGTAAAGGGGGGACGGTACAATTACAATACAGTTCAATACAGAAGGAATGGGGGGTCCCTGTTTGTGGAGCGAAAAGTTATATTTGAACTTTTTACAGAGATAGGATGAAATAAATTTGACACAAATATATTTTTTAACCAGAATGGCACGGCTGGGCACAGGCACGTACCTGTACGTCGCCTTTAAGAGCCCAGCCGTGGCCGTGACCGTGCACACGTGACCCGCGGACCCGATCACCGCTGGTGTTCCGCGATCGGGTCACAGGAGCTGAAGAACAGGGAGAGGTGATTGTAAACACACCTTCCCTGTTCTTCTGTGTGGCAATGTCACTGATCGTCTGTTCCCTGATATAGGGAACGATCAGGGCCGATCCTAGGGTCACAGGCGCCTGGGTGCAGAAATATTTCTGGCTCCCCCACATGGACGTTGTCTTTTTACTAACTCCTCCCCTTTACATCTCATTATACATCACATCTGTAGATGGACTAGTCGCAGGAATGGGCAGGGGCTGTGTATCCTATGCAATCTATCATGCCATAAAACATCTAGAGCAGGGGCAGCCCAGAGCATGTGTAAAGGGATGCTGGGGATGCCATCCCCCAGCACACATCACACTGAACACTGTGACTCACCTCGGTTCTCTCTCTGTGCAGCCTGAGATAGAGATGGGAGTGAGAGGCATTCCAACTGGGGTTGGTGGAGACATGATCCAAGACTCCCAGTGTTAGGAATTCATTCCTGCACATCAGCACTCAGCAGCCACTGAAAATTAGAACTCTCATGTCAGGAAAAGGAGCGGCCCCTCCCCCGAGCACTGCCAGGCTGGACGGGCTGCCCTATGCTCACACATCAGTTCTGGACGGACACACACCTATGATCATAACACTAGTTCTGGACGGACACAAACAAGGAGAGAAGGAGGAAGGGGAGAACTCTGGCACTTCGGCGCCCCCACTTCTGCAGGCGCCTGGGTGCAATGCACCCTGTGCACGCTGCCTAGGATCGGCCCTGGGAACGATGATCAGTAACGTCACACCTACAGCCACGCCCCCCTACAGTAAGAATCACTCCCTTAGGGCACACTTAACCCCTTAGACCCCTTAGCACCCCCTAGTGGTTAACCCCTTCACTGCCATTGTCATTTTCACAGTGCATTTTTATAGCATTTTTCGCTGTGAAAATGACCCCAAAAATGTGTCAAAAGTGTCCGATGGGTCCACCATAATGTCGCAGTCACGGAAAAAATCGCTGATCGCCGCCATTACTAGTAAAAACAAAAATTATTAATAAAAATGCCATAAAACGATACCCTATTTTGTAAATGCTATAACTTTTGCGCAAACCAATCAATAAACGCTTATTGCGATTTTTTTTTTTACCAAAAATAAGTAGAAGAATACGTATCGGCCTAAACTGAGGAAAAAATGTTTTTTATATATTTTTTGGGGATATTTATTATAGCAAAAAGTAAAAAATATTGCATTTTTTCAAAATTGACGTTCTATTTTTGTTTATAGCGCAAAAAATAAAAACCGCAGAGGTGATCAAATACCACCAAAAGAAATCTCTATTTGTGGGAAAAAAAGGGACGCCAATTTTGTTTGGGAGCCACGTCGCACGACCACGCAATTGTCAGCAACGCAGTGCAGAATCGCAAAAAGGGGCAAGGTCCTTAACCTGCATAATGGTCCGGGTCTTAAGTAGTTAAACAAGTACCAATGTTATAAGTAGACTTTTTCTTTAAATCAATGTGAATTATTTATTTAGAGTATTTGTATAGCACTGACATATTACACAGATATATGGGGCATAGAACCATTCACATCAGTTCATGTTCCCCAAAGGAGCTAGCAATCGAATGTACGTTCCAAAGTCACACACACAATTTGAGAGAGTCAATTGTCTCATGAGTAAGAAAGCTGACTGTGGGGTTGATTTACTAGAACTGGAAGGTGCAAAATCTGGTGCAGCTCTGCAGATAAACCAATCAGCTTCCAGGTTTTATTGACAAAGCTTAATTGAAAAAGCTGAAAATTGAAGCTGATTGGCTACCATGCACAGCTGCACTAGATTTTACACTCTCCAGTTTTAGTAAATCTACTCCAGTCTACCCTACAAAGGCACAACCAAGGTTGTAAAAGGCATTAGCAGTGAAAGTAAAGCATGGTACACATGGACCGAACATCGGCTGGTATTGGCCGGTTAAACAGAAACCGGCCAACATTCGGCCCATGTGTACAGCAGCCTGTCCCACAAAAGCAGGCCTAACTTCTGGCTTCTGTCGAAGGGGCATGCCAGAAAAACATCTGGCATTTGGCATCTCATCAGTGCTCACAGCCAATGACTGACCAGTGTGTTCTGACAGGTGGAGGGGGGGCAGTCAGAACACCCCCAGTCAGAACACAATAGCTCAGCAGAGAGATCGCTGTATTAACATTGCATAGTTTGTACATCATGCTCCTCCCAAGCTCTTCAGTTTTTTGCAAAATGCACCCTTCTATTGCTTTCAAAGCATTTGAGTCACGTCACTGATTTCTACAGAGCAGCAGGCAAGGGGGAGTGGTTAGAGTCAGATATAAAGGGCTTCGCTATTGACACATCATTAATAGGGCTGTTCAGAGTTTTTGGGCTCTAGTTTTCAAAAAGGATATCGGGGAACTGGAGAAAGTGCAGAGAAGGGCAACCAAACTGAGGCATGGAGGAGCTCAGCTATGAGGAAAGATTAGAGGAACTGAATTTATTCACTCTTAAAAAGAGGAGATTAAGGGGGGATGTGATCCACATGTACAAATATATAAGGGGTCCATATAGTGAACTTGGTGTTGTGTTATTCACTTTACGGTCAACACAAAGGACAAGGGGGCACTGTTTACGTCTAGAGGAAAAGAGATTTCACCTCCAAATACGGAAAGGTTTCATCACAGTAAGAGCTGTGAAAATGTGGAATAGACTCCCTGCAGACGTGGTTCTGGCCAGCTCAGTAGATTGCTTTAAGAAAGGTCTGGATACTTTCCTAAAGCCAGCCATACACAGTTCGAATTTCGAAAGAATTTTCTTTCGAAAATCGTATAAAATAATTTTCGTACGAATTTCGCACCGTCAGGCCCTGTACACACGATAGAACATGTCCGATGAAAACGGTCCGCGGACCGTTTTCATCGGACATGTCCGCTGGGAGATTTTGGTCTGATGGCTGTACACACCATCAAACCAAAATCCCCGCGGACAGACAGCGTGGTGACGTGGCGGTGACGTTGACGCCGCCACGTCACCAAACCAGGAAGTAAAATACTTCCACGCATGCGTCGAATCCATTCGACGCATGCAGGAGATTTCTGTCCGCTGGTTAGGTGTACTAACCAGCGGACATGTCGGACGGACGGGTTTCCAGCCGACAAGTTTGAAAGCATGCTTTAAAACTTTTATCTGCTATTAACCTGTCTGCTAGGCTGTACACACGGTCGGATCTGTCCGCTGAAACTGGTCTGCGGACCAGTTTCAGCAGACATGTTCGGTCGTGTGTACAAGGCCTCAGTGGGCTGCAGCAACAGCCGATTTTCGTGCGGCAATCAAATTTGAGGAATCGGACATGTTGGACATTTTTTGAAAAAACAAAAGATTTTCTAATTAATGAAGGGAGAATCGTGTGAGAAATGTAATAGAAAAAAAATGTGCATGTGCAAGAAAAGAATATTCCCATCCACGAAAATTATTTTCTGTAGCAACATGAATTTCAAAAATCAATGGTGGCATCATCGGATCACAAAAAAAAAAAAAAAATTTCTGATCTTGAAATGAAAATTTATTAGAAATTCGACCGTTTATGGCCTGCTTAAATGTATACAATATAAATGGGTACTGACATTTATGGATAAAATTAATCCAGGGAAAATCCGATTGCCTCTCGGGGGATCAGGAAGGAATTTTTTCCCCTGCTGTAGCAAATTGGATCATGCTTTGCTGGGGTTTTTACCTTCCTTTTGGATCAACTGTGGGTATGGAATTGGGTATATCGGATTGTGTGATATTATATATATACGGTATATATTTTTTTATGGTTGAAATGGATGGACTTGAGTCTTTTTTCAACCTTACTAACTATGTAACTATATACTGATAGGTTCTTTTTTGTTCAGCCTGGAGGCAGTAGTTACATCTGATTGGATGGATCCTCTGTTCTGCTACCAATTTTCTGCCTGGCTCCTTTTATTTTTTGATTTGTACATTGTAGGCTGCAGGTTTTAGAGAAAAACTGTTTGGGTTTTGGAAAGGTTCACTTTAAAGAGACCCTTTTACCAACATAACAAAGTGAAGGTAAAAGCACAGAAAAATCTATTCTTTTAATTGCTAATTTGCAGCATTTTTTTTTCCCATTCATTAAAAGTTTTTTTTACCTTGCAATGTTTCTTAACTTCCTAGAAAATTTGACTAATGTGAGCGTCTAATTACTGTCTATGCTGGCCCAGCTCTTCTGCCCCTCACCTCCTTGCATGACCTTTTATGTAGCAGTGGGGAGAGGAGCGAAGGAGACATTTAAATTGTCACATCACATCCAACATGGTGGCACCCAGCATCCGTCTCAAGGCCTTTAGATGTCTAGACAGAGGAGCCTTATACAGGTAAACTGTACAAGTCTAAAATATGTAAATGTAAATATAATGTTATGGTAAGATTGTTGATAAAATGAACTTTTAGAGAATACAAAGTAGAACGGTCCTTAAAGTAGATGTAAACTCGAATTTTGTTTTGCTGTCACAATGTAGAGTATAAGATTTCCTATCATCTGTGCCCAGTCTTGCCACAAACAGTTAATCCAGCTCTAAGCAATCCTCTTTTCTTTTTTCAGTGAGATAAACGGACAAACAGGAGAAAAATTTTGTCCGTTTTTCCCCCTTGCTGTGAAGACAGGATATTTACATATCTCATGCACTAGCCTGAGACAGGCATTCTTTTCCCACCCTCATTCCCTTTCTGAAGTCATGTGGTTTCTTTTCTGGATTTTGACTGGATGTGTGATCATAGCAGAATTTAGTGTAATGCCGCGTACACACAATCGGTTAAACCGATGAGAATGGTCTGATGGACCGTTTTCATCGGTCAAAACCGATTGTGTGTGGGCCCCATAGGTTATTTAACCATAGGTTAAAAAAGGGCAATTTGTTTTAAAATTAACCGATGGATTCCTAACCGATAGGACAAAGCCGATCATTAGTAGGCACAACCATCAGTTAAAAATCCACGCATGCTCAGAATCAGGTCGACGCATGCTTGGAAGCATTGAGCTTCGTTTTTTTCAGCACATCCTTGTAATTTACGTCACCGCGTTCTGACACGATCAGTTTTTTAACCTATGGTGTGTAGGCGCGATGGACCATCAGTCAGCTTCATCGGTTAACCGATGAAAACGGTCCATCGGTCCGTTCTCTTCGGATGGACTGATCGTGTGTACGCGGCATAAGAAATACACAGGAGAAAATGCATGTTGACAAGGGGAGTGTAGAGGTGGGTGGGGAGTCTGCTGACATTACGACTCCACCCACCGAGCTCCAGACAACAGACCCACCCACAGAATCTGCAGTTTTTCAGTTCTCATAACAGACAGAGGGGAGACATTTGACAGGTAAGGATACATGCAGGAGGCATATATATCCTTATAGATCAGCACTATGGCAGTAGTTTAGAAAGGATGAGAGTGGGTTTACATCCACTTTAAAGTAGGAAGTCATCAGTACTTTCTTGCAACCAATTGGTTTTTCAAGAATGACATTTCAAAGTCATTGCAAAAAAAAAAGAAAAGAAAAAGAAAGGATGTCCTTGTCTGAAAAATATGTTGTGCCTCTGACATTATGAAGAATCTCAGATTCTGCAGTACGTTCATAATGAGTTGATGATCAGATTTGTCATGGATATATTAGCTATGAAGATGTTGTCTGCTTTGAGGGATTTGGAAGGTATGTTGGCCAAGAAGGTGAAATGTGAAATAGTAGCTAAATAACATGTGCGTCCTGCATTTCAAGAAAGTGCATCTGGGATCTACCCAGCACAGGATAAGTAACAGCCAATCAATATTACAATAAAATCACAACGCTTGCATTCAGTCTCTTTCCTGGTGGGAAACACAGGGATCTGTTGTCTTCTTACATAAACATATAAAATGTTGTGCAACCATAAACCAAGGAAATTAAAATTACAATAAAACCTTGGTTTGAGAGCGTTTTGCAAGACAAGCAAAGTGTTTTAATAAATTTTGCCTTGATATACAAGCGATGTCTTGATATAAGAGTAGTGTCATGTCACAACTGAGTATAAAAAAGAAGAGAGGAGCCTCTAAGTGTAGCAATATGGTTACATTTAATGAAGGTACAACATTTAGAAACTTATTGTTACACTTAGAGATGCCTCTCTTCTCTTTTATACCCTGTAAAAAAATGCTTTGATATACAAGTGCTTTGGATTACAAGCATGTTTCTGGAACGAATTATGCTCGCAATCCAAGGTTTTACTGTATTTGCAAGAGTGCAGGTCCATCAATTGGACTTAAATCCCTGTGTTCCTCCATACTCCACAATTGTTCCTTATCTTGATATCAAATTGTAAATACTATAAGAGCCGGTGTAGTTTCACCGCTTGCTCCCTATCGCAGAATGCAGCCTAAGTCACGTGGCGTCGAACTGCGCATGCGCAATGTGTTCCAACGCCAAATGCGATGTGTTCCAGGGGATTCACGACACTACCCTTCAGTGAACCCATCACAATTTGTGACGGAAGTGACGAGGAACCATACACAGAGCGGGGGGGGCGGGAGAGAAAGAGACATACAGATGTAATGAGAACCATACAAAGAGCTGGGGTTAGAGATAAAGAGACATGCAGATACAGTATGGTTCTCATTACATCTGTATGTCTCTTTCTCTCCCGCCCCCCCGCTCTGTGTATGATTCTCATTACATCTGTATGTCTCTTTCTCTCCCGCCCCCCCGCTCTGTGTATGGTTCTCATTACATCTGTATGTCTCTTTCTCTCCAGCCCCCGCTCGGTGTATGGTTCCTCGTCACTTCCGTGACAAATTGTGATGGTTCACTGAAGGGTAGTGTAGTAAATCCCCTGGAACGCAATCACATTTGCCGTTGGAACGCATTGCGCATGCGCAGTTGGCCGCCACGTGACTTCCGCAGCATTCTGCGATAGGGAGCAGAATATGACACTGCACCGGTTCACACAGGCGTCCCATTCAATGCAATGGAACCGTTCTAATAGGAGCGACGCAAGTCACCCCGACTTATAAAAAGGTTCCTGTACGACTTCGGGGGCGGCTCGGGGCGACCTGCATTGACTTCTATACAGAAGTCGTTTTGCAAATCGCCTCTGAAGTCGTCCTCAGGACGCCTTGCCGAGTCGCCCCTGAAGTCGTGCCGCTGCTGTGTGAACCGACTCTAAAAGTTTTATTTCTAGTTACCCTGTCAAGGGGTCAACAATGTTACAAAGTTAATCAGCTTGTTTGCTAAAATCTCACTCCTGGTGTCAATCTTATTTGACCCTTTGGGCTGGCTGAATAGCAGGTCTGCCTACTTACTGCCTGCTGTGGTTCCTCCTGCTGATCCCTTGTCACTACAGGACACATACAGTATTTCACAAAAGTGAGTACACCCCTCACATTTTTGTAAAAAGTTTATTATATCTTTTCATGTGACAAAACGAAAGAAATGTATTTAGAACTTTAGAATAACGTAAAGTAGTGAGTGTACAGCTTGTATAACAGTGTAAAGTTGCTGTTCCCACAAAATAACTCAACACACAGCCATTAATGTCTAAACCTCTGGCAACAAAAGTGAGTACACCCCTAAGTGAAAATGTCCAAATTGGGCCCAAAGTGTCAATATTTTGTGTGGCCACCATTATTTTCCAGCACTGATTTAACCCTCTTGGGTATGGAGTTCACCAGAGCTTCACAGTCCTCTTCCACTCCTCCATGATGACATCATGGAGCTGGTGGATGTTAGAGACCTTGCCCTGCTCCACCTTCAGTTTAAAGTGTATGTAAACCCAATTCATGAAATTTGAGCTGAGAACATATATCTGCAGTATTTTGTTATCTCTCTTCAAAGAGCTAAGTCCTGTAGCTCTCTCCTGAACCGTTCCTCTGTTATCAGCCTGATAACTCCTGACAAATTCTCGGACACATCAGATAAAAGCAGCCTGACATTTCCGTCAGGGGAAGTTGCTAAAATAGATTAGCGGGGAGCTGACCCTGTTACAAAACGCCTCTGAGAGTCTCTGCCTATGATGAGAGGGGGTGTGTGCCTTTCCTCCAATCAGCAATTTTAACTATCTTGGCTGTATGCCCAGACATCACACTCTGTGTTAAACAGGAAGAGATTTCCTAACACAATCTGAACTTTCTAAACAGTATATAAATGTGAAGACAGCAGATATAAATATAAAACCTATATAGGGAGATTTGGTTCATCTCTCTGTATCATCTGAGGCTGTTCACTTCACTTAGCGTATGGAGGGTTTATATCCACTTTAAGGATGCCCTACATATGCTCAATAGGGTTTAGGTCTAGAGACATGATTGGCCTGTCCATCACCTTTACCCTCAGCTTGTTTAGCAAGGCGGTGGTTGTCTTGAAGGTGCGTTTAGGTTTGTTACCATGTTGGAATACTGCCCTGCGGCCCAGTCTCTGAAGGGAGGGAATCATGCTCTGCTTCAGAATGTCATAGTACATGTTGCCATTCATGGTTCCCTCAATAAACTGTAGCTCCCCAGTTCCGGCAACATGCTTGACTGTAGGCAAGACACACTTGTCTTTGTACTCCTCACCTGGTTGCTGCCAGACACCCTTGACACCATCTGAACCAAATAAGTTTATCTTAGTCTCATCAGACCACAGGACATGGTTCAGGTAATCCATGTCCTTAGTCTGCTTGTGTTTAGCAAACCGTTTGCGGGCTTTCTTGTGCATCATCTTTAAAAGAGACTTCCTTCTGGGACGACAGACATGCAGACCAATTTGATGCAGTGTGCGGCGTATGGTCTGAGCACTGACTGGCTGACCCCCTATGCCCTCAACCTCTGCAGCAATGCTGGCAGCACTTATACATTTACTTCCCAAAGAGCTCCGGGCCTTGCCGCTCCCTCCACCCTTTTTTAAGCCTTTTAGAGCCTCTGGCTCTAATCACATGCTTAAAAAAAAAACTATTGGAATCCATGCTTCCTGCACCCCACATGTAGATTAGGGGGCTGAACGCATGGATAGGAGGCCTGCGGCCTTGCATTACAGGCCACCACTGGTTGAGAGGTATGCTGATCGAAATAGGGATGATGGAAATTTGGGGAAAAATCTGTAGATTTTAGCAAAATGTTGACATTTTGGCAAAATGGATTGGAGTCAATGAGGGAAGCCCCTCATCAACCTCATTATTTTATTTATTTTGAAAGAAAGAAACAAATACACCTCCACTCCCTCCAAAAATAAAGCACTAGTATGCTAAAGCCAAAACTATTTTTATAGTTTTGGATAGAGGAGGGAAGGGCTAAAATCTGTGTCCCTGTTAGGGAGAATCACTTTATGTGTTTGTCCTGGTGGCGGTAATCACCTACAGTAAAAGTAAAAAGGAAATTCCAAATTTAAAGTTTTCGCCGGATCAGGAATAGACAGGAAGCTTCATATGTGCACAAAGGACCAATTTGCACCAGTGCATTATGCCAGCCAATTCCACTTTGACTGGAATGCCTCCATTGACAGAAAAACACACTTGCAATCATTTTGGACAATGAAGCACACTACAGTATCACACTGAACTTTCTTTTTGTTATAATATCTATGGGCATTCTGCATGAATGGAAACACACTCCATATACACAGCGATTTTGGTGAAAATTATTACGGCAAAATTTCACTGAAGCAGAAACTTTCAATTTCACTCATTAAGCTGCTTAAATAAAATTTGCACCCTTTTATTAATGAGGGTGTGCTTTATATTTAGTTTAGTTTATTTAGTGTTCTTTATATTTTATTTGTTCATTTTTCTTATTTGACTATTTGTATTCTGTCACTTTATGCATTTTGGTTAGTGTATTTTTGCTTTTATATAGGTAGATTCAGGTAGATCGGCTTAAATTTAGGGCGGCGTAGCCTAGTGTTTTTAGGCTACGCCGCCGTAAATTAGCTAGGCTAGTAGTGATTTTCAATCAACTTACCTGCTAATCTACGGCGGCGTAGCCTAAAACGAGCGGGCGTAAGGGCGCCTAATTCAAATGACTTGGAGGGGGGCGTGTTGTATGGAAATGAAGCTTGACCTCACCGTTTTTGACGTTTTTTGCTACTGCGCATGCGGCGGGCGACTACATTTCCCAATGTGCATTGCGGCTAAGTACGCCGTACGGGCCTATTGATTTTGACGTGGACGTAAACTACGTAACTCCCGATTCGCGGACGACTTACCCAAACGACGTAAAAAATTCGAACCTCGCGGCGGGAACGGCGGCCATACTTTAACATTGTTATTCCATTTCATAGGTGGAATAACTTTAGGCCGCCTAAGGCCTTACGGAAACAACGTAATTTGACTGCGGCGGGCTTGCGTACGTTCGGGAATCGGCGTAAAAGCTCATTTACATAATCTACGCCGGCCGCAATGGAAGTGCCATCTAGCGGCCAGCAGAAAAATTGCAAGCTAAGATAGAACGGCGCAAGACGTCCTATCTTAGCTTTGTTTAAGCGTATCTCTGTTTGAGCATACGCTTAAACAAACGCCGGCGTAGATTCAGAGTTAGGTCGACTAATCTACTGATAAGTCGGCCTAACTCTTTGTGAATCTACCTAATAGTCTCAATTGAGTAATGCCTAATTTATATCTGTAGCGGTGCCCTTGTAGGAGCCACTTGAATGCTCTCTCTCTCTTGCTTTATCGCTTCATCCAGGCTTGCAGTATTTCCACAGCCAGGCACACACTTATGCCCCGTACACACGATCGGAATTTCCAATGGAAAAAGTCTGACTGACTTTTTCCATCGGAAATACCGACCGTGTGTATGCCCCATCGGATTATTTCCATTGGAAATTCTGAGGAATTCCGTCGGAGTTGAGATAGAGAACACGTTCTCTTTTAGTCCAATGGAATTCCGTCAGAATTCCGATGCGATTTTGGTCGGACAAAGGTCCTCCCGTGTGTACGGGGCTTTAGGCTTATTTTTTGAATAATCAGTCGAGGGGTTTTGATTGTTTTTGATGTTTTATTTGAGAACTTGGATAGGGAATGGTAGAAAGTGGGATACTCCAGATTCAACTAATTACAAGGAGGACAACTGCTTCAACTTGAATGTGGAAATTCCTATCTTCAGCAACATGCACGCTTGAGCAATTCTTCTATGCGACAGACAGACAGACCTTTGCTCTTCAGGACACTAGCCAGTATCCCCTTTCCTGCTGCAGCCAGTAGCTGACTTTCCTAGCACAGAGGGATAGCCCATAAAAGAACAGGCACCTTAATCTTTGGTCTGTATTCACAGGAGTCGTAAACAGATGCTTCCAGGCATGGCCCCCCTTAGTCAGCTCTTCAGAACACATGGGTCAGCTCTCCAGCCTCCAGGCCTCCAGCCTGAGCTCGCATGGCAGCATGCACTGAGGAGGGCAAGACGCCCCTTCCTCACTGGATTTTCCTCTTCCAGGCCAAGACCACTTCCTGTGTCTCCTCACTGAATCTAAATACCCCTTCCCAGCATGCATAGGGCCCTATGCCTGAAATGGGCTGGAATGGCATCCATATTCATGCCACTGATCTGCTTGAGTCACTCCTGTCCACCCAGCAGTTTCCAAAACTGCCTGGATACAGATGTATCACTGCAAGATCCAGTCATTGGATGGTTTGACAGTTTGGTTGAGATCACATCCAATGTGATAGTTACTATCTCGACAGGTGCTGAAAATTTAACTTTTTTTAATTTGGTAAATCTGCGAGTTTACTTCCGCTTTAAGGAGGAGACCAAACTACGCTAACTATATACATCCTAGCAACCTACCTAGGAGGGTGCTGCATATCTGTGTAAAAAATATTTCAAAACGGCTGTTTACCTTTTCAGTCAATAATTTTTAATACATTTTCAAACAGGTGTGCAGACAAAATTTGTTACAAAGTTGCATAGTAAATGCATATGCAACATCAAATAGCGAGACAACACTTGCAAATTATGTAGCAAACTAGTTCCATCCAATTAACTTCTCAATGTGAAACTTAAAGAGGAGGTCCAGCCTGGGTGAAAAGAATTAAAAGTCAACAGCTACAAATACTGTAGCTGCTGACTTTTATTATTAGGGCACTTACCTGTCCAAGGAGCCCACAATGTCGGCACCCCAGCCAATCTTCGGATTGACTCCCGATGCTGCCGCCACCATTCTCGGTAAGGGAACCAGGCAATGAAGCCTTTCCGCTTCACTGGTGGTGAAGCCGCGGGCAGTGAAGCCGCAACGCTTCACCTCTTGATTCCTGGGGCAGCCGAGAGGCAAGCGATTGCTCGGCCTCAGCTGCTGACATCTCCGGCTCGCTGGACAGGTAAGTGTCCATTTTTTAAAAGTCAGCAGCTGCAGTATTTGTAGCTGCTGGCTTTAAAAAAAAAATTTGGGTGGACCTTTGCTTTAACCACTTACTCACCACCCTATAGACGATATACGTCTACAAGGCGGTCGCTTAACTCTGGGAGGACGTCCATGGACGTCCCCCAGAATCGCGCTCCCGCGAGCCCCATGGAGGACCCGGTGCATCACGGATCACGGTAAATCGCCGCTGATAGCGGCGGTTTACCACGCGATCGCTCCGTCCAATGACGGAGCGATCACTTGTAAACAAACCGGCGTCATGTGATGACGCCGGTTCCTCCCTCGCCTCTCTGTAGCGAACGGTACAGTGTGAGAGGAGAGGGGAGAGAGCGGATGCAGAACAAGTGCTGTGGGCTGGATCTGTGACAAATGCAGTCACAGATCCAGCCATCCATCCCTGCTCAGCCATCCCTGCCCCATACCAATACTGTGCAATACCCCACACTACTCTGCAATACCCCACACTACTCTGCAATACCCCACACTACTCTGTAATACCCCACAATACTCTGCAATACCCCACAATACCCTGCAATACCCCACAATACCCTGCAACGTCGCCTATGGGGATTTTTAAGTAGCAAAGTTTGGCGCCATTCCACGAGCGTGTGCAATTTTGAAGGGTGACATGTTGGGTATCTATTTACTCGGCGTAACTTCATCTTTCACGCTATGCAAAAGAATGAAGAAAAAATACTACATTTGCTAAATTTTATAACAGAAACAAAGAAAAATTCATTTTGTTTACAGAATTTTCAGTCTTTTTTCTCTTATAGCGCAAAAAATAAAAAACCCAACGGTGATTAAATACCACCAAAAGAAAGCTCTATTTGTGTGAAAAAAGGACGAAAATTTAATTTGGGTACAATGTTGTATGACTGAGTAATTGTCATTCAAAATGTGAGAGCACCGAAAGCTGAAAATTGGTCTGGTTATTAAGTGGGTTTACATGCCTGGTGGTCAAGTGGTTAACCACTTAACGCCCGCCGCACGACTATTTACGTCCG
The DNA here is from genome assembly GCF_905171775.1 of Rana temporaria. Taxonomy (NCBI): domain Eukaryota; kingdom Metazoa; phylum Chordata; class Amphibia; order Anura; family Ranidae; genus Rana; species Rana temporaria. Next base: position 107,648,730 of record NC_053490.1, on the reverse strand, counting down.
CAAAATGGCACGGACAGGCAGATGGGCGTATATATACGTCCTTGCCTTTCCGCGGGTCGGGGGTCCGATCGGGACCCCCCCCGCTGCGTGCGGCTTACCTCGGGGAGCGATCCAGGACGACGGCACGGCTATTCGTTTATAGCCGCTCCGTCGCGATCGCTCCCCGGAGCTGAAGAACGGGGAGAGCCGTATGTAAACACGGCTTCCCCGTGCTTCACTGTGGCAGCGCATTGATCGTGTCATTCCCTTTATAGGGGAGACACAATCAATGACATCAGACCTACAGCCACACCCCCCTACTGTTGTAAACACACACTAGGTGAAGCCTAACACGTTCAGCGCCCCCTGTGGTTAACTCCCAAACTGCAACTGTCATTTTCACAATAAAGAATGCAATTTAAATGCATTTTTTGCTGTGAAAATGACAATGATCCCAAAAAAATTTCAAAATTGTCCGAAGTGTCCGCCATAATGTCGCAGTCACGAAAAAAATCGCAGATCGCCGCCATTAGTAGTAAAAAAAAAAAATTAATAAAAATGAAATAAAAATATCCCCTATTTTGTAAACGCTATAAATTTTGCGCAAACCAATCGATAAACGCTTATTGCGATTTTTTTTACCAAAAATAGGTAGAAGAATACGTATCGGCCTAAACTGAGGAATTTTTTTTTTTTTATATATATGTTTTTGGGGGATATTTATTACAGCAAAAAGTAAAAAATATTGAATTTTTTTCAAAATTGTCGCTCTATTTTTGTTTATAGCGCAAAAAATAAAAACCGCAGAGGTGATCAAATACCACCAAAAGAAAGCTCTATTTGTGGGGAAAAAAGGACGCCAATTTTGTTTGAGAGCCACGTTGCACGACCACGCAATTGTCTGTTAAAGCGACGCAGTGCCGAATCGCAAAACCTGGCCTGGGCATTTAGCTGCCTAAAGGTCCGGGGCTTAAGTGGATAAAGAAGGGGTCATGGAGTAATGTTTAACATCATTTTTCTAGACTATACTGGCAGATCTCATTATCAGTTGTAAACTAGATTTGAACACTGTCTATGCTAGCAAAGATATCAGGGCTTGGGTTCTGCATTGTATGTGAATGGAAGGAAATTGTCTGTTCTTTGTCCCTCCACTTTCACTTCCAAATTGTTCAGAATAGCTTGCAGTCTGCCCAAAGGCCTGCTCCAAAGAAACAGATAGAAGCACAGTCTTCACCAGCACACTTTGGTGTAGTCAGAGTATTGTCCTTTATTCGCGGGATCGGGTAATACGGGCTGAAATTTCAGGCCTTTGCAGGATCCCATTCTGAGGGTGCAACGTGTGTGACCAATACAATATTCTCTGAGAAATCTGTCAATGCTTGGATAGAAAATTACAGTAATAGAGATGTTAGAAACCTGAGTGAACAGCAGTGCCATTTCATTAAAACGCTTTCTTTATGTGTGTTGAATGCACAAATCTAAGCTGAACACTTTATAATGCAGGGGCTACTTTTTATTTCAACTATTGTGAAACCAATGTTGGCATAAAAAAACTTATTGAGGTCTCCAGGAAACTTAACTAGGTTGTGATCATGCAAAAGCCAGGGCAATCATCAATGACTGTCAACCAACCCCCCCTTACTACCGATCGCCTGGCTCCTCCACTGTTTGTATCTCAGGGAGAGGCGCCATGGGAACTGTAACTCAGATGCAGGTGACATCTTCCTGTCGCTGTGATGTACGTCTAGCGCCAGGCAGGAAACTACTTATACAGCTATCTGCCTATCACTGTAAATGAATGCTCACTTCTATAGTAATACTATTGATTGTGCAAATTAAACTTTTGCAAGTGTTTAGCAGGATAAGCTGTAATTGCAAATTAAATGCATGTGATTTATTGGGCTCCTAAGGGTCATGTTCCTGTGTTCCCCTCTGTTGTGCCAGTGTGTCTGTCGTTGCTGTATGTCACCAAAGTGTCTCAATGTCTGCTAAGTGTGCTTTGCATGCTCCTGACTAAGCACACATATGTCTGACAAAGTTTGCTCCCTATTGCCAGCCTTGTAGAAATGTCAGACTGAAAGATGTTTAAAGACAGAAAGGTCAAGAGGATTTGATTTTTAAGTGCTGCACATATACTTTTCAAATGCACAAAATGACAGATATACACACTGTTTTGAAGTAATGGACATACAAAGGATTTATCAACAAAGGAAAAAGACATATAGGATTGTTCTCAGGGACTCCTGGATGACATCCAATCACTTTTCCCATAGTTGAGCAGATGTAGGCACCAGGGCCCGGATTCAGAAAGATCTGCCTATATTTAGGCGGGCGTAGCGTATCTCAGATACACTACGCCGCCGTAACTTAGAGCGGCAGGTCCCGTATTCAGAAACAACTTGCGCTCTAAGTTACGGAGGTGTAGTGTATCTGACACGGCGTAAGCCCGCCTAATTCAAACTAGGCTGGTAGGGGGCGTGTTGTATTTAAATGTTTCGTGACCCCACGTAAATGACGCTCTTATCGAACGGCGCATGCTCAGTATCACGTCGAATTTTAAAAGTAAATTATGCCCGCTCAATGCTTAGTCGACGTGTACGTAACCTACGCCCAGCCCCATTCACGGACGACTTACGCAAACGACGCAAAATTCGACGCTGGCCCGACGTCCATACTTAACATTGGCTACGCCTCATATAGCAGGGGTAACTTTACGCCGGAAAAAGCCTTACGTAAACTACGTAAATCAATGCGCCGGGCGGACGTACGTTTCTGAATCTGCGTATCTATCTCATTTGCATATTCTACGCGGAAATCTACAGAAGCGCCCCTAGCGGTCAGCGTAAATATGCACCCTAAGATACGACGGGGTAGGAGACTTACACCGCTCGTATCTAGGCAACATTGAGGCGTATCTGATTCTATGTATCAGGCGCCGGGATGCGACGGCCCGCATTCAGAGTTACGACGGCGTATCTGGAGATACGCAGACGTAACTCCTTTATGAATCCGGGCCATGATCTTTACAATGGCCGGATCAGAAGACTTTAATCTGATGCAGTGCTTGTCAACCAAAGCTGGGTATACTCATACAGTTTTTATGGTAGGCATACAAAAACACATAAGTGTTTATCCAAAAAAAGACATTTAGAATTGTTCCTATAGACTCCTGGATGACATTGGTCACTATTTCCACAGATGAGTATCAGTTTGCCACATCTGCAGTTGTCTGTAGGCACCAGATCTTTACAATGGCTGGATCAAAAGACTTTAATCGGATGCAGTGGTGGTCAACCAAAGCTGGAAATATACATAATTTTTTTTTTTTGTTCAACCGTGTAGGTGGGCTGCAGTGTGGTGTGGCGTCAATAACACACACACTCTCACAGTCCCAGTGAGACTAAGTAACTTATATTGAAGTAATACAAAGATAGTACAAACACCCCGTGGGAAGGTAGCCCAGCCGGGAACACCCACCCAGCATATGGGAAACATCCGAACTGACAGTGTCTGTAGAAAGGAGCAGGATGTGGCCTGGCTGTCTTGAGCCCAAAGAGACATATGTCCAGAGAGGTTGAAAACCCCATGCTTTTCCTCCTCCTCTGGAACCTTTCCCTACCGCTAGTACTGTCCCTAACAAACAAGGTACCTGTCCCTACTCTATCCACTTTCATAAAGCACACCAAACTTAGAGGCCAGGGTCTTATATAGACTCTGCCACACCTAATATGGCCGCCAGAGTCTTACGGGCGGCCAGCATCCAATCAGATCCTTGCCCCAGTGACTCAGGAAACCATAGAGGAACCCAGTTCTTCCTGACTTCCTCTGTATCTGCAGTGTCTCTGTGAAAGAGCACCACTTGCAGTGGAGAACACAGACTGTACCTGCATACATCAGCTCAAGTGATATAGATGCAGGGATCTCTCCCGCTGCTCTTCTGTATTCTGACAGTAGGACTTCTCATCCCCCTCAAAATATATTGAACAGCTCTTGCAGCCATTCAAATATCAACTTGTGACAATCCCTTCATGAAACAAAGAGTTTTGACTGCTGTGAACAGCATCTACGATCCACTGGGGTTCATAGCACCCTTTACCATTTAGGGTCAGACAGCTTACTTTTGAAAACACAGATTGGAACAGGGACTGCCTCACCTGCCATATATAAAAAAAAAAAAAATTGCAGGCAAAGGCTCCTTGCAAAGCATGCCTGAAGCTACATACAGAGTGGCCAGTTTAAATACAAGCTGGCACACTGTCTAAACATTATGGGCCAAATCCACAGACATGCAGCCTAACTTAACTTTTCAGAGTTAAGTTACACTGCCGCAATTTTCCGAAGTTAAGTACCGATCCTCAAAGCACTTACCCGGAAAATTGCGGCAGCGCAACTTAACTCCGTCCATCGTAAGGCGGTCCTAGTTTAAATGGGCGATTCCCATTTAAATTAGGCGCGCTCCCGCGCCGGACGACCTGCGCATGCGTGTGACGTCATTTTTTCCGACGTGCAGCGCGCGAACGTAATTTACGCCGGGCTTTGTGGATTGCGACGGGACAATAAAGTTGCGACGGGTGAAAAAAAATTTACGCGCCGGGAAAAAAAATTCAAATTTAAAAAAAAATCGCGGCGATCGAAAAAAAGGTCTGGTTTTACATGGTGTACTAACTTTACACATTGTAAAACCAGCCCTAATTTTACGCGTGCAAATCGTAACTTACGCAGAAAACACAAAGCTTAAAAGCTTTGTGGATCTGCTTAAGTACTCATTTGCATACGCTAGGCGGCATTTCGACTCGAAATGCCCCCAGCGGCGGATGCGGTACTGCATCTTAAGATCTGACAGTGTAAGTGTCTTACAGATGTCAGATCTTCTGCCTAACTTTGGAAAAATCCTTTTAAGGATCGTTTCCAAAGTTAGGCACAGAGATACGCAGGCTGAACAGCAGTTCCGCCTGCGTATCTCTTTTGTGGATTTGGCCCTATATGTATTGTTTTAGCAGACACCCTTGGAAATAAAATGGTGGTTGTTGGAACTTTTTATGTCAAACGGTATTTGGCAAGCAATTTTTTAAACGCATTGTTTTTGTGAAAAAAATTGTTTCATGAATATATAAAATAAAAACACAAATTTTTTTTTTAGTATAATGTGAAAGATGATGTTACGCCAAGTAAATAGATGCCTAACATGTCACACTTTAAAATTGCGCACACTCCTGGATTGGCACCAAACTTCAATACTCTCCATTGGTGATGCTTTAATTTTTTTTTTAAGGTTACATGATTAGAGTTACAGAGGGGATCTATTGCTAGAATTATTGCTCTCGCTTTAACGATCGCGGCATGTGTATCTAGCCAGTGCCTCACCAGTCACTGCCCTCACCACTGCAACCCTCCCCCCTCCGGTGTCACATTTGCCACTGTAGCACTACCCCCGGAGGAGCTGCTGGTTGTTTTGGGTGGCACATTTACCTCGTGGCTCTTCCGAATTCCTAGGGGTGAATGGTGCATATAGCAATAGTAAAGGAATGTCCGCAACAAGTGTCTTTCTGTGCTCTTTATTACCCAGCCGGGTAAAAGCAAATACATTTGTGGTGAGGAAAGTAAAGTTGAAGGAGGAAAGGAGAACAGCAGATTCAGGCGTGATGATAGGGAAACAGTCCTTCTCCCAAGTGTAACACTTCTCTGCGCCACTCCTGCTTGAGTGAGAATAGCGTACCTGGACATACCTCTCTCACTGACCTGGCAGCCAGAGTATCGCTCGAACCTTTGAGGAAAAGTCCCTGCCACAGACACTCCTTGAATGAACGTCAGTGAGACACCTCTGCCACAGGCCCTCTCTGATTGCAGTTACGGAGGTAATCCTCCTTAGGTGAATTACGCCTGGATCTTCTTCTTAATTTTGCCCAGGTACTGACTGACAGGTGATCAGTCCTTCAGTGTCTGGCTACCTTGATCCCCGGTGGTTTGTCGAAATCCTTTTGGACCGCCAGCCTTTCATTGGTGCTCCTCAGACAGAATCCCCACCGAACAGCTATACCGGTTGGGATCCTCAGAGGTGGGAACCCAGCCAATCACTGGGTCCCCGTCGCTGCTCAAATGTTCCGGACCAACATTGTCCCGGAACCAGGAACACCACGTGGCACGCGCACACCGGCCAGGTAGGCCATAACGCCGGGGCGCGGTGATGTGGTCACCCTAAATGTGGGTGCCACACTGGACGAAGAAGACGAACCCAGAACCAATGGCGTCTGTCCCATAAATACCCTCCCCCAGCATGCACAGCGAGGCTCAACCCTCCTGATTGGCTGCTGGGGAAGAGCACCCAAACCTTGACTCCACTGCTGCCATCTACTGCACTGGGGTGGGAAAAACACCCCAGCACAACAGAATGTGCCCACTAGACATGTGCACAGCAAAAAATGTCGTTTATTTCTGTTTTAGTTTCTGTTCGTTTATCGTGATTCGTAACGAGTCGTAATTTCGTAAGATGTTAGTTATCGTATTCGTACTCTTTAGTATTTTCGTAACACTCTTTTTTCCGTTTCCGTTTTTTTCTGTTAGTTTATTTTTCGTTGAATCGAGATTAGTATTTTCGTTAAATTTTGTATTCTGCCGCGTTCGTATTTATAAAATGATTTTATTCGTTCCTTCGTTTTTACGTTAGTTTAATTTTCGTTGTTTTGCTATTCGTATTTACATTATATTTTCCATCATGCCGCGTTCGTATTTTTATAAGAAATATATTTTCGTTGCTTTATGATCATTTGTATTTTCGTGTCTAATTTCCTTTGATTGTAAAAACGTACTTTTGTAGATTTTATTGCATTCGTAATTCTGTTAGAATACATTTTACGTTTATTCGACACACTACTCGTCGTAATTTTGTAATTCGTACTTTACTGTGATTGACTTGACTGTCTTAGTTAGCACACACACCCTGTCTAGAATGAAGTCTGACGTAGAAGAAAACTAAAATATGTCAGATATTACAAATACAAATCTAGAAATTAGATGCACTGCAGTCTAACACAGAAAAAGACACAATGAGCCAGGAGGTAATGAGAAAGAAGCTCATTGGGGGAAGGAACAAACCTCTTCAGAGGAAAGGGACAGCACTCATTGGCTATTGGTCAATGTCCAGAAATATTTCAGTACTAACGAAAGCTAATTTACATTATTTCGTATTTTCGTTGTTTTCATTTCCGTTTTCCGAAGATTCGTAATTTATTTTTCGTTAGTTTTGATTTTCGTTTTTTATTCTTTGTTCGGCATTTCGGTTGTTTTCTTTTCGGTCTTCGAATATTAGTAAGTTTGCATTTTCGTTAATTTTGTTTTTCGTAATTATATTTTTTTTGGGGTTCGGTATTTTCGTTGTTTCTATGTTTTCGTTTCTTTCATCTTTCGTATCTTCGTTGTTTTTCATATTCGTTATTTTGAAAATATCGTTATTCGTTATTAATTGCGCTAAACCGTTCGTTCATTCGTATGTTAACGAATCAACTAAAATAACGAAAATTGACGGAAAACGTATTCGTAACTTAAAAAATTGCACATGCCTAGTGCCCAGTGCCCACAGCACAGCCAAGCTGAGACAGAGACCCTGCTTTGAACATAACAATTAGGATCAGAATCTACCTACACTCTGATCCCCCCTCTAAATTTAAATAGCACCGGTACTTTAAAGTAACCAGGCGCTACACCACCTTTCAGGGGGGAGCAGATACCTGTTTAATACAGGTATTTGCTCCCACTTCCGGGCATAGATAGCTGCATTATCTGCTTATCTGCGGGTATATACACCACGTCCGCCGCCCCCCCCCCCCCGCTGTCTTCTGGGAGACACACAGGTCCCATGAGACAGCAGGGACCATTCTGATTGTGCAGCTCGATTCATGCATTCGCAGTAGGGAACCAGAAAGTGAAGCTGCAAGGCTTCACTTCCTGATTCCCTTAGGCCTCGTACACACGATCGGTTAACCAGAGGATAGCGGTCTGATGGACCGTTTTCATCGGTCCAAACTGATCATGTGTAGGCCCCAGGTTATTTAAACTTCGGTTAAAAAAAAGACAACTTGCTTTAAAATTTAACCGATGTATTGCTAACCAATAGGTCAAAAACGATCGTTAGTACGCACAACCATCGGTTAAAAATCCACGCATGTTCAGAATCAAGTCGATGCATGCTTGGAAGCATTGAACTTCGTTTTTTTTTTCAGCACGTCGTTTTGTTTTACGTCATCGCGCTCTGACACGATCGTTTTTTTAAGCGATGGTGTGTAGGCGCGACGGACCATCAGTCAGCTTCATCGGGTTAACCTATGAAAACGGGCCGTCGGTCCGTTCTCATCGGATGGACTGATCGTGTGTACGCGGCTTTACTGAAGATCGCAGCGGCAGCATCCGAGAGCAGAGGGAGAGATCGGCTTCAGGTGCCGACATCGCGGGTGCCCTGAACAGGTAAGTGTCCTTATTTTAAAAGTCAGCACCTGCAGTATTTGTAGCTGCTGACCTAAAAAAAAATATTTTGGCGTAGATCCGCTTTAAGCTATCTCTGCTCAAATGGAAAAGTTACAGAAATCACAAGTGCTTAGATTGTGGAAGCTGAACAAGCCAGATGAGATGTGCTTTTATAAAAAAAAAATATTTCTACAATGTTCTACAGAATGAATCCTAAAGTATGAAACTAAGTAAATCTTTTACTATATTGTATCGCCACCAGTGTGAAAAAATAGGTTCTCTCTTCTTCATTGTAGAGGCCAGGGTAGCCCCCCTCCACATTTTGTCCTGTACAGTGTTCTGTTTGATCTCTTGCCTGTCCTGCTGATGTTTCACCAAGGTATTTGGCTTGCTATGTAAATGTTATGAAGATGAGAGATGGTAAGCATCAAATAATGACAGCAACTCCTCAAAGGTTCTGAGAGTGTGAATCTGTAAAGAATGTGCCAGTTACTCATTTAGCCTGTCTGTATACACAGGCTCTACTATGGCCTTGCCAGAACTGTAAAATAGTTGCAAGATATATGGCACAAATGCAAAGAGATTGACAATTTCACTTTTTCCCAGTTCTGTCATGTACTATCCCAGCAGGCTGCCTGTTGTTCTTTGTGCATATACACAAACTAAAGTGAAATTGGGAATTTGGAAAATGCACTTTATACTCTATTTATGGCCCGGATTCACATACATCGGCGCATATTTATGCCGCCGTAGCGTATCTCTTTTACGCTACGCCGGCGCAGCGCACAGAGGCAAGCACTGGATTCACAAAGCACTTGCTCCCACTCGCTGTTAAAGATATGCTGGGTTTCCTCGGCGTAAGCCAGCGTAGGTGGAAGTGGGCATGAGCCATGCTAATGAGGCATGACCCCATGCAAATGATGGGCCAAGCATCATAGAAGTACTTAAAATGAATGGCGAATGCGCCGTCCCGTGGCCACATCCCTGTGCGCATGCTCAGAATCACGTCGGAACTACTCCCTAAGATACGCCGGATCACTGCCTACGACGTGAACGTAACCTACGCCTAGTCGTATTCACGTACAACAGAAACGACAAAAGATACGACAGCTTGTGTTCCCTGGTCCATACCTTTGCATGAGTTGCGCCTCCTATATGGGGAATAACTTTACGCCGGACGTACGACTTACGCAAACCGCGTATATTATGCGCCCGGCGCAACTACGTTCGTGAATCGGCGTATCTCCCTCATTTGCATATGTGCATAGAAAATCAATGGGAGCGGCAAATGCGCCCAGCGTAAATATGCGCCCACGATGCGACGGCGTAGGAAAGTTACGACGGTCGGATGAAGCCTATTATCAGGCGTATCTCAGTTTATGGGCACGGCGCATAGATACGACGGTGCATACTTACACTTACGCGGCGTATCTGGAGATACATCGGCGTAAGTGCTTTGTGAATCCGGGCCTATATCCCCATACTGCTATTGAGTGCAAAGCTTACAAAGCCTATATTATGCTTATGTTTTCATCAGCAGACTGATGACATCATCTTAACCTCATGTCCAGCCAAACCTTTTTTTTTTGCTGTTTTGCATATAGCAGGGAAGGATAATGCCGCGTACACACGATCATTTTTCGGCTTGTAAAAAAACATCTTTTTTCAGCCTCTAGAAAAAACTATGTTTTTTCCAACTTCATCATTAAAACGACATTGCCCACACACGATCGTTAAAAAAATTGCTCTAGCAAAGCGCGGTGACGTGCAACACGTACAACGGCACTATAAAGGGAAAGTTCCATTCGGATGACGCCACCCTTTAGCTGATTTTGTGTTAGTAAAAGACGATTCACGCTTTTCTGTCTGTTACAGCATGATGAATGTGCTTACTCCATTACGAACGGTAGTTTTACCAGAAGGAGCGCTCCTGTCTCATAACTTGCTTCTGAGCATGGGCGGGTTTTTTAACGTCGTTTTAGCCCACACACGATCATTTTTTACAACACGAAAAACGTTTAAAACGTTGTTAAAAAATGCAGCATGTTTTTTTTGTCGTTTTTCAGAACCCGAAAAATTATGTGAAGCCCACACACGATCACTTTAACCACATGCCGACCAACCGCCGTCGTTTTACGGCGGCAGGTCGGCTCCCCTGCGCGAGAGCACGTAATATAACGTCGGCTCTCGCGCAGGCCACACAGCTCCCGGTCCTGTCAGGGAGAGAAATGCTGATCTTCTGTTCATACAATGTATGAACAGAAGATCAGTAATTTCCCCTAGTGAGGCCACTCCCCCGCTACAGTTAGAACACACCCAGGGAACATACTTAACCCCTTCCCTGCCCCCTAGTGTTAACCCCTTCACTGCCAGTGGCATTTTTATAGTAATCCAATGCATTTTTATAGCACTGATCGCTATAAAAATGCCAATGGTTCCAAAAATGTGTCAAAAGTGTCCGAAGTGTCCGCCATAATGTCGCAGTACCGAGAAAAAAAGTCGCTGATCGCCGCCATTACTAGTAAAAAAAAAATATAAAAAAAAATGCCATAAAAATACCCCCTATTTTGTAAACGCTATAACTTTTGCGCAAACCAATCAATAAACGCTTATTGCGATTTTTTTTTTCGAAAAATATGTAGAAGAATACGTATCGGCCTAAACTGAGGAAAAAAAACATTTTTTTATATATTTTTGGGGGACATTTATTATAGAAAAAAGTAAAACATATAAATTTTTTTCAAAATTGTCACTCTATTTTTGTTTATAGCGCAAAAACTAAAAATCCCAGAGGTGATCAAATACCACCAAAATAAAGCTCTATTTGTGGGGAAAAAAGGATGCAAATTGTGTTTGGGAGCCACGTCGCACGACCGCGCAATTGTCAGTTAAAGGGACACAGTGTCAAATCGCAAAAAGTGCTCTGGTCTTTGACCAGCAATATGGTCTGGGGGTTAAGTGGTTAAATGACATTTTTTTAAAACGTTGTTTTTTACAAATGCCGAAAAATGATCGTGTGTATGCGGCATAAGAATCCCTACAGGATTTGTATGTTTGTCTTGGACTCCCTTAGCAAGATTTCCCTTAGGCCTCGTACACACGACCGAGAAACTCGTCGGGCGAAACACATCGAGTTCCTCGTCGAGTTCCTTGTTAGGCTTGTCGAGGAACTCGACAAGCTTGCTTTGCGTACACACAGTCAAGCCAAAATCTAGTCGTTCTCAAACGCGCTGACGTACAACACATGCAACTGCAGGGGAAGTTCGATTCCACTGGCTAAACTCTTGGGGCTGCTTTTGCTAATTTCACGTGTTTGCGTGTTAAATAAAAGTTTGGTAAGAGATATTTGCACTTTTCAGTCTGTTACAGCTTTAAAAATGTGTTATCTCCATTACAAATGCTACTTTTACTCCCGTCTCATACTTTAATCTGAGCAAGCGCGGGTTTCTTAGCATACAGACGTCCGAGTTTCTCGTTGAAAACCAGCCCGTCGAGATCCTCGACGAGCCAAATCAGTCTCCCGTCGAGGAAATAGAGAACTTGCTCTCTTTTTGGCTCGTAGAGTTTCTCGACAGTTTCCTCGACGAAAATGTACACATGACCGTTTTCCTCGGCAAAAAAATATCTCCCAGCAAGGTTCTTGCTGGTTTTTGCCGAGAAACTCGGTCGTGTGTACGGGGCCTTACTTATTTTCCTGGTGACAACAAATTCAACAAACATAAAGGGAGGTGAAAATGTTGTCACCTTGACACTAATGCCCCGTATACACGATCAGAAATTCCGACAGCAAAAGTCAGACCGTGTGTATGCTCCATCTGACTTTTGCTGTCGGAATTTCCGCCAACAAAAGATTGAGAGCTGGTTCTCAAATTTTCAGACGGAAAAAATTCCTATCGGAAAATCCGATCAATTCCGTGCGCAAAATTCCTACGCATTCTCGGAAACAATTTGACGCATGCTTGGAAGCATTGAACTTAATTTTCTCGGCTCGTCATAGTGTTGTACGTCACCGCGTTCTTGACGGACGAAAGTTCAGAGAACTTTTGTGTGACCGTGTGTATGCAAGCCAAGCTTGAGCGGAATTCCATCGTAAAAACCATCCAATGTTTTTCCGACAGAAAATCTGATCGCATGTACGTGGCATAAGAGAGCAGACATTTATGTAATGGAACCCTGGATAGCAGTAAAATGTGGCAGGGGTTCCACTGCATTCCCTATGTTTCCAATTATAATGATAAAAGATGCAGCATCCTCTTATTTTTTGTTGAATGATATGTCGGAAATGAAAAGATCCCTTTAATTCGGATGAAATAATGTACCCTCTGTATCCAGGAATATAAATAATTTATTGCTGAGTGGTTAGGGACTTTCATCATAAAACTGGTTCTGGTTTTTAGCATGCAGATTTAAAATGGTCATGCATATTAGGTCAAATCTGCCTCTGTGTATTTGGATAGGCATGGTTCAGAATGTGAGACTCCTTGTTCTTAAAGCACAGAAACACTTTTACTTAGACAATTATGCATAGTGCTGGCCAGGGGCACAAATAGAACCTTCGGGGGCCCAGGTGAAAAAAAAAAATAAGGGCTCCCCTGAGCCCCAGTCAGGGCCCTTCTCTCCGAGCCCAGTGGCAGAACGCCAGGGCCCAGTCACAAGTGCAACCTTGTTTGTTTGTTTTTTTACTGTATTTTTTACACTTTTATTTTTATTTTTTAAAACTACTTTAAAAAAAAAAAAAAAAAATAGGAGCCCTGTTGGGGGCTTTGGTGAAATATCAGAGGTCTAAACAGAACCTCTGATGTTTCACCTTTTGAGACAGAGAAAGGAGATTGAGGACACCGCCCTCAATCTCCATCTCTTTAGCCTTAGCAGCTCAGAATGATTAAACAGGAATAGCTCTGTACAGAGCTTCCTGTTCATTCACAAACTGAAGCATAGTAAACACAGTTATGAATGGAAAGAGTCAGTGATTGGTACCGATCATTGACTCTGTCCATTCAGAAAAAGAAAGGGGCCAGTAAATTACATATTTACCAGCCCCTTTCCACCTTCCATCCTGACACATCCCCCGCAGCAGCCGGGGGGGGGGGAGAGGAGGGGAGAAGTCGGCAAAGCTTGGGGGGGGGGGGCAGGGGAGACCACAGGGGCCCGGGGGCAAAAAAAAGAAAGCTGGATAGGAAGGGTGTCATGTAGAAGAACCAATCCCCTACATTTTCCTCCTGCAGCCTCTGAATACTTGCAGAAGGGAGAGGAAGAGAAGCAGCCTTGTAGCAAGAGGAACATGGAGGGGATCAGTTTTTCTATATGTTGCCCCTGCCACCCCTCCTATTCAATCTAAGCGTGCAAAGGTGCCGCATGGGAGCATGGAGCCAAGTCGCAATTGTGACTCCTGCGACCCCTCTAGTAACACCTCTGGTGCTGGCCAGGACTTTTAAGTGACCTTCTTTAGAAGAGAGGAGCTAGGAGCTAGGCCTTGTGTACTTTCCATGTTAAACAAATGCTAACAGTTTTTTTAACCACTTTATTCTTCCGCTATAACCACTGGAAGAATTTTCCCCCTTAATGACCAGGCCATTTTTTGCCATATGGCACTGCGTCGCTTTAACTGACAATTGTCATGTGAAGCTGTACCCAAACAAAATTGACGTCCCTTTTTTCCCACAAATAGCGTTTTTTTTTTGTGCTATAAACAAAGAGCGGCAATTTTGAAAGAAAAAAAAAACATAATTTTGTTTACTTTTTGCAATAATACATATAAAATAAAAAAAACAAATTTATTCATCAGTTTATATATTCTTCTACATATTTTTATTTAAAAAAATCGCAGTAGGCGTATATTGATTGGTTTACGCAAAAGTTATCGCGTCTACAAACTATGGGATGGATTTAGGGACTTTAATTTTTATTTTATTTTTTTACTGGTAATGGCGGTGATTTGCGATTTTTTAGCGGGAATGTGACATCGCGGCAGACGAATCTGACCCCAAATGACACTTTTTGGGGACCAGTGACATTGATATATTGATTAGTGCTATAAAAATGCACCAATCAATGTAAAAATTACACTGGCAGGGAAGGGGTTAACATTAGGGGGCAATCAAGGGGTTAACAGTGTTCCCTAGGTGTGTTCTAACTGTAGGGGGGATGGGCTGCCTGGGAAATGACAGAGATCACTGTTCCCTGAGACTGGGAACAGTAGATCTCTGTCATGTCATCTGACAGAATGGGAATCCACCTTTTTTACAAAGGCAGATCCCCATTTTGCCTCTTCAATAGACGATCGAGGGTAGCTGGCGCACATCAAGTCTGCCTGACCCATGGGCACGCTCCCACAGTGGGCATGAGAGCGCGCCGCCGGCGGTGCTCGCCCACCTGCAACTGCGCCTGCACGAGTCGACGCACGACAGTGATTTGCGCAGGGGAGCCAACCCGCCGCAGTACAACTGTGGCAGCTGTCTTTAACTGGTTAATTGAGTTACATGTAGGTTATCATAGCCTATTTCCACGCTGAGATCTCCTGTTCATCTGTTATGTTTGAATAATAACAAAATAATATATTTTAATATATCAAAGCACTTCTGTGATAGTTTTAGGTTTAATCAAGTTTAATTAGAATAATGTAAACAATATATGCTTACAAAACAGAGACAGATCTTGCTTAGGCAAATATTCTCAAATGTTGACAGCTCTGGATTAGGACAAAGTGAGAATGATGCAGATTGGAAGATAGCGTTACACATTGTTAGCAGAGCATGCATATAAGGTACATTATCCAAACCTTTTAGGTGTTTTATAGCAAATAAACAATGTCAGATACCCTATCAGATGACTGTGATAGAGTTTTATTTCAGTATTCAGATTTCACATTTAGATATTCCTACAGTGTTGCTCAAAGCCCCATTGAAATGGTGGAAGCCAATGTAAAGTAGTTTCTATTTGGATGAGTCTCCAACAATAGTTACATTCTTGGTTCAATAAAGAAAGAATTCCACACACCATTATCTAGCTTGATCCAAAAGGTCAGGATATCACCCCACCTGGCTCCTCCCACTCTGATGTGTTTTAAAGGGGTTGTAAAGGTTTGTTTTTAATTTTCTAAATAAGTTCCTTTCAGCAAAACAGCTTTAACCACTTAAGACCCGGACCTTTATGCAGGTAAAGGACCTGGCCAGTTTTTGCGATTCGGCACTGCATCGCTTTAACTAACAATTGCGTGGTGGTGCGACGTGGCTCCCAAACAAAATTGGCGTCTTTTTTCCCCCACAAATAGAGCTTTCTTTTGGTGGTATTTGATCACCTCTGCGGTTTTTATTTTTTGCGCTATAAACAAAAATAGAGCGACAATTTTGAAATAAATGCAATATTTTTTACGTTTTGCTATAATAAATATCCCCCAAAAACATATAAAAACAATTTTTTTCCTCAGTTTAGGCTGATACATATTCTTCTACCTATTTTTGGTAAAAAAAATCGCAAATAGTGTTTATTGATTGGTTTGCGCAAAATGTATAGCATTTACAAAATAGTGGATAGTTTTATTGCATTTTTATCAAAAAAAATTTTTTTACAACTAATGGCGGCGATCAGCATTTTTTTTCGTGACTGCGACATTATGGCGGACACTTCAAACAAATTTGACATATTTTTGGGTCCATTGTCTTTTTCATAGCAAAAAATGCATTGTTTACTGTGAAAATGACAATTGCAGTTTGGGAGTTTACCACAAGGGGGCGCTGAAGGGGTTAAGTGTGACCTCATCTGTGTTTCTAATTGTAGGAGGGTGTGGCTGTAGGTGTGACGTCATTGATTGTGGTTCCCTATATTAGGGAACACACGATCGATGACGGCGCCACAGTGAAGAACGGGGAAGCTGTGTTTACACACAGCTCTCCCCGTTCTTCAGCTCCGGGGACCGATCGCGGGACTCCAGCGGCGATCGGGTCCACGGGTCCCACGGCCGCGGTCACGGAGCTTCGGACCGGGTCGTGGGCGCGCGCCTGCGACCCACGGCTGGGCAATTAAAGAGGACGTACCTGTACGTGCTTGTGCCCAGCCGTGCCATTCTGCTGATGTATATATGCAGGAGGCGGTCCTTAAGTGGTTAAAGATTACTATAGTCAGGACATGACCCCTCTTGGATCTGACCCAACTGACGCATTTTACCCA
The DNA here is from genome assembly GCF_905171775.1 of Rana temporaria. NCBI lineage: Eukaryota > Metazoa > Chordata > Amphibia > Anura > Ranidae > Rana > Rana temporaria. Next base: position 107,632,128 of record NC_053490.1, on the reverse strand, counting down.
ACAGAGATTATTCCTGTTGGTTAAAGGCGTTGTAAAGGTTTTTTTTTGTTTTTTTTCTAAATAGGTTCCCTTAAGCTAGTGCATTGTTGGTTCACTTACCTTTTCCTTACATTTCCCTTCTAGTGAACCAACAATGCACTAGCTTAAAGGAACCTATTTAGAAAATAAAAAACAAACTTTTACAACCCCTTTAAAAACACATCAGTGTGGGAGGAGCCAGGTGGGGTGATATCCTGACCTTTTGGGTCAAGCTAGATACTGGTGTGTGGAATTTTTCCGTTATTGAATCAAGAATGTAACCATTGTTGGAGACCCATCCAAATAGCAGCTACTATACATTGGCTTCCACCATTTTAATGGGGTTTTGAGTAAAATGCGTCAGTTGGGTCAGATCCAGGAGGGGTCATGTCCTGACTATCGTAATCTTTAAAGCTATTTTGGAATGCTGGATGCACAGTGGTTTTCTGTTCTCTTATTGTGCATGGTAGGTGGAGATGAGTTCTAGAGCTGTGCCTGTACCTATTAAGCCAAAGGGTAGGTCTGGCTTGGAACAGTATCATTTATCCTTGTTGAAGGGTAGACATGTGCGTTCCCGTTGGTAACGAATGGATTTTCGTACGAATTTGTTCATTTTCGTACATTCCTATCAATTCGAACATCCAAAAAGCTGAAAGAACCAAAATACGAGAATTATGGAATTACGAATAAGAAAAATAACGAACAAGCGAAAATACGAACGTATGATTGGACAATCTTACTAAAATATGAAACACCGAAAAAGCAAAAGAACGAAAATGACATCTATAGTGAACGATTTGCATTCCGTATTTTAAATCCTTTGTCTGTTCGTATTTTCACTTGTGTGTTTTGTAAATCCGTTTCTTTGTCTGTTTGTAAATTTGTGTACTTGTATCGTTCTTTCGAATGGGCACTGTGTTAGTGAGTGATTACTTAATATCTTAGCCAATCAGCTTATCTCTTTTGTGCTGAGTCACATTGTACAGTGTAAAGCCTCGTACACACGATCAGACTTCAAACAAACTTTTCCATGGATTTTTATCTGAAGGGAGTTGGCCAGACTTTTGAAACCGAAAAAGTTTGTCTGATGGAGCGTACACACGGTTGGATTTTTTGGAAAATGCTAATTTTGACGTTTGTTGGCAAAAAGTCCGACCATGTGTACGGGGCTTAAGAGAAAGTATATCTTAATATGGATTAGCCGCGTGTTGCTATGTATTTACGAAAGTACAAAATTACGAATCCATTAAACGAAAATTATTATCTAACAAAATTACAAATTTCGAATCAACGAAAATAAATTAGACAGAATTACAAATCATTCAGTATAAACGAAAAAAAAAACTGTTACGAAAATACGAACGGGTCCGAATAGGAAAACTTGCGTCTTACGAAATATGAACAGGTCCGAATAGGAAAACTTGCGTCTTACGAAATATGAACGGGTCCGAATAGTAAAACTTGCGTCTTACGAAATATGAACGGGTCCGAATAGGAAAACTTGCGTCTTACGAAATATGAACGGGTCCGAATAGGAAAACTTGCGTCTTACGAAATATGAACGGGTCGGAATAGGAAAACTTGCGTCTTACGAAATATGAACGGGTCGGAATAGGAAAACTTGCGTCTTACGAAATATGAACGGGTCGGAATAGGAAAACTTGCGTCTTACGAAATATGAACGGGTCGGAATAGGAAAACTTGCGTCTTACGAAATATGAACGGGTCGGAATAGGAAAACTTGCGTCTTACGAAATATGAACGGGTCCGAATAGGAAAACTTGCGTCTTACGAAATATGAACGGGTCGGAATAGGAAAACTTGCGTCTTACGAAATATGAACGGGTCGGAATAGGAAAACTTGCGTCTTACGAAATATGAACGGGTCCGAATAGGAAAACTTGCGTCTTACGAAATATGAACGGGTCTTAATAGGAAAACTTGCGTCTTACGAAATATGAACGGGTCCGAATAGGAAAACTTGAGTCTTACGAAATTACGAATCTTTACGAATCTACGGAACGAGACAAAACGGAACAAAAAAATAAGAAATTTTTTATTGTGCAGACGAAACGGAACAAAAAAATACGAACATTTTTGTTGTGCACATGTCTATTGAAGGGTTACATTTTCAGTTAAAGTGGTTGTAAAGGTTCATTTTTATTTTCTAAATAGATTACTTTAAGTACATTGTTGGTTCACTTACCTTTTCCTTCCATTTCCCTTCTAAATGTTTTTTTTCTTTGTCTGAATTTCTCACTTCCTGTTCCTCCTCAGCAAGGTGTACAGTAAACTGTTCTAAATGACTTTCCACCGCTCAGATGATGGTGGAAAGCTTACTGAGAAGAAACAGCAAATGAGAAATTCAAACAAAGAAAAAAAACATTTAGAAGGGAAATGGAATGAAAAGGTAAGTGAACCAACAATGCACTAGTTTAAATTAGGGTTGTCCCGATACCACTTTTTTAGGACCGAGTACAAGTACCGATACTTTTTTTCATGTAGTCGCCGATACCGAATACCGATACTTTTTTTAAATGTCATGTGACAGTTTTCAAACCACAATACAGACTAAGGATATTTTCTTTAGAATTATGAAGAACTCTAACTCAAGACATTATAAAAGAATAAAAATGAGTAAAAATGAATAAAAATGTTTTATTTGCTTGTCACGCAGTAGTAAAAAACTCAAAGAATTTTCATAGAACATGTTGATAAATACAAAAAAAGTATTCTATTTAGGTATCGGGAGCATTTGCGCGAGTACGAGTACTCCCGCAAATACTCGGTATCGGTCCCGATACCGATACTAGTATCGGTATCTGGACAACCCTAGTTTAAATGAACCTATTTATAAAATAAAAGTCGAACCTTTACAACCCCTTTAACCTCGAAAAAGCCCCTAAAGAAATCCCTGAATGAATTATTGGCAAACTCAAATGATCTAGAAATTAATGTGACTGACATTCTTTCACCTATTATCAGTGACCTAATTATTTCTGTTCATAATGTTCTTAAGTAAGTTTCTTTCTTTAATATGTAGAGGAGGATACCTGAACATTACCCATCATGTCTAAATTACTAGCCAACATAAAAAATATATTGCACTTCTTAAAACATGTGCATATATTATATTGAGACTGTCATCATCAAGGGCCATCATTCTCAGACCGTTTTGTTTAATTATCAGCTCATCATAAATGAAGTAAAGTTTAGTGTGTTAAGCTAAGTGATTGTGTCTGCACCCATTTCCTGGCATCCCTGAACTCCAAGCCTACCTTAATAATAACCTAAATCTCCAAAATGTGCTACATAACATGAGAATGAGATGTTGCCAGTGAGACCGTAAATCTTTTCATCGTTCTTGTGTCAGATGACAAAGCTCATCAGAAGGGTCACAGAAAGAATTCTGAAGACTGGAACCTTCATAATTTTTTATAGCTGTGATGAGCCTCGGTCATAAGTTAGATAAGAAGAAGTTTTCCAGGTTTTAGCTACCGTATTTATCGGCGTATACTGCACACTTTTTTGCCCTGAAAATCAGGGCAAAATCGTGGGTGCGCGGTATACGCCGATACCCGCTTTCCCGCGCCGAGTTTTGAATACTGCGCCGACATATACCGAGCGCAGTACACTCGGGTATAGCCGGGCAGTCTCGGCTCCTTCCGCGCTCACGTCCTGGACGTACAGGACGTCAGCGCGAGAGTTGCCGACAATACACTAGTGTACTGCGCTCTGTATATGTTGGCGCAGTATTCAAACTCGGCGCGGGAAATGAGCGGGGAGGACACGAGGACGCCGCAGAAGGACGCCGGACCCGACGAAGAGGACACCGGAAGCCGCAGACGGACGCCGGACCCGACGAAGAGGACACCCGAAGCCGCAGAAGGACGCCGGACCCGACAAAGAGGACACCCGAAGCCGCAGAAGGACGCCGGACCCGACGAGGCCGCCGCGCAAGACACCAAAACTGTAAGTACAAAAAAAAAATTTCCACAGGATTCGGGGCAACTTTAGGGGTGCGCGGTATACGCGGGAGCGCGTTATAGCGCGATAAATACGGTATTTGATACTGTTGTATTTTTTTTATTAACCAGTTCCCGACCCCCGCATGTACATATACGTCCACAATATGGCACGTACAGGCACATGGGCGTACACGTACGTCCTCGCCTATTAGCGGGTGGGGGGTCCGATCGGGACCCCCCCCGCTACATGCGGAGGTCGGGTCCGCTCGGGGAGCGATCCGGGACCACGGCGCGGCTATTTGTTTATAGCCGCTCCATCGCGATCGCTCCCCGGAGCTGAAGAACGGGGAGAGCCGTGTGTAAACACGGCTTCCCCGTCCTTCACTATGGCGGCGCATCGATCGCGTCATTCCCTTTATAGGGAAGACACGATCGATGACGTCATTCCTACAGCCACACCCCCAAACAGTTGTAAACACATACTAGGTGCACCCTAACTCCTACAGCGCCACCTGTGGTTAACTCCCAAACTGCAACTGTCATTTTCACAATAAAGAATGCAATTTAAATGCATTTTTTGCTGTGAAAATGACAATGGTCCCAAAAATGTGTCAAAATTGTCCGAAGTGTCCGCCATAATGTCGCAGTCACGAAAAAAATTGCTGATCGCCGCCATTAGTAGTAAAAAAAAAAAAAAATAATAAAAATGCAATAAAACTATCCCCTATTTTGTAAACACTATAAATTTTGCGCAAACCAATCGATAAACGCTTATTGCGATTTTTTTTACTAAAAATAGGTAGAAGAATACGTATCGGCCTAAACTGAGGAAAAAAAATGTTTTTATATATGTTTTTGGGGGATATTTATTACAGCAAAAAGTAAAAAATATAGCTTTTTTTTCAAAATTGTCGCTCTATTTTTGTTTATAGCGCAAAAACTAAAAACCGCAGATGTGATCAAATACCACCAAAAGAAATCTCTATTTGTGGGGAAAAAAGGACGCCAATTTTGTTTGGGAGCCACGTCGCACGACCGCGCAATTGTCTGTTAAAGCGACGCAGTCCCGAACTGTAAAAACACCTTGGGTCTTTAGGCTGCATATTGGTCCGGGGCTTAAGTGGTTAAAGCCCAACTCTGGTCACAAGAACAAAAATAACTTTGCAGTGTCCACCCCTCCACACTGCATGGGTTAAAGCGTTTACTAAACACCACCTTGTCAAGCAACCCATTCAGTTTAAAATAGAAATGAAAGGCAAAACATTTATGTTTACATATAAAAAACATGATGTAGCCAGTAGCTGGATACCTATCTATTCCTGCAATCAGAAGACGCTGTGTGGCATGTTTCAGAGGAAGCCGTTTCCCTCTAGTGTTCCAGTGTGGGATGTCCTGTTACTTTCCTAATCAGACAAGACAGAGCAAAGCATCTTGGGACATGTAGTCCAGACGGATAGGATTCCCCCTTTGGCTGTATTTATGTGAAACTACAATTACCAGCTGATGGAGAAGAGCAGGCCACTGTGAGGGACTAGGCCCCATGCACACGAGAAGCAAATGCAAACACATGTAAACTCAAGTTTTCAAAGGCAAAAATCGGCGTTTAAAACTGCAGTTTTTGCTGTGAATTTCGCGGCGTTTTCCCGCGTTTAGCAGCGTTTTACCGCGTTTGCGGCCATCAGCGTTCATAACAAAGACATTCTAGACCCTCCCAAAGCTTTGAAACGCAAAAACGTTTGCGTCTGAACCCAACATTTTGCGTCTGAAAAAACGAGGCTAAACCCAACTGCTTTAAAACCCAAAACATAGGATAACATTAAATGTGTTCAGGGGCAGTTGAAAAAAATGCCCAAATGCCTCTGAACTCGAGTTTACCAGCGTCTCGTGTGCATGGGGCCTAAGACGGGAGGCTTGAGGCCTGGCGCGCTCTCTTGGGACCGGCGTGGATCTGCATGCAGGGAATCAGTTACAGGGTGTAAGAAAAAATGAAGCTGCGCCAAACAAAATAAAATCCACAAAGGTCCTCCAATGACAAGAGGGTTAAACTGTAATTGGTGTTACTCTAAGCCAGCTCCCTGTGCACTGCTCAATATGCCCTGAGTGGCTGCTCCTTCCCTTCTCAAGCTAGTTTGTGCTTTCCAGGGTGGCACAGCGAAAATACATGTAAGGATTGTTTTAATAAATCTGTAACTGGGTTAGCCCGACTGAATGGCACCTCCATGCGCTAACATGCATAATGTACTTTGCTGTGCATAACCACAAAGCAGTAGTAAAAATCCAGCCTAAAATTGGTTTTAATGATTACATAATTGGATTACTATTTTCTTTTTGTTAATAATTGTATACTTTAACAACGTAAAAAATTAACATTTACTCATTAAATTTATATGAGACTCTAAATAGAGTGAGATCAGAAGCAAACTACTGTTACAAGTAATGCTTTATAAAAGATATGCATGTACAGAGGGCTTTTTTCCTCAGAAAATAGGTGTAGGTACTCCCCCCTTCTGAGTCAACCCTTGTCTCTGCCCCTACCCACCTCCAAGTACCGTCCTTTGGTTTCAACTCCTATTCACCTCCCTGTACCGTCCATTTTCGAGAATACAGAACCAAATTGTATGGAATTTGTTAATGATAGTAAGAAAGGCAGTCAAATAGATTCTCTACAGCCAGCAACAATATAATCCCCTGCAACAAAGTCCCCCCATCAACAATAGATCCCTGCCAGCAACAATAAATCTCCCAGCAACCAGCATCAATAGACCCTCCAGCAGATAGATACAATAGACCCCTCCATCCACAGTAGGTCCCTCCAAGCAACAACTGACCCCCCCAGCAACATAAGACCCTCCAAGCAGCAATAGATCCTCTACCACCAACAACAGACCCTTGCAGGACCAATAGACCCCCCACTACAACAATAGATTCCCCCTCCCCAGCGGCAATAGATCCCCTAGAAGCCATCAACAATAGACCCCCCTGCACACCCCAGCAGCCTTTGCCATTAGAGACATTCTGGGCTGGAGGTGATGGAACTGCATTCCCCCATGTTCCCATGTTTTGCATGTATACTGTATAAATACAGTGTACTTAAGGATATACTGAACGATTGTGTGTATCTAAATGAAAGCCAGAGAGAAGTAGTGTCCCTAAAATGTGTACCAATTTTCAAAGAGAAAAAAATAAAAAAGCCTGCTTCTTTTTTTACAGAAAGGGTAACATTTTCTTGTCGATGTCAGGGTATTATCTGGAATCACATGGCATCAGTACCAGTGTACTTGGTAGCTCCAGTTGTTGGTATAGAGATGGTGCTATGTAGTGGTGGCTGGTGCTCCATTTTGGTGCCCCCTCCAAGTCGGTAGGTAGGTTGGTCGGTCGCACAACACCCACCCCCACCCCCGTCGCTCAATCGTCAGCCCATCCAGCCCTGCACTTACCCAATTTAGGTCACGCGGGCAGCGCTTCCTCCTCGTTGGCATCACCCAGGGTCTCCTCCTCCTCCTCAGCTTCACGGGGGCTTCCCCTGCGTCTTCTCCTCCTCGTTGGCCAATACGATCGCTTCTCCTCTCGGCTAATCAGGTCTCAGGACCCTCTTCCTGATTGGCCGGGAGGAGAATCAGGAAGACAATAGCGAATATTAATTCGCTATTGTCACACAACTTGGTGAGCTCAGGGCGCGGTGCTTTGCGCTCAAAACACACCCTTTTTTTAAGCCAATGTGCTCCTAAAAAAGAAAAAAAAAACAACAACAAATAAAAACATTCAAATACATGCATCCGGCGCCCTGCATGTAGATAGGGGGGCGGCGCCCCTGCTCCCCATACGGATGGGCCGCCACTGCTATGTATCTTCATCCTTTTTGCTTTGTCTTTATCTCACTGTAGAAGAAGCAAATACTGTACATCTTTAGTTAATCAAAGTATGTATATACTGTAGTATATAGTATCCTGAAAAGTTTTAGGTTGGGAGCACACAAGCGATTTTTGCTGGCGCTATCATCGCCCATGATCACCCAGTAATTAATTGCTAGTGATTGCTACACATGCAGTTGCATATAGTAGAGATCAATCACACAAATTTGGAGCATGCTATCATTAGCAATTAATCACTACTACATGCTACACTCTATTGCTCCCTATGTGTAGCAATTGCCAGCCATTAATTGCGGGGCTTCTAAGTTGATTATCTCTCTAACAAAAATTGCCTGTGTGCACCCAGCCTAAAGTTTTGTTATGCAAATAGTTTAATTTTTTAGACAGCGACGTTCTACTTTTAATGTAAATTTACTGTCAGTTTAAATGAAAGAAACGCTGTTGGGACATTAAGTGCTTTTGGCACTGGTTGCTATTGAGGAAAATGTAATTACTCATTTATATTCTACATTCAGACCTTTGTAGAGTTCTTACTGTAAGTTAATTTGCTTACTATAGTGCTATAATAGCACAATTGTAACTAGAAAATTCTATTGTAAGTGATCTACGATCAGGCTCTCACCTTGAAATAAGCTGGAGACTGAACTGAAGGGTCAGCTGCTGTAGCGCTGCGTGCACAGCCAGCTGTATGTGTGTGGTGCTGGATAAATGACTTGGAACTCAAGAAGCATATTCTGTATCATGGGGATTTAGGTGCATTACTTAAGCTATGTAGAGAATGCTACAGTAACTGTAGGTCAAGCACCCTGTGCTGTCAGATGAGAAGCAATAATCACTGCGGAAATTCCTGTATCTTCTAACAGAGCAACCACCAACCACCATTGAGGTTCTATGTACTGTCACACAGGAGGCCCTGAATCTCATACAGACTCATACAGAGGGACCACAAAGCATCGGGAACAGCAAATGTAGGACAACAGCAGATATAGCAGTACACCTCCGATGGTAACAAACTCAAATGATAAGGATGGCAAAACATTGGACCAGCCTAGTATTTCCTGATGGAAACAGTCTAATGGCGCGTACACACGACCGTTTTTCATGACGTGAAAAATAACTTTTTTTTTAACCACTTAAGCCCCGAACCATTTTGCAGCTAAATGCCCAGGCCAGGTTTTGCGATTCGGCACTGCGTCGCTTTAACAGACAATTGCGCGGTCGTGCGACGTGGCTCCCAAACAAAATTGGCGTCCTTTTTCCCCCACAAATAGAGCTTTCTTTTGGTGGTATTTGATCACCTCTGCGGTTTTTATTTTTTGCGCTATAAACAAAAATAGAGCGACAATTTTGAAAAAAATGCAATATTTTTTACTTTTTGCTATAATAAATATCCCCCAAAAACATATATAAAAAAAAAAAATTCCTCAGTTTAGGCCGATACGTATTCTTCTACCTATTTTTGGTAAAAAAAATCGCAATAAGCGGTTATCGATTGGTTTGCGCAAAATTTATAGCGTTTACAAAATAGGGGATAGTTTTATTGCATTTTTATAAAAAAAAAATGTTTTACTACTATTGGCGTCGATCAGCGATTTTTTTCGTGACTGCGACATTATAGCGGACACTTCGGACAATTTTGACACATTTTTGGGACCATTGTCATTTTCACAGCAAAAAATGCATTTAAATTGCATTGTTTATTGTGAAAATGACAGTTGCAGTTTGGGAGTTAACCACAAGGGGCGCTGTAGGAGTTAGGGTTCACCTAGTGTGTGTTTACAACAGTAGGGGGGTGTGGCTGTAGGACTGACATCATCGATCGAGTCTCCCCTATAAAAGGGATCACTCGATCGTTCCGCCGCCACAGTGAAGCACGGGGAAGCCGTGTTTACACACGGCTCTCCCCGTTCTTCCGCCTCGGGGAGCGATCGCGACGGAGCGGCTATAAACGAATAGCCGTGCCGTCGTCCCAGATCGCTCCCCGAGGGAATCCGCCCGCCGCACACAGCGGGGGGGTCCCGATCGAAACCCCCACCCGCTAGAAGGCAGGGACATATATATACGCCCATCTGCCTGTCCGTGCCATTTTGCGGACGTATATAGTCGTGCGGCGGGCGTTAAGGGGTTAATGTCATTAAAAACGATCGTGTGTAGGCTCCAGAGCATTTTTCATGACGTGAAAAATGGGCATTAAAAATCTACTGTAGAACATGCTTTATTTTTTCGCGTCGTTTTTCACATTGTCGTTTTTCACGTCGTGAAAAATGGTCGTGTGTAGGCTTTAACGACGTGAAAAAAACGCGCATGATCAGAAGCAAGTTATGAGACAGGAGCGCTGGTTCTGGTAAAACTAGCGTTCGTAATAGAGATAGCACATTCGTCACGCTGTAACAGACTGAAAAGCACGAAGACTGAAAAGCGCGAATCGTCTCTCACCAAACTTTTACTAACACAAAATCAGTAAAAGCAGCCTCAAGGGTGGCGCCATCAGAATGGAACTTCCCCTTTATAGTGCCGTCGTACGTGTTGTACTGCTAGAGCATTTTTTTTCACGATCGTGTGTAGGCAAGGCAGGCTTGACAAGAATCACGACGAAAAAAACATAGTTTTTTATAGACTGTTAAAAATGGTCGTGTGTACGCGGCAAAATCTTGAGAAACCATTTAAGACACCACACGATCCACTTCTTTCTACCTTACTTATGGATGACACAGTTTTATAATGCCTACCACCAGGGCCGGCGCTAGCGCAAGGCAACATTGGCACTTGCCTTACGGCGCTAGCGCCGCCCAGGGTGGAAAATTGACCGGGACAGTCACCCGCGTCCGCCTGACATAGGCGTTGCTAGGTGGGTGCGAGGGGTGCGGACCGCACCGGGTGACACCCGCCAGAGGGGTGACACCCATGGATAGCGGCACCGCTATCACCGCCCGCTGCCCTGTTGATCTGACCTCGCTCCTTTTTCGGTGGAGCAGACTGAAGCCGCCGGCGCCTCTTCCTCGCTCTTTACATACAATGAGGAGGAGGAGCTGAGGGACACATTACCTGCAGCAAAATGCACCTTCGCCTGAGTTGGCAAAAATCTTTGCACAGGCACTGCCTACCACCCACTATTGCCTTGTACTGGATACTACCAGAATCCTAGTTTCTTTCAGGAATTGTTTTAGTATACTTGAGTAGACACTTTTGTGGAACACTCCAACAGCTAATATAACATCCTCCATTCATAAAGGTTCCTTGTCCATATCATCAACTCCATAGGTGTGCGCAGCCTATTGCATTAGGGTGTGCACCCCAAAGCTCAAACACACACTACTGATCACTCACCATGTTCATTCAGAAAGGGAAGGGGCTGATAAATACACATTTATCGGCCCCTTCCCTCACTCATACTAAAACATCAGCCGGCAGGAGAGGAGAGAAGCCGGATGTGCTGCAGAGGGAAGCCAAAGGTGCTGCAGAGGGGAGTGGGGAGTGGGGAGCAAGGGCAGTAGGGGGAATCTGTGCTGCACAGAATGATTAGTGTGTGTCTGGGCACATCCGGCACACCCTGTGCGCACGCCTATGATCGAGTCAGTTTTGTCCTTTTCCAAATGATAAGTTGATCAACAATTGTCCCAACAATTGTGACTGTCTTGTATACAGTAACTACAAGTCCCAGCAGTCTGTGACTGTCTTGTATACAGGAACTACAAGTCCCAGCAGTCTGTGTGTATCTGTCTTGCATACAAAAAATACTAGGAATAAAGGGGGTATAGGGGGGTCTGGTGTTTACCCCCTGTACTCCTAGTGAACACCAGACCCCCCTATACCCCCAGTACTCCTAGTTTAGAGGGGTCTGGTGTTCACTAGGAGTACAGGGGGTCTGGTGTTAACTAGGAGTACAGGGGGTATAGGGAGCCTGTTGTTATCTAGGAGTATAGGGGGGGGGGTCTGGTGTTATCTAGGAGTACAGGGAGTATAGGGGGGGGCTGGTGTTATCTAGGAGTACAGGGGGGGCTGGTGTTATCTAGGAGTATTGGGGGTATAGAGGGGTCTGATGTTATCTAGGAGTACAGGGGGGGGGGTCTGGTGTTATCTAGGAGTACAGAGGGGGGGGGGTCTGGTGTTATCTAGGAGTACAGGGGGTATAGGGGGGTCTGGTGTTAACTAGGAGTACAGGGGGTATGGGGGGGGGGGGGTCTGGTGTTATCTAGGAGTACAGGGAGTATAGGGGGGCTGGTGTTAACTAGGAGTACAGGGGGTATAGGGGGGTTTGGTGTAAACTAGGAGTATAGGGGGTATGGTGTTAACTAGGAGTACAGGGGGTATAGGGGGTATGGTGTTAACTAGGAGTACAGGGGGTATAGGGGGGTCTGGTGTTAACTAGGAGTACAGGGAGTATAGGGGGGTCTGGTGTTATCTAGGAGTACAGGGAGTATAGGGGGTCTGGTGTTATCTAGGAGTATAGAAGGTATGTGTTTGTGTGACTTCAGCTTGTGGCACAGCAATCAATGTATACAGTATTGTATAGGTACTAGGAAGTCCAGGTTTTGTTTTACTGTGCCTCTTTAGCCCCCACCACTGTTTGGTCGCACCCACTTTTTGCTGCGGTGCGCACAGCGCGCTGCAGGTCACTATCTCCCTAAAATGTCCCTCATTCTCAAGTTCCAAAGTTGGAAGGTATGTTTTTGGATCATCTCCTGAACATTGTTCCTACTGCTTAGCCTATCAATTTGTCAATTAATGTTAAAAAAATACAACACATATGGGTAGATTTACTAAAATTGGAGCGTGCAAACTCTCGTGCAGCTCTGCATAGAAACCAATCAACTTCCAGGTTTTATTGTCAAAGCTTAATTGCATAGCTGAACTGGGTTCTGTGTGCTCAAGTTTTAGTAAATCTCCCCCATAATTCTGACAAATGTTCCTACTGGGCAAAATGAAAGACAGAAGGAAATCGGTGGAGGAACTTCGCTAAAGTGGATCTTCACAGCGGGACTCTCAAGTCGTGTATAGCTCTACGTACAAAGTTATCTAATCTTCCTTTATTCCTTTATTGGACTGGTTTTTGAACACCAATTGGGCTGCTAAACCCATTACAAGACTGGTGAACCCTTTCCTAAGGATAAGAGACAACAATATAATACCATGCAAATATGGCTAATGTTCTTCTATATATATATATAAGCCTGGGGAGGTGCAATAAAGTATTTGCCTTGAAACAATCAATGCTGATTTAACCTCTAGACAACTCACGCATATTACATGGCATCATGTATTCATATTTCATTCTCATGAATTAACTGCCTCTCTACACCAAAGGTCTGTAGCTCTCTCAAGGGCTCACTTGGGTTTCACAACAGGGGAGGGAGAGGGGGAGCTCATGAGATGTGACGAAGAGCAGAAATATATACGGCCTCCGATCCTAATGAATGCTTCGCATTTCCTTACAGAAATTATTTATAAGAGGCTACTCAGTCTGCAGTGCAAGGATGATTTAAATGCTGCGAATCCCTTTGGCCTGTTGGACCAAGGGATAGGGGCTTCTTAAAGCACGCGGGGCCTGACGCCACACTAAAACTTACCATGACTGTTTGGCTCAGATGAGGACAGGCAGTAAAGCTGTCATAATGTCTTTAAATCACAGCAAGCCTATCACACACTGCATATCAGTGGGACATCTTGTTTCCACATGTTATACGAACGATATTTTAAAATTTACTATGAAAATCTCAAATATCACATTAAACGCAATACTGAAAGTGATATTTTACAGGTTTACTGCTTTACTAGATTTCCAAAATAAAGATTTAAAAAAACAAATGATGCTTTCCTATCTGCCTTTTCAAAATATTTACTGAACTTAAAGCGGACCTTCAGTCATTTTTTCAACTTTCCATCTATTAAATCTTCTGCTCTTGTTGTTTTAAATTTGTATAGTAAAACATATTTTTTTCTGCCAGTAAATACCTTATATAACCCACTTCCTGTTTCTTGTCTGGTAAAAAGCCTAGACTTATGACATCATGCACAGCTCTCACTCTCACTTTCGTGAGAGTTTACCAGAAAGGGAGGGGGGAATGAATCCTAAGAGGGCCAATGAGAGCTGCAGAGCTACAGGTGTGCCTCTGTGGGTCTGTGTAAATCCAGGAAGTGAACAGGTAGCAGCTTCAGCTGCCCACAGTTAAAATGGAGGCAGTCAGACTTAGTGGAGGGAGATTTCTGCAGCATCTTTGGCAAGTACAGAATCACAGTATATATAAAATAATAAGCAAAGTGGTTGGAGCGAACCTCCTGAATATCAAAGATGTTTTTTATTACAAATTATGTGAGCACACTGCAGTTCTAAGTTATAAGTCATGAACAAAACATACAGTGACTGTGCATGATCATTAAATCTCAAACATAGATATAAATATAAAATAAGAATAAATCTTGAATGATGAACTTGAATAGAATTAAAGTGATTGTAAAGTCTTGTTTTTTTAGTTAAATATAACAAACATGTTCTACTTACCTGCTCTGTGTAGTGGTTTTGCACAGATTAGCCCAGATCCTCCTCCTCCCGGGTCCCTCACCCGAGCTTTTGGCCCCTCCCTCCTGTTGAGTGCCCCCACAGCAAACAGCTCTGTGTATTCATTCAGGCACAGAGCCGCAACCCGGCCCAGCCCCCTTTCTCTCCTCATTGGCTGGCTGACTTTGATTGACAGCAGCGGGAGCCAATTGTACTTGTGATACATTTGCCTATATGTCTCAGTCTAATTCTCCCTGCTTGCCCTGGGTGATTCTTTCCTCGGCTAGCAGGTTATTGAAGTGCTAATGTCCCCTCACTATTTCTAAAGGTTAATTGATCTATTGTGTTGTGTGAAGGAGATCTGTGTTTAAGTGGCTTGTGTTAATTATTCTGATTGCTCCATTGTGGTAATTATCTCTCTATATGCGGGGTCGAGCGGTCTAGTTAATGTATTCAGTACAACTAGTAATCAGCGTCCTTGATGTCATTGTCTAAAGAAAATGTGTTTTCAGCATCGGCTCCGTCGTGTCTGCCTAATCATCTGTATGGAAGCCCCAGTGTGAGGGGGCGGAGATTTGTCATTGTAACAGTTTTGGAAATGACATATAAGCTGTGTGTTATAACATTAAAGTCTGTCTTGTTCTAGCAGTAAGCCTGGACTAATGTGTGGCTTAATGGGCGATCTCAGGAATATTCCTCCTAGTGGAATATTGGGGTGATGTTCGTATGGAAGAAGGGAATCTTTGACGGGGATATCATACCGATACCGTCACAGTACTGCGCTGCTGTCTCAGCCAATGAGGAGAGAAGGCCCAGGCAGCTGAGACACTCCTGCAATACTGCTGGATCTAGAGGGACCTCAGGTAAGTATTAGGGGGCCAAGGGGGGCTGTTGCACACAGAAAGTGTTTTATCTTAACCACTTCGTTACCGAGCCTGTTTTTCAGATTCAGTGTTTACGAGACTAAAACAGTTTTTTTTGCTAGAATATGACTTAAAACCCCCAAACATTATATATATTTTTTTTTCTAACACCCTAGAGAATAAAATGGCAGTCATTGCAATACTTTTTGTCACACCGTATTTGCGCAGCGGTCTTACAAGCGCACTTTTTTTGGAAAAAAATCACTTTTTTAAATTAAAAAATAACACAACAATAAATTTGGCCCAATTTTTTTTCTATATTGTGAAAGATAATGTTACGCCGAGTAAAATGATACCCAACATGTCACGCTTAAAAATTGCGCCCGCTCGTGGCATGGCGTCAAACTTTTACCCTTAAAAATCTTGATAGGCGACGTTTAAAAAATTCTACAGGTTGCATTTTTTGAGTTACAGAGTAGGCCTAAGGCTAAAATTATTGATCTCGCTCTAACGATCGCGGCGATACCTCACTTGTGTGGTTTGAATACCGTTTTCATATGTCGGCGCTACTCGCGTATACGTTCGCTTCTACGCGCGAGCTCGTCGGGACGGGGCGCTTTAAAAAAATTTTTTTTTGCTTTTCGCATTTATTTTTAGTAATTTTAACATTTTTAACACTGAAATAAAAAAAAATAAAAAAATTATCACTTTTATTCCTATTACAAGGAATGTAAACATCCCTTGTAATAGAAAAAAGCATGACAGGTCCTCTTAAATATGAGATCTGGGGTCAAAAAGACCTCAGATCTCATATTTGGGCTTAAATGCAAAAAAAATTTGGAAATGTCATTTTTTCAAATGACACAAAAAAAAAATGTCTCTTTAAGAGGCTGGGCGGGACTGACGTTTTGACGTCACTTCCGCCCAGCAGAGCTATGGGGGACGGGCGAAGGAGATTTTTCCTTCAGTCTCGTCCCCGCTCAGCTGCCGGATGGTCGCGATCCCCTCCGCCGCTACCGACGGCTCCGGTAAGCGGCGGAGGGCGCGTTACAGCGGCGGGAGGGGGGGGGGGCCCTCTCCCACCAACGATAACGGCGATCTCGCGGCAAATTCGCCGCGGAGACCGCCGTTATCGTGTACAGGACTGTCGGCACTAAAGATGGATACCTCAGTTGTGGCAGCAGCTGCTGCCGTTACTGAGATATCCATCTTTAAAAACAGGACGTCTTTTGACTATGGGCCAGTAACCAAGTGGTTAAAGGGGTTGTATGGGTTTGTGTTTTTTCACCTTAATGCATCCTATGCATTAAGGTGAAAAAACACCTGGCAATGAAGGCCCCCCAGCCCAACGTTTACTTACCTGAGCCCATTCACCTGCTGTGCGCTTCCCCCGGCGTCCTCTTCTCTTCGGAGTCTTGTCCGTTGATTGGATAGATTTAATAGCAGCGGAGCCATTGGCTCGTGCTGCTGTCAATCACATCCATTGATGCGGCCACCGGGGGGCGGGACCGAGTCATATACGCTGTGTCTATGGACGCAGCATGTATGACAGGGAGCACGCCCGCAAACTAACCCCCTTGGTATAGAGCTTCCCAGAGGGAAATAAGCTATTGCGGGGAGGAGCCGAGACAGCTGCCCAGGGACCCCAGAACAGGAGGATCGGGGCCACTCTGTGCAAAATGAACTGCACAGTGGAGGTAACAAAAAACGAACCCATACAACCCCTTTAATGCATAGAATGCATTAAGATAAAAAACCTTCTTCCTTTACAATCACTTTAACCCCCTTGGCGGTAAACCCGAGCGTGACTCGGGGTAGGTTTCCAATGTTAGGATCGGTATCCCCGAGTCACGCTCGGGGTGGACGTGCAGAGTGTGCAGCGGCGCGGCTTACCTTCTCGCTGGATCCACAGGCAAGTTACTTACCTTGTCCCTGGATCCAGCGATGCCACCCCGCTGTGTGAGCGAGCGGGTCCTCCTCGCTCGATTCACAGTGTCCCCGTGTGCCGCCGATCTCCGTTCCCTGCGACGTTACGACGCACGGGGGCGGAGAACGGCGCCAAATTCAAAAAAGTAAACAAACACTTTACATACAGTATACTGTAATCTTATAGATTACAGTACTGTATGTAAAAAATACACACCCCCCTTGTCCCTAGTGGTCTGCCCAGTGCCCTACATGTACTTTTATATAATAAAAAATGTTCTTTCTGCCTAAAAACTGTAGATTGTCCAAAAGTGTCCCTTTATGTCAAAAATGGTTTTAGATCAGCTAGAAAACAGCGATAATAAATTATAATCACTTGCAGAATTGTGCGATAGTAATTTGTGGGGAAATTCGTCATAAAAAAAAAAAAAAATAATGACAATGACAATTCTGCAACTGAGCAAATTTCAGTGATTTTGAGTTGATTACATTATTGAATAATTTTTATTATAATTATATTATTGTTTGTTATAATTATTTATAATTATTTATTATATTATAATTTATAATTTTGTTTTAAAAAAACCCGGGATGCCTACAAGACTCTTGCTTGGTCAGATTTAAGTGAGTTATTCCTAAGAATTACAGGCCTACAGTATAAAACACCAAATTTCCTTGCAAAATAATTGTACCGCTTTTGGTACGTAATTCCAGACAGAATCATACCGCCAGGGAGGTTAAAGAGTTTCCACAAAGAGTCCCATCCACAATTGGAAACAGATAAAATTACACCTCTAGAAAGAGCTTTAGATTTGTGATGCCACCAACATGCACCTTCACCCGGAGTGATAGTAGAAATACTCACTTACCAACTCCCCATGACCCCCTTCTCGAGAGTGATCATAAAGCAGTTTTCAAGGGCCCCAAGATCTCCTCCTGAACCACTTCTTTATCCACTAGGAACACCGCTAATAGTCGCTGCTTCTGTTCTGGATGAAATACAGCAGCTCCTGCATTGAAGAGCATGTGGTTTATGTCAATCATTAATTCCTATAAAATTTTACTGTCCTTAAATCTGGGTTTCTGACCTAGCTATCAGGGACAGAAAGTACCCTAGCAGATCCCACCTGTATACTCCCCAGATGCACACAGCCCGGGTTGGGTTTGAGCCTGTACGTATACCACCATAGGAAATGGAAGATCCATAAAAATCTGTCTGGCAAGTGGACTGAGGGATGTGATTTTTAATCAAGATTGTGCACAACCTTTGTAGCACCTTGTTCCTAAAGAGGGCTGCTTATAAATAAAGTTGTGCTAGGTGGTAACTAGCCTGGCTAATTGGTAGTCTTTGATCCACTGATTTCTGTCCTAAGAGTTCAATTTGCGGTCTCTCTCTTCTGTCAATAGGTGGCATTGTTGCTTTTGGCATTATGCTGATGGATTACAGTGAGTTCTAGTGATGAGTAAATGAGCCGTTTCAGCCAATTAGCGGGAGTTTCTTTTGACTGCTTTGCATGCTGGTATAGGCTATTTATTCAAGAGGAGTCAGGTGATCGGGGTTCTTCCCGTCGGAAGCAAACCATTTACACTGGCAGGTGTGCTTACAGCGGTTTAATACCGCTTTCATTGCAGGTGGCTTGTGGCTGCTCCAGTGACATCAAGGGGTCTTCACCTTGTGGTTTGGTGGTGGCGGTGGCTAAACCTTACTTTACTCCAGCATAGAGTGTTGTGTAGGTAAATTACATTGTGTCTTACAGTACTGTGGGTCCAGGCTGCCATGACAGCAGACGTCATTCAACCTGGAATAGTAGCGTCAACTACTGGAGAGCAGAGGCGGACTGACAACTCATGGGGCCCCCGGGCAATAGGAGATTATGGGGCCCCCGAGGAATAGGAGATTATGGGGCTCCCAGGCAATAGGAGATTATGGGGTCCCCAGGCAATAGATTATGGGGCCACACAGTAAACACACACAAACAGTATACATACACAGTATACACACACAGTATACATACACACAGAATACTGAAAAGGTACTGGAGAGGCGGGGCAGCTATAATCTTGGGATTTTTAGACCAAAAGGATGTCGGTAAGGGACATTTCAGGGACAGCTGTAAAAAAAAAAAAAAAAAATTTACATACTGTCCCTGGTTTTACTGAGGTTGGCAACCCTGATGGGGCCTCCTAGTGGCATGGGGCCCTTGGACAGTGCCCGAATGGTCAGTCCGCCTCTACTGGAGAGGATGGCTTTTCGTGAGGGACAGCATCAGATTTAACGTAAGCTGCTTTTTTAGGTGCCTGGAAAACATTTTTTATTTTTTTATTTTTTACGGTATATTACCTGAGATTCTGTTTTAATCATTTCAGGAACAGATCTTTCTCTTCTGTGAGCTTATGTGTAAACAGGTTACAGCCTCTCTTTTTCTTTTACTCTCTTTTAAATTGATATTTTCAGTAAAGTATATAATATTAATATACGGTACTCAAAATCTGAGTGTGACAGTATTGTATAAAAAAATGGAGCTTCATAAATTAACGCTATCAAACCCACAAATTTACTCCCTTATTTTACTTATTCACCTAATTTTATTGATGTACATTTTGATACCCCTTTTGTTATGTACTTCTGTAATTTTTCAGCAGTATATGAATAAAAACATATATATTTATGACTGCTCAACAAAATGTTATAGTTCTGCATTAAACCTGGGATGAAACTGACAAATGTGTCATTAAATGTGATAGATTAAATACTTAAGGGTTGCCATAAATGTACACTGCAATACTTACATTTCCATCATTTTTAAAACATTGTGTAATAACTAGACAGCAATAGACAATAAAGTATATTACTGTTTAACCCAATATGTTTATTTTAAGGCAAATTGGTCTCTGCTAAGGTAGAAGAAAAACATATTTTATGTTGTAGTGACATTATAAAATTAAAGGAAAAATAAAAAAAGGTTTAATTAATTGTATTGCTCATTCCAACTCATTAAATGCTTAGTTCTGCTTTTTCACCTTACACCAAAAGAAAAGAAGTTGGAATGTGATTAGCTGCTTTATTTACTTTCACTACTTTCTTCCTGTGCAGAAGTGTACCCCAAAATGTTTCTTTTTTCTTGATACAATTCAGAAGTATCTACAGTGCCTTGAAAAAGTATTGATACCCCTTGAAATTTCCCACATTTGGTCATGTTACAGCCAAAAACGTAAATGTATTTTATTGGGATTTTATGTGATAGACCAACACAGTGGCACATAATTGTGAAGTGAAAGAAAAATGATAAATGGTTTTCCAAATATTTTACAAACAAATATGTGAAAAGTGTGGCGTGCATTTGTTTTCAGCCCAACCGTCAGGAGATTTTTTTTTTCTGCAGGCGGCAGGGATGGACTGGCCATAGGGACTACATGGAGTTTCCCGGTGGGCCGATGGCTCAGTGGGCTATTTTTTAAAACAGAGATGCTGCTTGGAGGACTTTTTTTAAAGCCCTGGCAGCGCCCCAGTGTGAAAGCACTCAGGCTTTCACACTGGGACTGCAGCGGAAGCGTTTTTCAGTCGCTTTACAGGCGCTATTTTTAGCCCAAAAGCGCCTAAACGCCTCAGTGTAAAAAGGGGTCCTACACTAACCCCCTCTCTTTTACACTCACTCTCTTTTTCTTACACTCACCCCCCTCTCTCACCCACCCCCTCTCACCCCCTTTCCCTCAACCCTCCCTCTCTCTCATTCCCCTCTCTCTCACCCTCTCATGATATACAATAATGGATGTAGGGGCCTTTTGGTGGGCGTTATTTTCCGGGAGCATTTTATTGAATTAAAGTGGGTCGGTCTGGATGAAGTCCAGGGCCAAATTTTTGTCCCAGTCCAGCCCTGGCAGGCGGTGTTCATTGTGACTGAGTGATCTACATTGTGAGACATTTTTAAAACTTTTTTTGTAAAGTATTTTTTGGGTGAATGAGTAAGTATCTTATGTACCCCATACTCTATTACATGGGGGGGTCCTGGGATCTGGGGGCATCCTAGATAAAGGGGGCTTTCAGATTCTGATAAGTTACCCTCCACAAGCAGGTTTGTGGGGAAGAGGCCCTTGTTCCCCATAGCAATGCACCCCCCCCCCCCCCCCCATGTTGAGGGCATGCTCCTCTCCCTGTTTTCTGGCCTGCCAGGCTACATGCTGCCAGTGTAATTCATTTTTATAGGTAGTGGGCAGACAGCACCGCTTGAACAAGGTGTGCATAGTGCTCTCTACACTAGTCTTAACTAATAGTTGATGATACATCCAATCATTAATGAGTCCTTGTGCGATTACGGTTCACCCTTGTTTAGTACTCCCATGTACTGCTGGATACAAATCTGTCTTTTAATGAATTGCTCTAAGTCTGCCTTCCATTTCATAAACACTCCACATAATCAAGGCTTCAAGGGCTTGTTAACATTTCCTTTGTAATTCAATACCAGTTTTAGTGTTCCCAAAGTAGATTTCAAGGCCATATTAATTCCAGGAAACATGCCACTCACAAGCCAATGCTGATGCTATCATTGTGTGTACTTGACAAAAGATTGGCACTTGTACTGACACAATAATTACTCCAGCAACGCTCCAGAAGAGATACAGTGACTGTCATTTCTAATGAGCACCAAATTTATTGACACTGATATGCCGACAATGATAGATGCCCCCTAAAGTAATATATGTGAAACACAATATTTTAACCATTTAGAAGACATTGTGCTTTGAACTTGTGGCCCGAAAGCTTATAGCAGGTGCCAAATCATAGGCAAGATGATGCTGTGATGAACATAGCTATAGGTATGCAAATATTATATTTTACATTTATTGAAAGGAATGCATGGACTAAAATGCATATGGTTACTAGTGTGTGTAAAATAGAAAAGTATAGCCTAGTTTTTAAAACTAGGTCAGGTCACACTAGCAAACCTGTTGCTGGCTAGTGGCTACAAGACCAATAAAATGAATTTGCTCATCCTGCGTAGTTCCCTTTCTGCCCAACACAATGCAGAATTTCCATCACCAGCAAGGGAACAGCAATGGAGTCACACATGTTTCCATTACCTTAGTAGCTCTGTGTAAAACCTAAAAAAAAGACCTTGTGTGTTAGTAGTAGGTCCGTTATGGCTTTACCATACAGAGCTTTATTCACATTCCACTTGTCCAAGGATGCAATATGCATGGGGTTTGTATGTTTCCCCAATGATTATCACGTCACCTCACCAGGTGTACTATTTCTTCCAAGAAACCCAACAAAATTTACTAAAGGCAAACAGGCTGTTTACTTTGCAAGGGAATTTTCACTTCACAAGGGAGTTTTACCCTTAGCATAGTGAAATGAACCTCTGTGACTTGCATCATCCATTCATGTGTAGTAAAAACTGCAGTTTTGTTTTGCCTTTTCTTACATATCTCTGGGCTTTTGTTCATTTTCACCACATTCAACGGAAAAATCACCTGAAAATTAAGGGCCAGATTCACATAGAAGAGCGGCAGCGTAACGTATCGTAGATACGTTACACCGCCACAATTTTTCATCGCAAGTGCCTGATTCACCACCGCCGCAATTTTTCATCGCAAGTGCCTGATTCACCAAGCACTTGCGATGAAAACCTACGCAGGCGGCCTCCGGCGCAAGGCGGGCCAATTCAAATGGGCGTGTGCCATTTAAATTAGGCGCGCTCCCGCGCCGGACCAATCGCGCATGCTCCGTTTCCAAACTCCCGCCGTGCTTTGTGCGAAGCGACATCATTTTTTTGAACGGTGACGCGCGTAGCGTAATTCCGTATTCCCGGACGGCTTACGCAAACTAAGTTATTTTTTAAATTTCGAC
Organism: Rana temporaria; assembly: GCF_905171775.1. Lineage (NCBI taxonomy): Eukaryota > Metazoa > Chordata > Amphibia > Anura > Ranidae > Rana > Rana temporaria. The sequence continues at coordinate 107,609,137 of NC_053490.1, read as the reverse complement.
GCGGGATTTGACGGCCATACTTTATACAGCAATACGATTGCTGTGTAAAGTTAAGGCACCAACTTTGCGACGGGAAACTAGACTAGCGGAGACGTAGCGAACGCGAAAAACCGTTGTGGATCGCCGTAACTCCTAATTTGCATACCCGACGCTGGTTTACGACGCAAACTCCCCCCAGCGGCGACCGCGGTATTGCATCTTAAGATCCGACAGTGTAAAACAATTAAACCTGTCGGATCTTATGGCTATCTATGCGTAACTGATTCTATGAATCAGTCGCATAGATAGAACAACAGATACGACGGCGTATCAGGAGATACGCCGTCGTATCTGCTCTGTGAATCTGGCCCTAAGAGCCTCTTTGCCTTTAGTAAATCAACTCCATGGTGTAGTAAAATAATCAAGTTCCAGTGGGGTGGCCCTTTGTTCTTGGGCCTTGGATTCCTCCAGCTGTATTTTTTGGGGGTGGGGAATTATTTTTATTAAAGTTTTCGTAATAGTACATTATCAGAAAACGCATACACATTGAAAAAATAGCCTGACTGCCAGGCAACACATTACTAACAAGACCTCAGCACTAGGCCAATAGTATAGCTCAAAGGCAAATATAGAACTGTAAGAACAGCAAGTCCATTACATCTTAGGCCTCGTACACACGGCCGAGGAACTCGACGTGCCAAACACGTCGAGTTCCTCGTCGAGTTCAGGGATGAAGCCGCCGAGTAGCTCGGCGGGCCGCCCTCTCCCATAGAACAACGAGAAAATAGAGAACATGTTCTCTATTTTCTCGACGAGTTCCTCGGCGGCTCCATCGGGCCAAAAGTGTACAGACGACAGAGTTTCTCGGCAGAATCCGGCTCTGACCGAGTTTCTCGCCGAATTCTGCCGAGAAACTCTGTCGTGTGTACGAGGCCTTATAGTTTACCTGTGTCATCAGAGCTACCCTGGAATTCACTGTGATGAATGTTGTTCAAAAGTAAAATCACAAGTATCTGGATTAGTCTCCCTGTTGTTATAGGGTATGTTAGAGACTATGTTATGCAGCCACATGTAATCCTGATTGAGCGTGAGACATTGCTGTGAAGAGTCCATGTTTGTGCAGCTTTCAAAATTGATTTGTGTTATGGTGCCCATACACTAGATGAAAAATCATTTAAAAATCTATCATTTGGACAGTTTGTTCATTTTTCGTCCAGTTAATGGACACAAACCGAAAATCGGTTGTGACGTTTTTGAGCCAAAAAATCAAAGGACAAGTTTGGAAAACTTTTGACAAACGGACGATAAATTGAAAGATTAATGTGTTTCTCGCCTGTTAAAAACAGGCAGATTACATATTCTGGTAAAATACCAAGGGGCAGATCCACAAAGGAAGTACGCCGACGTATCTACTGATACGCCGGCGTACTTTCAAATTTCCTGCGTCGTATCTTTGTTTTGAATCCTCAAAACAAGATACGACGGCATCTGGGTTAGAGCCAACAGGCGTACGTCTTCGTACGCCTTCGGATCGCAGACGCAATACTTCTGCGTCCGCTGGGTGGAGTTTGCGTCATTTTCCGCGTTGGGTATGCAAATTAGCTATTTCCGACGATCCACGAACGTACGCGCGGACGTCGCATTCTCTTACGTCGTCTGTAGTCGGCTTTTTCCGGCGTATAGTTAAAGCTGCTATTTTGTGGCGTATAGATAGACTTGCCATGTTAAAGTATGGCCGTCGTTCCCGCGTCGAAATTTGAAAAAAAAAATTTTGCGTAAGTCGTCCGTGAATAGGGATGGACGTAAGTCACGTCTAAGTTAAAAAAATTACGTCGTTGCGACGTCATTTAGCGCAATGCACGGCGGGAAATTTAGGAACGACGCATGCGCATTTCATTTGGTGCGGGGACGCGCTTCATTTAAATGAAACCCGCCCCCAACCCGCCCAATTTCAAATACGCCGCCTAAAAAACACTACGCCGCTGTAACTTACGGCGCAAATTCTTCCTGGATTCAAATTTACGCCAGATAAGATAAGGCGGCGTAGCGTATCTCTGATACGCTGCGCCTGTCCAATTGTCTGTGAATCTGCCCCCAAGTGTTTAATTGGCTTCCACAATTTGTCCTAGTATGTCTGTATGACTGTGGCTTCTTTGGGAACGGAAACCAATGGGAATGATTCTATGTTTTGTTTAGTGGTTCTAATAAACATTATTAAAAAATTAATAAAAATGTATCTTGCCTTTTTCAGAATTTCTTTTTTATTTAAATACTCTTTATTAAACTTTTATTTTTTCCTTTTTACACAACACATACATACAATTTTTTAAACAATACACTTGTCTCTATATCGTTATCGTTATCTTAATAGACACTCCATTAACATACAGTGAATACTTAAATATTCATAAACACTAATCTATCCATAAATATATATGCATACGTACATATATATATATATATACACACACACACACACACACACACATATATACACATATGCATACACTTACACACAAATACATATACATATCCACATACCCTCTACAACACAGGTGTCAAACACAAGGCCCGCGGGCCAAATCCAGCCCTCCAGGCCATTTCATGTGGCCCTCTCACCTCTTCTCCAGCCCTCCTCTGGTCCTACTCCAGACCCTTACTTTCTGCTTTCAAGCAATGCATCCAGCTTCTTCCCAGGAGCAGCATAAGGATAGAGGGTGCACTGTGATGTAAGGGAGAGTGGGGGGTTCAACTTCTGATGGTGGGGGGGGGGGGGTTCTTGACATCTAATGTAAAGGGGAGGAGATGCACTGGACATCTAATCTTACAGATACAACCGGCCCTTTTGAGGGCAATCATAATGCTGATGCGGCCCACAATAAAATTGAGTTTGACACCCCTGCTCTACTACCTACCAATTTTATAAATATAACATATATATGACTCTCTAAATATTTGAGAGATTCTCCACATTTTCACATATTTTATTAATGTTAGATAATTCTTGAAACCACCATTTTTTGTATATCCTACCACCCCCTTGTTTAGAATTTTTATTATATTTTTATTATATTTCTTGTCTGCTTCCAATGCCTTGTCATTATGGTTATGTATTGATAAGGTCTGTTTCTTCAAGTAAAACAGACACATTTGTGTGAAGGAAAAAAGAGATCAATTAGTATTAAACCAAAGTTTGTCTTGAGCCTGTAACCAGGCACCCAAGAGACAATTAAAAAACACATTTTGAATTTCAGTTCAGTTGAGCTTAATCAGGAATTTCTTTAATGTCCCATGTAGGGGGATTCCAACTCATAGCTTTCAATGCTGACATATAGCTAGAGTCGCCATAGATAGACAGCTATCTCCCTGGGAACAACAAGGGAGTCGATATCAGCCTGTCCTCAAATGAGTTGCATCAGCACAATTGCATTCAGTGGATGCCACCGTTACTGTGCGTGCATTTAATCAGCAAGAGTGCCTGTGTAATTCACATGTAGACTAATCAAAGGAAGGAGTTGGCAATTAGCATGCTCTAGTTTGGTGGTTATTTAGCATCATCAACTCCAAGAGGGTTACAGCTGAGCTCCAGTCATTATTTGCATGCTTCCATTGGGCCAGCTCGACGTAAGTATACTTATCTGACATCTAGAGCAGTGTTTCTCAACTCCAGTCCTCAAGGCACCCCAACAGGTCATGTTTTCAGGCTTTCCATTATTTTGCACAGGTGTTTCACTGCCTTAAAAATTACCACAGCCATTTCATCTGAGGAAAATCCTGAAAACATGACCTGTTGGGGCACCTTTAAGACTAGAGTTGAGAAACACTGATCTAGAGAGCCACTGGAAATTCTGGAAATCGTTGTAGTAGTCTGTGTGCTTGCTTTTGCCTGCACTCACAGTCGGAGACCACAGTCCTGTGAAATCAGCTTTAAGGTGGCCCTTCAACTTTATAGCAAGCATGTCCTACTTTGCACAGTTAACCCTTTGTAGACACCTTTCTTTGCTTGATCACGCCTCACTTTACATGTTCTCTGAATTTTCTCAATATATGCAGCATTTCCAAGGGGGTAATTCAGAGCCTGTACCCCTCTCCATTAGCACAGCCTGACATGTCAGCTCACTACCAGTGACATTACAAGACTTCTCCCGTACACAAGAGATCATCTCTCCACATGTTCCTGAGCTTCTCCATTTCGAGGCCTCTCACTCACTACTCCTCTTTCGTGGACTTTTCAGGCTAGGTACCTAGGATACCCTGTGTCCGGATGTCGGTCCCTATATGTGGGGAACCGATCACTAGGGAGGGGATCAAGCTTGCAAATCTCCTCACTACCAGGGCCCTCCATCACCCATGCCAAGTCATTACAACTACCAGACCGCTGGCTGCATTAGCACTCAAAATTACTCCAGTTACCCTTAGCAACAACATTATAGCCTCTTCTACTCCAACTCCACTGCAGGACAGACCAATGTAATTCTTCTTCTCTATTCCTCTTAGTTTCCATTCTAAACCCTGTTCTTTGATACACCGTGCATGCACCCCTTTTTAAAAACTGGGTACCCACCAACATGGGCATCCGCTGAAATTTTTTCAAGGGGGGGCGCTTCGGCAGCGGCAATACACAGTCACATTTAAACCTGTCTTCGACCACTAGCTGGGGTTTAAACCCTCCCCCCCTAGCAGCCAAATAGGATGGATGGTGTCAGTAGGGCAATGGGCGGTGTTAGAAGGGCAGTGGACGGTGTCAGTCATTTTTTTATTTATTTTTTTACAAATGTATTTATTTTGAAAAATTTTAACAGTCTTGTTGGGGGGCTTCGGTGAAATATCAGGGGACTAAACAGACCCCTGATAGCTCACTTTCGAAAAATAGAAAGGGACTGAGTGTGAATTCTCCAGTTCCTTTCTCTGAGGCATAATAAACATAGTAAATTGGAACAAATATACTCTCTGTGTACCGAACTTTTGCTGATTCCCTCAATCTCTGTGACTGGTCCCCTGCAGCTTCTGTGAAAGTTGTGACAGGCTGTAGTGGCACTCCATCATCCTCATTGTACCATACAGGGTTAATGTTCCTGTATGGTATGCAATGATGCTGAGGCTTTGGGTTGAGGAGGAGAGCAGTGCGGCTGGCTGGGACATGGAAACATAGAAGTGCAAGTGGTAATTTTCCCCCAGCAGTGCAAGGGTGGAATTTTCCCTTTCCTGGAGGTGGGCTGTATTCTGTATGTCTCTTTATACTCATGTCAGGAATATACTGGGACTTTTCAGGTTCTTCATAGAAAGTATTCCACATTATTAAAAATAATAATTTTTAATAAGATATGGTGTGTGTGTGTGTGTGTGTGTGTGTGTGTGTGTGTGTGTAATGCATCCATGTGGAGACTGAAAAGTGAAGTCCACTCTGACTTCCAGGGGGGGGCAATTGACCCCCCTTGCCCTATGGAGCGGACGCCCATGCCCACCAAGGAGAAACCCCCAAAAGTGAGAACAAAGTTACATGAAGGTACAGTCCTTTTTGCAACTCTCCATTCAAGGACCCAGCTAGGTTGCCTCCCCTTATCACATTAACCCCTATTTAGCCTGATACCAAAAACACTCTAAACATATTTTACTCAGTAAAAACAGTGCAGAAATACAACATGAGGTAGAACTTGATGAAGTACTACCCTCCAAGTAGGTACCTGCTGCCTACAAGTTCAGCTACATACAGTGAGAGCGGTGATTTTTCGGGGCACGAGTGGCACGCTGACTTCATTGGGTCACTCGCTCTCTGTACCTCTGTTCCCTGATTGGACAAGATGGAGGTTATGATATCAATGCCCCTTCTCTCCATCTTGTGCAATCAGGGAATGCCTTGTATTCATTAAAAACATACAAGGCATTCAATGAATAGTGGAATGAATGAATCAATGAATAGTGGAGTTGTCAGGCAAGCGGCTTTCCCTTGTCAGTGTGCAAAGGGGAAGCCACTTGTACAGAACCCAGAAGGTCTCAGCTCTCTTGGTATATAGCTCTAGCTACTACAATGATTTGCAGTATCCAAAGCAGGCCCCCAAGATATCAGATATGCACATTTACAAAACCAACTGTACTGTCTGCCCTCATGTTGTAAAGCGCTGCACAAACTGTTGACGCTATATAAATCGTGTGCAAAAATAATAATACCAGGTAATAATACATTTGAATAGGTGGTTAATTAAACTTGTTCCTAATAGGTCTGTTTACATAGAACATATAGTGTGTACAGAATTGTTTACAGGTGCACGTCAGCAATTGAAAAATTGAATGAAAGACAACTGAATACACAATAAATTGTAATACATATTCAGAATTTGTATTGTAAACATTTGTCATACCTTGTAGAAAGATCTTCAGAGGTTGAATAAGGTATTTATAATCATACATTAAAAAATGTCTCTTCAATTACAAGAAAGACATGTTACACAAAAAAGATGTTACCGTGAGAATCAAAGCTTTTGTTTTTAACCTTGGTGACGTACACATTTGTTGTGTACTTTTGGATTGATGAACTTTCTTCCACCATGCACGGAAAGCTGAACTTTAGGTGACATTTCCACCTAGATATGGTCAGTCACTTCTCTGAGTCATTCACATCACAAGTCATCCCGTCACACAGGGGAAGCACGTGAATAATTACAGTGAACACTTGGCCTTCAACCAGAGCGTATGCTTGACAGCTTCCTCTCTGCTTCACGCCATATGAAATCCAGATATGTTTGTTCGAGAACCTCTATAGAACACCTCTGATGGAGATACTCAGCAAACAAAACCACAACTGCAAGGCCAAGTGGATGAATAGGAAAATGTACACATACAGGTATTATTAATCGGGATACATAGGAAGAGTGAAGAATTAAAAATGACAACTAATAGTGAATTTCTAAAATTAACATTTTAATAATAAATTTGAATCTTGTTAACATACACTGAGAAAAATTATAAATGCAAGTTTTTTGTGTTTGCCTCTATTTATCAAGAGCTGAACTCAAAGATCTACAACTTTCTCTATGTACAAAAATATTGTTCACAAATCTGTGTTAGTGAGCACTTCTCCTTTGCTGGGATAATCCATCCACCTCACAGGTGTGGCATATCCAGATGCTGATTAGACAGCATGATTATTGCACAGGTGTGCCTTAGGCTGGCCACAATAAAAGGCCACTCTAAAATGTGCAGTTTTATCACACAGCACAATGCCACAGATATCGCAAGTTTTGAGGGAGCGTGCAATTGGCATGCTGACTGCAGGAATCTCCACCAGAGCTGTTGCCCTTGAATTAAATGTTAATTTCTCTACCATAAGCTGTTTCAGAGAATTAGGCAGTACATCCAACCAGCCTCACAACCGCAGACCACGTGTAAACAACACCAGCCCAGGACCTCCACATCCAGCATCTTCACCTCCAAGATCGTCTGAGACCAGCTACCCGGACAGCTGCTACAACAATCGGTTTGCATAACCAAAGAATTTCTGCACAAAGTGTCAGAAACCATCTCAGGGAAGCTCATCTGCATGCTGGTTGTCCTTATTGGGGTCTCGACCTGACTGCAGTTTGTCGTCGTAACCAACTTGAGTGGGCAAATGCTCACATTCAATGGCGTCTGGCACTTTGCAGAGGTGTTCTCTTTACGGATGAATCCCATTTTTTACTGTACAGGGCATATGGCAGGCAGCGTGTATGGCGTTGTGTGGGTGAGCGGTTTGCTGATGTCAATGTTGTGAATCGAGTGGCCCATGGTGGCAGTGGGGTTATGGTATAGGCAGGCATATGCTATGGACAACGAACACAGATGCATTTTATTGATGGCATTTTGAATGCACAGAGATACCGTGATCCAATCCTAAGGCCCATTATTGTGCCATTCATCCACTACCATCACCTCATGTTGCAACATGATAATGCACGGCCCCATGTTGCAAGGATCTGTACACAATTCCTGGAAGCTAAAAACATCCCAGTTCTTGCATGGCTGGGCAGCATACTCACCGGACATGTCACCCATTGGGCATGTTTGGGATGCTCTGGATCGGCGTATACAACAGCGTGTTCCAGTTCCTTCCAATATCCAGCCATTGAAGAGGAATGGACCAACATTCCACAGGCCACAATCAACAACCTGATCAACACTATGCGAAGGAGATGTGCTGCACTGCATGAGGAAAATGGTGGTCACACCAGATACTCACTGGTTTTCGGACCCCCCAATACACTAAAACTGCACATTTTAGAGTGGCCTTTTATTGTGGCCAGCCTAAGGCACACCTGTGCACTAATTATGCTGTCTAATCAGCACCTGGATATGCCACACCTGTAAAGTGGATGGATTATCTTGGCAAAGAATAAGTGCTCACTAAAGCCCTGTACACACAATCGGTTTGTCTGATGAAAACGGACCGTTTTCATCGGACAAACCGATCGTGTGTGGGCCCCATCGGTTTGTTTTCCATTGGTGAAAAAAAATAGAACATGTTTTGAAATTTTCCTATGAACACAGACTGCGCCTAGTTCATGGAAGCCTTGCACCAGTTTTGGTACAACTACCGACACGTGTGCTAGATTCAGGTCGTTCCTTCCTAATACTGCCAATTTTAGAAACTGTCACTATGGCTGCCCCAGATTCTTAAATAATTACTGCCAGTTCGCAGATAAGCAAACTGGCTGTAATTAAGACCAACTCAAAGTTGGTGTACGGGGCGTACGAGGGGTGGGGGTTGTTGTTTGTTCATTACTTTATGTATACCCTGTGTATTACTTGAAGTCCTAACGCTCATAAATTCAGTAGCGTTAGGACTGGAAGCAATACACAGAGTGCCGTGAAGAGGCCTTGCAGCTTATGCATGGGTTTGTAAATGTGTGCTAACTAAACCCCTGTTTTTAACGCAAACTGTTGGACAAGTAAATTTGGTCGGTTGGCAGACTGGTTGGTAAATTGTGCTATGGAATGTTCTGTTTTTGTCTTTCATTGGGAAGATTTCCCTTACTGTCACATAACTAAAACAGAAAGTTAGTGGAAATCCCTTGAATGTGAGGAAATCCTGGTGTGTCACCAGGGTTACCAGAACTAGTGTCCTCGTTGAAATTTCTCCTCTCTATTAGTGTTTTGATGTTAACCCCAAATTTGGGATTTTTCTTTACTTTCATTTACAGTGATCATGGTAATCAGGACAAATCAAAAGGGGGAATCTCCCTAATGGGGCAATAGACAGAAAGAAAAACTGACGTGTGCGTTAATCCCTCTCTACTCCAAAACTCTAGTCCAAGACAAAAAAAAAACATTATACGGTTGATTTACTAAAGGAAAATAAACTGTGCAATTTGGACAGTTGCTCCAGAGCTTAGTAAATGAGGTAAAGCTTCACTTTGCAAAGAATAACCAAACACGTAGAAGGAAAAATGTAAAAACAAAACAGCATTTTTGCCTGCACATGATTGGATGATGGAAGTCAGCGGAGCTTCTGCTCATTTACTAAGTACTGAAGCAACTACTCTTGCAGAGTGCCACTGCACTTTGCAAAGCGCACAGTCTTTTTGCCTTTAGTAAATCAACCACTTTGCCTTTAGTTACTGTGTTTGCTGGCGTATAAGACTACCTTTTACACTTAAAAAAACTGGCCAAAAAGCAGGGGTCGTCTTATACGCCGGGTCAGCTGCTCGGATTGCCTGCTGGATGTGCGGTAATACTGTATGTAGCTTTGGCTACATACAGTATGTACCGCTAAGCCAATCCCGCTGAGCGATGTATTCAAATGAATACAGAGCCTGCTCGGATTGGGGTAACAACCACTGCCAATCCGAGTGCCTACATACAGTAGCCTGCTCAGATTGGCTTTGAGAGTCAGAGAGGTGTGGGCTGATGATGTTACAGCCTCTGCCAATCCAAGCAGGCTTTGTATTCATTAATAGAATACATCGCTCCATCTCCAGCAAGAATTAAGAAGATTATGGCTCCAGAAGAAAGAAATATGAAGCATCGGAATGGGGGTCGTCTTATACGGTGTATACAGGCAAAAAAATCTTAAAAAAAAACGTAAAATTAGGGGGTCGTCTTATACGCCTTGTCGCCTTATACGCTGGGAAATACGGTACACTTTAATTGTAATATTTAAAGCAAACTTTTCCATGTATCCATGTCTCTGTGATTTATTTTATTGAGAAATCACTTTGAAACCCACCTAGCTGCCCATCTAGAGTAAGGGTAGATTATTTATGTAGAATTTACGTCCTGGAATCTGAAACCTGCCCTTGGCTTAGGCATGTCGGTAGGAGGATGTGCTTAGCCGGAAAAAAAAAAGACTCCTGTGATGTATGACATCATTTTGTCCTAGGCCAGAAAACAGGAAGCAACTGAAGAAATTTAAAAATAAGGTTAAAACAAGTAAATATTAATTTTGCTAAGCGCTGTTCAAACTGTTGGCACAATGGCGCTATGTATATACTGCATAATAATAATACATATAATATACCTTCCTATCTATTTACTATGGTTAGCAGCATAAGGAATAGGGAATAAAAACTAGTTCATGTTAATTGAAAGAGTTTCGTTCAACTTTAATATATTAGAATTATAAAAATCGAATTAATAAGTTAGTATTATTTTAAACACAGTTTAATACGTATATTTAGAAAAGGATGAAATCTGATTTTCTTTTGTCAGATATGTAGAATTTTGGTCACCTTTTGGTCAGGACCTAACAGAGTTTTTATTAAAAAAAAAATATATTTTTTTGTGAATTGTGTGACATCAGTAATACCAATGGACTACCAGCTAACCTTCATATTTTAGCACTGTGGCACACACACACGCGTATGGGTTAAACAGTCTTGGCCTCATCCGTTTTTGTGGCTTCTTTTGTTTTTTTTGCTATGAAGTGACAGCGCTTATATACATACAGGAAAAAAATCCCCTAGAGACCTTGTAAAAAAAACTCCAGGTAACAGCTTCCACTTTCTGTACCTGATTTAAATGGACTGAGTAATTCAATAATCATACAATAACAGCTGGCCTCTAATCACAGGGATTGCTCCAACTCTCCATTATACTGGATCGCCAGTGATGCCAAATAGGTAATTTCCTCACAAACTGTACTCATTAACATCCATCTTCCCTGCTTTCTATTATTAGTTATAAAGCCTTCATTGGATTCCCCTGAGGGTTGGCTTAATTAGGAGTGGCAGCTTCAAGGTTCCAGCGATAAGGGCTTTCTAGGCGGCAAGGTAGCAAAATCAATTGTATAATGGTGTCATTGCCCACTCAGCAAAACATACAGTCAAGAAGCGTTCAGATGGCGCTGTGCCCGCTGAACCATTTCAGGGAACAGAGCTTGGATTAGTCTATGCACCTCTCAAAGACAGTATGCGATCATTTTAAAATGATAAGATGCAAACAAATCATTAGGAAACAAAGGGGCATATTTACTAAAACTAGTGCACTCAGAATCTGGTGCAGCTGTGCGTGGTAGCCAATCACTGTGTTATTTAATTAAGCTTTGGTAATAAAACCTTGAAAGCTGATTGGTTTCTATGCAGAATTGCAACAGATTTTGCACTTCAGTTTTTGTAAATAACCCCCCCCAGTGTGAATTATTATATTGTGTGTTTTTTCTAATTTCAGGTGTCATTTGATGTGCATTTTTTAACCAAAAGCATTTACTGACTTTTTAAGGATACATCCCAGGTGAAATTAAGCCTTATGATGCATATAGAGAGGATAACTATTCTATCTGTGAGCGTGTGTCCGCAAAAGCTCAGCGGGGATCCTCCGTAAAATCCCTGCTGAGCTGGCAGCTGACAGGGCGGTCCCCGCACACTGTGCAGGGACCGCCCTGTCTTTCCTCCGCTCTCCCCTATGGGGGATCGGATGAACACGGACCGTCTGTCCGTGTTCATCTGATCCGATACGGCAGACGGAAGAAAAATAGGATTTTCTTCCGTCCGCAAATGCGGATCTTTGCGGAGGCGGACAATTACGGGTGTCAGCGGATGGTCATCCGCTGACACCCGTAATCACATAGGGACCAATGTATGTCCCGTTTTCATCCGCAACGGACGGATGAAAATGCGGACATATGGTCCGCACGTGTGAAAGGGCCCTTAGGCCTCGTACACACCATAGGTTAACCAGAGGACAACGGTCTGATGGACATTTTCATCGGTCCAAACCGATCGTGTGTGGGCCCCATAGGTTATTTAACCATAGGTTAAAAAAAAGCCAACTTGCTTTAAACTTAACCTATGGAATCCTAACCGATGGGGAAAAAAATGATCGTTGGTAGGCACAACCATCGGTTTAAAATCCATGCATGCTCAGAATCAAGTCGACGCATGCTTGGAAGCATTGAACTTTTTTCAGCACGTCGTTGTGTTTTACGTCACCGTGTTCTGACACGATCGTTTTTTTAACCGATGGTGTGTAGGCACGACGGACCATCAGTCAGCTTCATCGGTTAACCTATGACAACGGTCCATCAGACCGTTCTCATCGGATGGACTGATCGTGTGTACAGGGCTTTACAGACCACTTTAACCTACAGGTAAGCCTAGATTAAGGCTTTCCTGTAGGTGCAACAAATATCTCCTAAACCTCCATGGTTTAGGAGATATTTGCAAAAGAAAGGCACGATGTCTACGGCGCACTGAGCGTGCCGTTACTAACGGCGATGCGTCACTCATGCGTGGGAGTGACGCCATCGCGGCTCTGGCCAGTCACAGTGCTGGAGCCGTGATATGGGGAAGTGACTCGTGGAGAGATAGCGCCGGCGGAGGAGGTGACTGAGCACTGCTGCGGGGGCTTCGATCTCAGGTAAGTACTTCATAATGAGCTAGTATGCTATGCATACTAGCTCATTATGCCTTTGCCTTGCAGGGTGTTAAAAACTTCCTCTTTAAAGAGCCATAAGTTAGAGAGCAAACAACTTGAGGTTGAGAACATGTCTTAGCACATTTGAACATACATAAGGACCACTTTTCATTAGGAAGTCAAGGATGCTGCTGGTATGTTCTTCAAATGAGGTAGGAAACAAAAGCCCTTGCAGGAAGCGCAAACAAACAGTAGGAGGTCGTACAAACTCCAGGCAGATAGTGTCCCAGAGGTGCAAAGTTTCCAAATGAGTTCTCAGTATTAGCATTATTGGGCCTTTCCTCGATGACATCAGTTATTTATGAGGCATAGAAGAACCGGCAAAATTTGAACTTTCCATCAAAGATATATTATCTTGTAGTGCCTGTGTCCCTGTTGTAAAGATTTCACTTAAAATATATTTAAAGCCAAAACTTTTTTTGTGTTTTGGACAGAATAGAAAATGGTTAAACCCCTGCCACTTTATTTATTTATTTGCCATCTGTGTCTAATTGGGCAGCTTTTTTTTCACTTCTTCTCCCAGGGACACAAAAAGGGAAGAACTGAGGTTGTCGCTGAAAAAGGGAAAGCCCATTGGAGGATTTACCCTCTATTCCTGTTCGGGTTGACACTTTAACCACTTACCCCCCGGACCATATTGCTGCCCAAAGACCAGAGACCTTTTTGCGATTCGGGACTGCGTCGCTTTAACAGACAATTGCGCGGTCGTGCGACGTGGCTCCCAAACAAAATTGGCGTCCTTTTTTTCCCACAAATAGAGCTTTCTTTTGGTGGTATTTGATCACCTCTGCGGTTTTTATTTTTTGCGCTATAAACAAAAATATAGCGACAATTTTGAAAAAAATGAATATTTTTTACTTTTTGCCATAATAAATATCCCCCAAAAATATATAAAAAAACATTTTTTTTCCTCAGTTTAGGCCGATACGTATTCTTCTATATATTTTTCGTAAAAAAAAAACGCAATAAGCGTTAATTGATTGGTTTGCGCAAAAGTTATAGCGTTTACAAAATAGGGGGTATTTTTATGGCATTTTTATTAATATTTTTTTTTACTAGTAATGGCGGCGATCAGCGATTTTTTTTCCGGTACTGCGACATTATGGCGGACACTTCGGACACTTTTGACACATTTTTGGGACCAGTGGCATTTTTATAGCGATCAGTGCTATAAAAATGCATTGGATTACTATAAAAATGCCACTGGCAGTGAAGGGGTTAACACTAGGGGGCGGGGAAGGGGTTAAGTATGCCTGGGTGTGTTCTTACTGTGGGGGGGGTGTGGCCTCACTAGGGGAAACACTGATCCTCTGTTCATACATTGTATGAACAGAAGATCAGCATTTCCCCTGCTGACAGGACCGGGAGCTGTGTGTTTACATACACAGCTCCCGGTCCCCGCTCTGTACCGAGCGATCGCGTGTGCCCGGCGGCGATCGCGCCCGCCGGGCACACGCACGGGAGAGCTACGGGCTCCGCCCAGCAGAGCCGACCTGCCGCCGTAGAATGACGGCGGCTGGTCGGCAAGCAGTTAAAGCTTTGGATTTCCCAGCACTTTATGTTCCAGTGATAATGGACACAAGGACAAATAGGGAGGGGTGATCTATCCAGTGGACACACAAACAGCAATATAAGCTATAAGGGTTTTAATTCTTCCATACTCTATTCTAGAGTTGAGCAGAACACCCCCCAGTTTGGTTCGCGCCAGAGCCCTCGAACATCGCAAAAGTTCAGCCCCGTACACCATTGAAGTTTATAGGACCCGAATTTGAAATATCTAAAGTCCCCATTTTGAAGGCTTATATGCAAGTTATTGACCATAAAAAGGGTATGGGGGCTATGGTACTGCCCTGGAGGACATACATCAATGGAAATTTTTTTTTTTTTAAAAGAACATTTTTACAGGAGCAGTGATTTTAATGATGCTTAAAGTGAAACAATAAAAAAAATCCTTTTAATAAAGTAGCCCCCCACCCAAAAGCTGTTGATCGGGACAAGGGCCTCTTTCCGACAACCCTGGGCTGTGGTTGTGGAGGTCTACAGGCAGGCGACTTATCCGAATCTGAAAGCCCCCCTTTAACAAGGAGTCCCCAGATCCCAGTCCCCTCCCTATGTGAAAAAAAATGAAAATAAAGACAGGAGCAGTTTTTGACAATTCCTGTATTAAAATTCCTTTATTGAAAAAATAAAAAACAATGTTCCCCGATGTAGATCCATCGTCAATTACGACACCCACCACACGTTACCAGGTGGCCTCGCCCTACCTATTTAAGAGCAGGCATTCTTTGGTTAGCCTTCCTCGCGTTTTCATCTTTCAGGTCAGTGCAGCGGGCGTCATGCTTGACAATAGATCTACATCGCAGAACATTGATTTTTTTATGTTTTTAATAATGAAATTGTCAAAAACTGCCTCCTGTCTTTATTTATTTTTAACACTTTTTTTGGTGAATGGGTACCCCATACTTATTCACATAGGGGCCTGAATCAGATTCCAATAAACCCCCTGCCCTGAAAGACAATAGCCACAAATATTGTACAGTGCCTAGACAGCATCTCCCATCATCAGGAACTCACTACCCTAATCTGTCCGGCTATCCCCCTAAACTCATGTCTTCAGGGAAGCCTATCTTGCCTTTACCTAATAACCCCACTTCTCCCATCAGTTCATCCCTCACAGTTATTACCTTTTGTTCCACTAGCCCATCCCTATTAGATTGTAAACTCGCAGGAGCAAGGCCCTCCTAACCCTCTTGTAGTGAATTGTATTGTGGCTGTATTGTCTCCCTTTATATAGTAAAGCGCTGCTCAAACTGTTGGCACTATATAAATCCTGTACTATATTAATAATAATAATAGACTGCATGTAATCAGCTTGCTTAGACAGCAATTTAAGAGAGAGTGATGAGGCAGGTTTTATCTTGAAAAAAACATTAAAGTATTATTCTGAAAGACAATAGCCGCAAAAACTGTACAGTGGCTTGACAGAATGTAAGCAAGTTGATTAGGCTGTAAAATAAGAGGGAGAGATAGGATTTACCCTGCAGCATATATTAGGGATTTCCCAGCTAAGGGCTAGCTGCAAAAACATTATTTGGCACCTTTCCTAGGTTCATTTTAATGAAAGTGCGCTGGTTCAAAGTGGGGCCGTGCCATGCCCTCTGTGTCTCTTTGTACAAAACCATGGCACAGAGCAGGTAAATATGACATGTTTGCTATTTAAAAAAATATTGCTTTATGATCACTTTCAGCCACTGTCTGTGGGTGCTGCCTGTAACCGGGCTTGGCCCCTTTGGTTTAAAAAACACTACTGCTGCTTACATGGTCTTGTCTGTGCTTTCTGAGAGATTCTGAAAGATTCTGAGATCTGCTTAGAACCAGCTAAGGATAAGATTACACTCTTCTGCAACATTTGCACGTGTCTGTTACCACTAATTAGACTCAAATCTTTCTACAGTTTAGAGAGCTGTACATCCAGCTTCCTCTCCTCAAAAAAACCCTGGGACAGTCCCACATTTTGCAGGTCTGTCCCGGGCACATTCATTCCAGGACAATACAGTGTCCCGTAATGAAACTGACACAGCCACCCCCCGGGCCAATCTAATGCCCCAAAAAAGGCCGCAACATCACTGCTTTACTCACTGACAGTACTTGTCCTGGCCGGGAATGCCTGGAGGAGCACAATCTTGCCCCTTGCTGGTGATTGGAGAAATCATAAATCCCGCCTCTTGTGTCCAATCATTGTGCTGTGATTCATTACAGCACAAGCTGATTTTTGGGAAGGGAGGGTGTCCCTGAATGGTAGTTTGGAAATGTGATCACTATAGTAAGGGGGTGAGCAGCTAAACAGCCGCTACAGTTGTTGCTAGCACTCAAAAGAAAGTAGTCCTGAAAGTACTTTTGGGTCTCTGAACTGTGAACATGGGGGGTACACAGCAATATGTAATCCACCACACTTCAATCCCAAGTCAATGTGCACAACATAGCAAAGTATAGCACCGTGTGGTAACTAACTCTCTCTAAACAGACCGTTTGTGCTCTCTAAAATACTCCAAGGCCTCGTACAGACGACCGGATCTATCCACTGGGATTGATCCGCGGATCAGTTCCAGCGGACAAATCCGGTCGTCTGTACGGCCTAAAGGATATTTATCCACGGAGATTCGTCCAGCCGATCGATTTCAAGCGGATAGAAATTTCTTAGCATGCTAAGAAATCTATCCGCTTGAATCGTGCCCAGCGGATTGATCCGGTCGTCTGTACAGACTCACCAGATCAATCTGTCTGCTTCCATCCCTCGCATGCGTCGTAATGATTCGACGCATGCGTGGAAGTAGTTACCTTCCAGCGTCGCGCACGTCGCCGCGTCATCGTCGCGGCGACGGCGCGACACGTCACCGATGTATTCCGCGCGGATTTCGATCTGATGGTGTGTACGGCCATCAGATCCAAATCCGCCAGAGGATTTATCCGCTGGAAACGGTCCGGCGGACCATTTCCAGCGGATATCCTCTGGTGTGTACGAGGCCCAACACACCCTGACAAATGGGTTCTGGGAACTCATCCTTTTATAGTGCAGTAGCTGGCACATAACCCTGCTCACCACAGCTGAAAAGTCAGGCAGGACATTACAGGTCCGTTAAAATCAAAACCTGTGAATCTCAGTATAAATTCACCAGTACTGTGAATCTCAAAACCCCCAGATTTGCTGTAAACCGGCCGTGAGACGAATGTGAACCTCTTCCCTAACTTTGAAATTTACAAAAACACACAGTCCAATCAAGTTATCAACCCTTCAGTCAGTGCAAGGTGTTTTCATACGTAGCCTACACAGACTCTTTAACTCTTTTATCATGCATCTTATGTACAGAAAATAATTTTAGACTGAATAAAAGAAAGTGAAAGGCATGCAAGCCCCTTTCTCCACGTTGGGCAAACATGCTAATAATATCCATTTCTCTCCAGGAATAAACCTACACAGGTGACTCCATTTTACTGCAATCGCAATTCCCAGATGTTTTGGGCCCGCTCTGGCATCAGCAATTTTATGTAATGTAAGCTTCTAGCTCAGCAGTTTTTGTCAGGCCTCAGTTCAATCTGCAGAAAGTGAATGTAAAATGACATTTACCAGTTGAGTAGAAGAGCACGATCAGTCTTTCCTCCCACAGCAGGATGCTATAACACACACACACGGAAGGACCCTTGGTTCATTGGGTCTGTCCTTACCTCAGCAGGGTAGAGATGGAGTGGGCTTATTACCCATGAAGGCTGTTCTTCTCTGCATGGAGAGTTCTATTGACAGAGATAAAAATCAGGGTTTGGAGTATGGTGAGATAGGCGCACACATACATTTTACATTCCCATTTTGATCTGATAGCATGCTGGTCAAGCCCCCTTACCCCTACAATTACATTGTATTTTCATGTCATTATATCACCTTTCATATATATAATAACACAAGTCAATGTCACTTTCTCACTTAAATGTCATTCTATATCAAAATTCATACTGGAATACATAGCCTTTCATATTAGGTAAAACATGTCAAAATAATAAAAATGAGCTGTGATTTCTATGTAAGGTTTGATGACAAAATAACAGTAGCAACTGCCGTGCTGGATTGGACTAAAGGCCCATTGACACCAGGAACTGCATGTGAATAGCACAGGATCACACTGCGTGTTCCTGTGCGATTCACATGCAGTTTTGTGCAGTGCAACTTCAGCCTATTGATTTTAAATGGTCTGAAATTGCACAGCACTGCATCAAAAATAGTGCATGCACTACTTTTGGAAATGTACGGCATGCACTAGTTTTTTAAATGCACTGCAACTGGATTGCATGGTACATTTGTACGATGAGATCCGCTACGGGCAAACTCACTGCGTTTGTGACCTGTGTGAGATTTTAAAATCGGTGCTGGACGTGGGTTTCCCACACAACATTCTAGTGTGAATGGGCCTTAAAGAAGTACTTACCGTAAGTTACAGATGCAATTTTAAATACAGTAATTTCCAAAGACAATTGTAATGAGATTTTCACGTGCAATCAAATTTATAATGTAAGTGAAGTAACGTGAAAGTTGATATATGTCTAAATAAGTCACTATACAAATCCATCTCTAGCATGTGCATAAATATTAAAAAAATATATATTTGTTAAAGTATATATCTGCATGTGGAGTGGGACAGAGACAGGTGGGTGTAGGCAATGTTCTCTATTCCTGCAGGCAGGGCTAACATTACTGGTTGGAACTTCAGTCCAGAAAAGGCAGTAATACCTCGTACGCACGACCAGGTTTTCCGATGGGAAAACTGCAAGGAGAGCTTTTGGCCGGGAATCCCGGCCGTGTGTATGGGGCCTCACAGTTTTTCAGATGGGTAAACTGGCAAAATCCGCCGGCAAAAAAAAAGAGAACCAGCTCTCTTTTTTCCCGTCAGGATTCCCGACAGACTTTTTCCCGTCAGAAATCCCGATCATGTGTACGAGGCATCAGCCCAAGTAAGATGTTAGGAAAACATTTCATTTCTGGCAGATTAACAATATTTGTCTGTACTTGCAGTGTTATAACCTCTTGCCTTCTGTGTAGCGCATATATGCGGTGGCAAGAGAGGTGGGCTTTAATGTCCAACAACCGCACATATGCATCCAAAGCGGCAGGAGGTGTATTCATTGTACACTCCCAGCACACTGGCTTTTGATTGGGACCGGCTCCCGATCACGTGATTGTTGTGACAGCCAATCACAATAATAAATAAAAGGTGTTGTATGTTTATATTGCTCCATATCTATTAGGAATGTACGGTATGTGTAAAAATACTGTCTAAAAAAAAACTTTTTGGGTTACAACTTTTAAATATTTCCATGTTCTGAAAATCTAAAAAGGATTTGCAGATAACTGCTTTACTAAAGGCTTTATGCCTGGGAATAAATAACATCATATGGAAAAAAAACTCTAGCAGGCTCAAGCAGCACCCACAAAATGCTGCAGCTATAGATCATGCAACCTCATGTTACTTAAAAGCAACATATAGTACATGGGTACATTGCAGTCTATTAATTTAAAGGGGGTGGTAAACCCTTGTGGTTTTTCGCCTTGTTGCATTCTATCTAACTTAAGGGGTTAATCCTCTGCATTGTGTAAAAAGGCTGTTTTATCTTGTATGCACAGATCCTCCTCCTCCTGCACTATCTGTCTGGGGAAGGCCAGCTAACACAGGCAGGGTAGCCGACCTGCACATGCTCAGTTGTGTCTTTTATGCTGGAGAGAACATTTACTTGTTCTCAGAGATAGCCAAGTCACATGATATTGACATCACACACGTGGGTGTGTATACTGGCTGTAGTGTAAATCTCCTCCTACCTGAATTCTCAGCACCGGAAAAACTGTGAAGTTTATACAGATCATCCAAAAAGGTATATAGAGGCAGTATTTTAATGTAAAAAGAAGATTTATAAGCTGTGTGTGGGGGGTGAACTATTTTCATATTACAGGGTTTAGTAACACTTAAGTTTGGGGCACAGGCATATTTGGTCATTCTCAAAGGGTACACATGGATACCCTTTAAAGAGAACAATAGCTTGGATCAGCTATTGGATCGCTCTTCTATTTAAACATTGTATGTTGTATGTTTACAGGCGATTTATACGACTCAGGCTCTCATTTTAACAGTTTAAGAAAAAAAGTTAAATACTGCGATAATGGTACATATATGACAAAATTAAACCAAGTGAACAATAAGCTGCGATATAAAACATGTGATAATCATGTGAAAACAACTGTGCAAAAAGGGAATAGTCGCACTGTAAAATTACATGTAAACTATAAATTAAGTGATCCAAATACTTATTGAAATGTGTAGTGAAAAGATTAGCAAAATTAAATTACTAAAATCAAAATTGGTCAATTGAAAATGTACATGTGAATGCTATTAAAGAATAAATGGCATACAGTGATAAAGCAACAAATATCTGTGAATGAAAATGTGAATATATAGTTGTTATACGAAACGTCACACAGACCCCCTCTGTGTGAGTCAAATATCTGTGGATCAAAACATCAACTGTTCATATATATACAGAAATGAAAGATAAATAAAGTCCACTGTATCTAAAAAGAAGGAAAAAAGCAGTCCCACAAAGGAAGATCCATGTAAATTGAAAATGAGGGGTGAAGGAGATGATATGGCTGTTCACCACCACCAAGATGAGTTCCTCCTCGTGCAGCACACACAGGTGAGAAATGGAACCTTACCAGATTAGATGGACCTTTCTAAAACAAGGTCATGGAAGCATGCAGATGAACCCCGAGTCCCCGTTTTACTTACCTGACCCCTCGAAAGTCCCACGTTCGGTCCCGAGATCCTCTTCGCCGCTTAGCCTGGCCGCTGATTGGCTAGAGCTGATGGGGTGGGGCCGAGTGATACAGTGAGCGGCTATGGCCGCTCGATGTATCACGGTAGCGCCCGCAAGGACTCATCACCATGCGAGCTCTCTAGGGAGGCCCGGAGCAAAAGCCAGCAAGACTAGCAGAGGGCCGGGCATGACAGAGTGTCTAGTGACACAGGAGGGGTTAAGCTAGAGGGGGTAGGAGGTAGGAAGAGCAGGATTGGTGTAGAGAGGGGCGGGGGAGTTAGAAAGTATCAGCTTCAAGAGGAGGAGCAGGATTGGCTGCTGGTGTCAGGGAAGTTACCCTATAAAAGGGTGGGGCGGGGCCAGGCGGGCACTTGCAGTTAGGAGAGCAACGAGGAAGCAGCTTTTCCTCCTGCTCTCAGAAAACAAAATGGCGTCCGTCGACCTCGTGCTTGCGCGCTTGCGGGCCGAGGCAGCTCATCGGGGCACAGATTGGCTGGAGAGGCGCGCTGCGGAGTGGGTCGCGGACCAGGCGGGCGGATCGGGAGGATCGGGCGGCGGTGAGTTGACCCCACGCGGGCGGAGGTCGCGGCCTCCGGCCCGCTATTCCCCGGGGCCCTCATCCAGGACTGCAAGGGGGGCTCGGAGCCCTCCGGGGGGGCGGTCGGCCCCCCCGCCGAAGCGGGTGACCAGGAGCGAGACAGGGGGGACAGGACAGGACGCACGCCGCCGACCTCCGTCGGTGGGCGGGGCCACGGGCCGTACCGGCGCCGCTTCCCCAGATGGGGGCAGTGGGGGGGGGACGCCTTCTCCGTCCGCAGCAAGGAAGGGGGCTGCAAAGGGAAACAAGAAGGCCTCAGACCCACCTGGCACGGCCGCGGGGCCCTCTACACGTGGGGCCGGCGGTTCCGCGGGTGGGCGGGGCTCGGAGCGGGGGTCATCTAGCAACGCTGAGTCGTCGTCAGGTGGTCTGCCTGCTGCAACAACGCGGGGCAGAGGAGCAGAAAAAGGCCGGCCGGAACAGAGGGGGGACTCCGGGGCCTCCAGGTCATCTTCTCCTGGGGGACGGTCGGCCGCACCGATCCCAGTCGGGGAGGACAGGTCGGAAGGTGTGCCATCGGAAGACGAGGATGGGGAGCCGGAGAGAGAGTCAGCGGTGGAGGTCCAGTCCACGGCGGCGGGGGTGTCTCCCGGCAGGCCTGGTAAGTCCACTACATTACATGTATCCTCTTTAGCTGACGCATTGTGTGAATTGTTGGGAGTGGGGAGGGGGGGGGGTGCCGGCACCTCCGCCGCCAGTGGCGGTGGCTGCACCGGTGGTGGCGGGCGTTGCGCCTGCCGCCTCTGGGGCTGACGCCCTGTTGACGGAATTGGTGGGGGCCTCAAGGAGCTTTTGGGCCGGGTGACTGCTGTACAGGGCCATTCGCCACAGGTGGCCCCGTGGGCACCTGCGGCTGTGGGCACGACGGGGGGTGATGCTACGGCCGGAGGGGGGGTTGCGTCTTCGCAGCTTCCCCCGGTGGCCCCGGTGGCAGGACAGGTGGGGACGGTGAAGGACAAGTCAGGGGGGGCCCCGGAAGTGGTGACTCGTTCCGATCTGGTACGTATTGCGGATGCGGCAAGGGGCGAGGTTTATATCTGCTACGAGTGTCCGCTGGGGGGTCATTTAAAACAGGAGGTGAAGGAAAAAATTTACAAGAGCGAATATGTAGAGATATTCTCCCTGTTGCCGTTGGAGAAATTCAACCTCGATAGGGTGAAGCCGGATGATTCTAAAAAGGAGGATGAGGAGAAGCGGCGGTATAGGTTGATTCCGCGCACTTTCGTGAACTGGCTTCAGGCGTTCGCCATTATGGCTAGCGTCGTTGGCGAGAAAAACCCAGAACATTGCTCGGCGTTGTTCGGGTACATGGATTCAATTGGGGAGGCGCATCGGGTGTACGGGGGGTCGGCTTGGCTCAGGTACGATGAGCAGTTTCGGCAGCGGCGGGCAGTTAGGCCCTCTCTGCGCTGGGATCAGAAAGATATCAGCCTCTGGATGCGGCTCATGGCGGCGGCTAAAGCCCCGGCGCAGTCTTTTCACGGGGGGGCCGGGGGTGCTACCTCCTCAGGACCGTCGGCCGGCAAGAAGTGGGGAGTTTGCTGGCAGTTCAATGAGAACGCTTGCAAATTCGGTGGATCGTGTAAATTCAAACACGAGTGCTCAGGGTGTGGGGGCTCCCACCCCGCGGCCAAGTGTTTTAAAAAGGGAAAGCGTGCCGGTGACGCTGCTCAGAAAAGGGACGACTCCGGTGAAGGGGGAAAGGATGCAGCCTTTCCTAAGTAGGTACCCGGACAAGGCAGCGGCGGAACTATTGTCCTCGGGGTTCAGGGACGGTTTCAAGATACCGTGTTCGCTGGCGGTGGTACCGCCGGTGGCACGAAATTTGAAATCGGCTCTCCTTAACCCGGGGGTGGTGGGGGAAAAGTTGGGCAAAGAAGTGGCACTAGGACGGATGGGCGGGCCGTTTGCGGCCCCGCCCTTGCCGGAGCTAGTGGTGTCTCCGTTGGGGGTGGTGCCTAAGAAGGAACCGAACAAATTCCGTCTTATTCACCACCTGTCATTCCCAAAAGGGGGTTCGGTCAACGACTTTATCGATCCGGAGGCTTGCACGGTGTCCTACACGTCGTTTGATGCGGCGGTACGGTGGGTGCGGCGGTACGGACGTGGGGCCTTGATGGCGAAGGCGGACATCGAATCCGCCTTCCGGTTGTTGCCGGTGCATCCCGACTGTTTTAGGCTGTTGGGATGTTGCTGGCAGGGCCAATATTATGTTGACCAGTGCCTACCCATGGGCTGCTCCATTTCCTGCGCACTGTTTGAGACATTCAGTTCCTTTTTGGAATGGGTGGTCAGGGATGTGTCGGGCCTGGACTCGATCATTCACTATCTGGATGACTACCTCTGCGTGGGGCCGCCTTCCTCTGGTGTGTGTGCGACTCTACTGTCAACGTTGCAGCACATTGCGGGACGTTTTGGAGTGCCTTTAGCGGCCGACAAGACGGAAGGCCCCACGACGGAGATTAGTTTTCTGGGTATAGTGATCGATTCGGAAGTAATGGAGTGCCGCCTTCCAAGGGATAAGCTTGAGGCCTTGAAGGCGGAAGTTAGAGAGTTTCAGGGCTTGCGGAAGGTGCAGCTGAGGGCTTTACAGTCACTGCTGGGAAAACTTAATTTCGCTTGTAGGATCATTCCCATGGGCAGAGTATTTTGCCGACGGCTGTCGGCGGCTACGGCGGGGGCGAAGGCCCCCAATCATTTCATTCGTTTGTCGAAGGAGCACCGGGAGGACTTGAAGGTATGGTATGAGTTCCTGTCATCCTACAATGGTAGGTCGATGTGGCTGTCCAGTCCGGTGAGTAACTTCGACGTGGAACTGGTGACGGATGCGGCGGGGTCCACGGGTTATGGGGCTTTCTTCAAGGGGCAGTGGAGCGCAGAGCCTTGGCCTCAGTCTTGGGTGGAGGCAGGTTTTCTCCGAAACCTAGTGCTGCTGGAACTGTTTCCAGTGGTGTTGGCCATTGAGCTTTGGGGGGAGGCCTGCAGCAACCTGAAACTCCGGCTGAATTGTGACAACATGGGAGTGGTTCAGGTAGTGAACCGAATGTCCGCGTCGTCACAACCGGTCATCCGGCTCATGCGGCATTTAGTGTTGAGGTGTTTACAACTGAACATTTTCATTTATGCCGTGCATATCCCGGGCGTCGAGAACACGCTGGCTGACTCATTGTCTCGTTTTCAGTGGGACAAGTTCAGAGAGCTGGCCCCGGCCGCGGAGGCTGTCGGGGTCCCGTGCCCGGGCTGGATTTGGGAGCTGGCGCTGGAATAGCCGCCTCGTGGATTAAGCAGTCCGTTAGCACGGCTACATGGTCGGCCTACGCCAAGGTATGGAAGGAATGGTTGGAGTTGGGTGCCGAAGCTGGGGTTGTGAGCGGGGGGCCAGAGGAGCGGTTGCAGGTAATTTATTTTGTAGCCAGGAACATGGAGCTCGGCGTGTCTGTGTCCTCCATTGAGAAAAAATTGGCGGATTTAGCGTTCTTTTTTAAGCTGGTGGGGGGGGTGGATTGGACTAAGGACTTTTGGGTTAAACAGGCAGTGAAGGGTTACAGAAAAGGTCGTAAGGTGCAGGATGCCAGGAGGCCGGTCTCTTTTGCCAACTTGGTAGGTATCAGGGGAGCCTTGGACGGGGTGTGCACGGGTCAGTATGAATGCTTATTGTTCGCGGCGGCTTTCTCGCTGGCATTTTACGGGGCGTTTCGCATCAGTGAATTGGTTAGCCCTTCCCGCCTGAGGGCCGGGGGGCTGATGAGGGAGGATGTGTGGATATCGGATGATAAGGTGGGTATTCGGTTGCGCAGATCGAAAACCGACCAGAGGGGAAAGGGGGTGGACGTGGTTCTTTTTTCCCTGCCGGGGGCCAGGGTATGCCCGGTGGCATCGGTCAAGGCATTTTTGGGGGTTAGGCCGGAAGGGGGCGGGCCGTTGCTTAAGCACGAAGATGGGTCTTTCTTGTCAAAGTTCCAATTTGTGGCTGTTTTCCGCAGTTGCTTGCAGGAAATGGGCTTGGACAAGTCCGAGTTTTCGTCTCACTCCTTCCGTATCGGGGCGGCTACCGAAGCTGCCCGGTGCGGGATGAACGAAGCGGCAGTACGGAAGATCGGGAGGTGGGAATCTCGGAGGTTCAGGTCATACGTGCGGCCTCAGTTGGTGGTTGGTTAATGGGGAAGGGAGAGATGCAAAAAAGGGGGGGCTTTTTTAGGGTTGGTGTTCGTTGGTGAGCATTGTGGATTGTTTATTTCATTTCAGATGGAGGGACTACACGCCTCGTCTGGATTTTCGGACATTCGTACGTTTGCTGGGGGGCAAGAAGGGCTGATGAGAAGCCGGAAGGCAGGCAGCTGGGTATCTCCAGGAAGGAAGCGGTTTTGAGGTGGCTGGGGATACCTGGGATGATGTGGGGTAGGGTGCTACCAGAGGTCGAGAGGTACGCCCGATTGGACAGGCCCCCCGATGTTCTGGTTATACACGCGGGGGGGAATGATTTTGGTGTCCGAAAAATCAGGGCTCTGATTACGGACATCAAAGCGGACTTTGAGCGGCTGCGAGCGGCCTTTCCGGGGACGGTGCTGGTGTGGTCGGAAATTGTCGCCCGCACACAGTGGCGCAAGGCTCGGTCAGTTACCAGGCTCAACAGAGCCAGGACTCGGGTTAACCGGGTGGTAGGTAAATTTTTGGCACGGCTTGGGGGGCTGGTGGTACGCCACCAGGAATTGGAGACTAATGTGGGCATGTATTTGAGGAGGGACGGTGTCCATCTGACGGATGTGGGGATTGCGCTTTGGTCGATGGGGATACAGGAAGGGATTCAGAGAGCGTTGAGGTTGGGTGGGGGCCCTTAAAGGTGGAGGTGTCATCCTTTTCGGGCTGTGGCGGTTAGTTCTGTTGGTCCTTTATGGTGGCAGTAGAAAACGTGTGAAAACGGGGGTGGGGGGCTCATCAATTTTATGGCCCCCTTTAAGTGTATTCCAGCGAAAGGTTAGTTGGTATACTGTAACGTTTGCACTGCGGGCGGGGGTTGTCTCCGAGCGTACTACACGGACTGGAGGCCTAAGGTTATTGTTTGCTCGCAGTGCATTGTTCATACTGGTATATGGTAAAATGGTGGAGAATGGGTGTGCTGCCAGAAAGGACCAACAGAGTGGGGGTTTTGTGGTATGTCATTGATGTTGGATATTTACTGTTTTCATTTAAGTTGGAGTTTTTATTGCGATTATGTTTTAATAAAATAGGCTGTTGTGGCCAGTTTACTCCAAAGCAAAGGTGTGGTCTCTTTACTATAGATTAAGTGGGGGACAATTAAGGGGTGGAGTATATGGGGTCGCAACGGTAAAAGGTTATTGGGTCACATCTGGACTACACTAGTCAAGGGAGGCCCGGAGCAAAAGCCAGCAAGACTAGCAGAGGGCCGGGCATGACAGAGTGTCTAGTGACACAGGAGGGGTTAAGCTAGAGGGGGTAGGAGGTAGGAAGAGCAGGATTGGTGTAGAGAGGGGCGGGGGAGTTAGAAAGTATCAGCTTCAAGAGGAGGAGCAGGATTGGCTGCTGGTGTCAGGGGAGTTACCCTATAAAAGGGTGGGGCGGGGCCAGGCGGGCACTTGCAGTTAGGAGAGCAACGAGGAAGCAGCTTTTCCCACCCTCCCTCCCTTATTGCATTACCTGTGTTGCCGGTGTTTTTTCTTTTTTGCAGGTACGGTGTTGGACGGTCGTCACGACAGCTGGGTTGGCGGTTAGTTCTGTTGGTCCTTTATGGTGGCAGTAGAAAACGTGTGAAAACGGGGGTGGGGGGCTCATCAATTTTATGGCCCCCTTTAAGTGTATTCCAGCGAAAGGTTAGTTGGTATACTGTAACGTTTGCACTGCGGGCGGGGGTTGTCTCCGAGCGTACTACACGGACTGGAGGCCTAAGGTTATTGTTTGCTCGCAGTGCATTGTTCATACTGGTATATGGTAAAATGGTGGAGAATGGGTGTGCTGCCAGAAAGGACCAACAGAGTGGGGGTTTTGTGGTATGTCATTGATGTTGGATATTTACTGTTTTCATTTAAGTTGGAGTTTTTATTGCGATTATGTTTTAATAAAATAGGCTGTTGTGGCCAGTTTACTCCAAAGCAAAGGTGTGGTCTCTTTACTATAGATTAAGTGGGGGACAATTAAGGGGTGGAGTATATGGGGTCGCAACGGTAAAAGGTTATTGGGTCACATCTGGACTACACTAGTCACGCATAAATGTGATGAGTTCTTGCGGGGAGGACCAGGGAGGACCAAGGGACCCCAGAAGACGTGGATCGAGGCCACTCTGTGCAAAACGAACTGTACAGTGGAGGTAAGTATAACATGTTTGTTATTTTAAAGAAAAAATAAATTCCTTTAGTTCGGAGGCTTAACCAAGCCTCGTTTTCATTCTGCTGTGGACGGAACCAACCCTTGTTTATACAGGTAAAGACTAGGCTGAAACGAAGGGGGAAACGATTATATGAAACACTCCCATTAAGTAGCCAATCATTAAAACAGACCTCTTAACCACATGACCGCTATCAGCAAACATATGGGACAAAGCTTAAAGGCAGAAAAACAAAGAATATATACAAAAACAAAATAATGTGAATTCCATAAAAAAGCAACATATAGAAGAAAACAGACCTCCGGTCTTTACGGATTTTATTAATACTCTATTAAAAGAAACAATATACGGAGGGCATGCACTAAATATTTCTGTATAGTCTATACCACAGGAATATGGAAAATATTATATATCTCATTTTAACAGTGCCAGTAAAATCCTTCAGACTAACTTCATTGGCAGTCATTCTACGTTTGTAAGAGAAAACAAACACAACGGATATTTAAGCTGCCTTCCTCTATAAAAATCACAGTTACAAGGAATTGAAACAATAAACCTTAAGAATGAAAGAGATAATAAAAGAGAGATTTTAAAGAGTTAATAGTCTCATATTAGGATTCTTCTATTAGATTTTGGAACTGCTTTGACTGACACTAAATCTATTCAAATTTGATATTTGTATGCATTTGTTTCTGTGATAATATATCATGGTCTCACTAAATTAGTGTTAATGATCTAGTGATCAAAGTTACTTATTACACAGAAGGTTTTACAACATGATAGTTTTTGTCATATGCCCTCAGGCAGGCATTTTATTTACAACCTTCTGGAGTACGACATACCTGTCAAATCACACAGCGAGGGACTGGATCGCAATGACTCCAGCTATAAGCTCCAGCTACCGAATGTTCTTGTTTGAATTAACCTACACAATCTTATGCCGCGTACACAAGACTATTTTTAATGTTCTAGAAAAAACAAAGTTTATCGACGTGATTCTTGGCAAGCCTGCCTTGCCTACACATGATCGTGAAAAAAAAAAAACGCTCGAGCAAAGCGCGGTGACGTACAACACGTATGACGACACTATAAAGGGAAAGTTCCATTCAGATGGCACCACCCTTGGGGCTGCTTTTGCTGATTTTGTGTTAGTAAAAGTTTGGTGAGGGACAATTAGCGCTTTTCAGTCTTCGTGCTTTTCAGTCTGTTACAGCGTGACGAATGTGCTATCTCCATTACAAATGCTAGTTTTACCAGAACGAGTGCTTTTCGCCTCATACTTGATTCTGAGAATGCACGTTTTTTTCTCGTCGTTAAAGCCTACACACGACCGTTTTTCACGACTTGAAAAACGACAACGTAAATTTTTAATGCCCATTTTTCACGTCGAGAAAAATGCTCTGGAGCCTACACATGATCATTTTTAATGACCATTTATAAAAATGGCATTTTTCACGTCATGAAAAACGGTCATGTGTACGCGGCATTAGTATTCTTCTTTGATGCCATCTATTTCTTTTTCTGAATAATCATTTTGCTCCCCACCTTTCAGAGCAATAGAAAACAGTTATCAGTGTGTTGTCTGGTGTTGCTGAGCGCTTCTTACTGTTTGGTGCAGGAAAATTAACACATATATATATATATATATATATATATATATATATATATATATATATATATATATATATATATATATATATAAAATATATATGTATACACAGTAGGGCTGCGCATCTTCACCGGTCTCACGATTCGATGCGATTACGATTATCAAGTCCACGATTCGATTCGATTTGATTCCGCGATGCATCACGATGCATCAAGATTAATACCCAAGTGCCCATGCTTTTCAACTTTTCATCAAAAAATAAATTCAAGCAGTCAGAAATTGAATAAAAATATATTTATTTGTATCTGCTATTTAAATATACCAAGTTCCCTGCAGAATCATATAGCATAAGTCTGAATGCACAAAACAGTGCAGCAGACAACAGTATTTATTTAAAACAGTACTGTCTGTAACATTAAACTCTTGTGTTGGGCTGGCCTGGTTCAGTTAGTTTATAAGTTTTACAATCATTTTACTATATATATTAAATAATAAATATATTAAAAACAGTAACACCTACATCTCTACAAATTTAGGAGCACTTTCAGTTCCTGACTGGCAAACATCACAGTGAGTCAGTGTCAGTGAACCTATAACACAGTCAGTGACTGTGTTATAGGTTCACTCACTGTGGTGTTTACCAGTCAAGAACTGTCTGTCACACAGTTGTGTTGCAGAACTTCCTGGTTCACCGTGATTGTTTTAGCACCAGCACCACCACCACCAACCACCACCTACCACCCACCACCAGCACCACCACCCACCACCCACCACCAGCACCACCACCCCCTAAGCCAAGGCAGCAAATTTGTACACTTGGTGCAAAGGGATTAATGAATAGGAATGCAGAATATGTATGTAATAATGGCAATCCAATCACCAACATTATATTATTTACTTTAGTATGTATATTTTACAGTACACTACGAGTCCACACAATTATTAATCTATATCTCTGATGCATTGTGTGGACTCAGAGTGGGCTGTAAAATGTAAATACTAAATATAATGCTGGTGATTGCTGGATTGCCATTATTCCAATAATTCCATACATATTCTGTATTCCTATCCATTAATCCCTTGCACCAAGTTTAAGTTATATCATATCTCAGTTTATTACAGTAAGACTTAGTGAGTGTACTTGTGTGTGTCTGTCTGTGACATTGAGTCACCTACCTGATTAATGATGATGCGATGACGACGACGTACGGCGGTGGTGGGTGGCACTGGTACAGTGGCAGTGGTGGCACTGGCTGGCTGCTGGTGGACTACTGGACTCGGTTCTCCTCCTCTCCTGCTGTCTGTGATGACGGAGTCTGAGGACAGGGCAGATGACAAGTTTAGTACAGTGACATTCTGTAAGTGACAGTGACACCGTGACCGGATGCATGACCAAAATGACTTAAAGACTAAACGTTTGGCCTGCATTCTGCAATACAGAAATGTAGTAATTTGTTTCCCAGCACAAAATCTACTGACATTTGTAAAGAAAACAAAAATTTCATAACTTACAGTAAACTCAAAGAAAACAAAAATTTCATAACTTTACACTCAGTGTAAGTTATGAAATTGTTGTTTTCTTTACAAATGTCAGTAGATTTTGTGCTGGGGTACAAACATTTTAAGTCATTTTGGTCATCATGCACCCGGTCACGGTGTCTGTCCTGAGGAGAAGATAATACTACACTGTTTTTTTTTGTGCAGAAGGGTATTTTTTACTTACTGTGTGTGCTCAGTTGTGCTGCACTGCAGTGAGTGTGTGGCAATGGCGGGCGGCGGTGGCTGTGGCCTAGCTCGGGGCTCGGGTCTCTCGTCTCTCCCCAGTGCAGTCTTCATCTCCACTGTCTGTGACCTGTCCTGCTGCTGTGTGAGCCGAGTATGTCGGTAACGGTCTCCTCTCCCCCTGCAACACAGCCTGTCAGTGTCTGTCTCACTGTGTGCTGTTGTAGCCGAGGAGGAGAGCTGCCTGGTAGCACTCTGAGCGGCGCGCTCCGGGGGGGTCCGCTTGGCTGCTGTCCGACGTCTGGCTTCTCCTCTCCTCGAGGAGTGCGACACAGGTGGAGGGGGATGACGTCGGCGGGAGGCGGCGGGAAAAAAGGCGCCAGAACTTCGGCTCCACTCGGCTTTGCGCGACAGGACGCGACGATGACGTCATCAATATGCATTGATTATTTAAAGCTACAGCATCGATGCAGAATCGCCGGCAGTCGAATCTGGATGCATCGATTTGCCGATTATATTCAACAGCCCTAATACACAGGGCTTTTTTTCTTAGAGGATAGCTCTGTTTAAGCAGCGCTTTTTGACCGCTAGCGGGGAGCTTTTAACCCCAAAGAAGGGTTTAAAAACATCCGTGTTGAGGTGCTTCCGAAGCGCTTTTCAGGCGCATTGGAAGGGCTGCCCATTCATTTCAATGGGCAGGGTGATAGTGCTCCCAAACCTCCCCAAAGATGCTGCTTGCAGGACTTTTCCTAACGTCCCACGAGCGTACCTCCCCAGTATGAAAAGACACACTGAAATGAATGGGAGAGGCTATTTGTAGCGCTAAAACACCGGAAAACCGCCTCATTTTGAAAGGGGTCTAAAGCCTCATACACACGATCGGATTTTCCGACGGGAATTGTTTGTTGACAGACTCGCATGCTCGGAAGCAATGTTCACCAAACACAACATTAGCAGAAGGTGCTCAAATGGTGGCGCTAAAGAGCTGAAAAAACACATAGTACGTCTAGTACGTCTTACGTTCGTGTTTGTTGGCCGACAATTGTGTGCCCTTTGCATACAAGACAAAATCCAGGCACACACCCTTCGGACAAAAGTCTGACGCTTTGTCTGTGTGAAACTGGAGTTGCGAAACATTGGCATAAAGGACACTCTTTTTTGGGGAGCATGGGGGAGGGTCATGGGAAATAACCTTCTCCAAAAAGGATGTTGTGCTAAACCCAGGACTGGACTGGGACAAAAATTTGGCCCTGGACTTCATCTAGACTGGCCCACTTTGACAGGTCTCTCCCATGGCGGCCGGACAACTACCGCCCCCCCCCCCCCGGCCACCTCTCCCCCTTCACTAGCCACTAGCCGTTCTACTTTATTAGAGTAGAACAGCTGGTACTCTTATAGGCAGTACCAGTGGGGAAGCTAGACATTATTTCACCCGGAGCAAAGAATCAGTTCGGTGCCCCCCCCCCCCTTTATGGGACAAGATTAGGCAGAAGTGAGAAACTCCCGGGCCATAGCTGTTGAGTCAGCTGTCTGTCCCCTCCCCCATGCTCCTCTGTTGTCCTCCATGCTCCTCTGTCGTCCCCCCTGCTCCTCTGGTCCTCCCCCTGCTTCTTTGTTCCCCCCAGGTGAGCACTGCAGGGAGGGAGAAGAAGTGAGTGCTGCGGGAAGGGAGAGACAGAGGAGCGGAGGGGGGAGGCGGTCCGCTGTCACTGAAGCCAGCCCACTGAGCCATCGGCCCACCGGGAAACTCCCTGTAGTCCCAATGGCCAGTCCATCCCTGGCTAAACCTGTAGGTAAATAAGAAAATCAGAACCTTTGCCAAGTGGATGAGTGGGTTTGATAGTAAAGTTGGCAATGCCTCCACTCAGGACAGGGCCTCTATGATTAGAGGGGTTCCCTTCCTGGGAAATTAATTTAAAGTGATCAGGAGTAGAACTATTGCAACCAGCATATAACATTAACCATAAGTATACAGATGCACACCACTATGGAAATAATACAAGCTTTATATAAGAAGAGAATAATAACAGTACATACATCCAATGTACAAACGGGTATTATCAGAAAAGGGCCGATATAAGTCCTGGTGGAATTGTGTACATATACCCGGGTTTACAGGCAGTCCCTGGGTTTCAAACAAGATTTCTGTAGGTTTGTTCTTAAGTTGAATTTGTATCTAAGTTAGAACAGGTACATTTTTTAAGTGTAACCCCAGCCAATAAAAAATGTTTACAATTTTTTGGATAGCATAGGGAAGGGATAACACCCCTGTGACGTTGGTTTTGCTGTCTGTGCCCCTGTTCAGAAGATTTCACCTCACTTTCTGTCCCTGGGATAATTGGATTTTGAAAATTTTGGGTTGTTGTGGAAACAAGGATTAGTGATAAAGCTTCAGTGGAGACACCATTTCCCCATAATAACTCTTATGCTGTGTACACACGATCGGAAATTCCGCCAGCAAAAGTCCGATGTGAGCTTTTGAGCGGAAATTCTGACTGTGTGTATGCTCCATCCGCCAGCAAAAGATTGACAGCTGGTTCTCAAATTTTCAGACGAAAAAAAATCCTGTGAGAAAATCGGATCGTCTGTAGCAATTCCGACGAGCAAACTTCCAACGCATGCTCGGAAACAATTTGACGCATGCTCAGAACCATTGAACGTAATTTTCTCGGCTCATCGTAGTGTTGTACGTCACCATGTTCTTGATGGACGAAAGTTCAGAGAACCTTTGTGTGACCGTGTGTATGCAGGCCAAGCTTGAGCGGAATTCCGTCGGAAAAAACATCCAAGGGGGAACAAACAGCTTATATGTTTCACACCTCGATTTGGTGCTTAGTCACAGCTAGTGTGATGACAAAATGAATGTGAATATATGCATGGTAGTAGCCAGTGGGATGCAAGATGCCCCAAAAGCCACTCCCATATGATTAGTTGATCAATCAAAAGATATGAAACTGCTGTCTACAGCTCCCGCATTGACAGATAAAAAATACTCACAATCACATTAACACAAACACAAACAACAAACTAAAATTGAGTTAACAACTTGACATGTCACATTGGGTGTAAACCATGGAACATGAAATCAATTTAAAATTGGTATTATTATCCACAACACATGTGTGAAAAATTCACTCATGTGTATGTTTAGATATCAAAACCACAATGGACCTTCCATGTGTCAGATGTAGATGCATGACCGGCGGGGAGGGTTAGGATTAGAGGGGAATAAACGGAAGAAATAAGGGTAGTACTTGAGGCAAGGATTCCCCTGATGAAATGATGGATATAACTAATTTTGGTAATTCATACAAGAATTACTTTTCTTTTTATATACAAGAAAGAAGGAAAATCTGTGAAAAAAAAAGGGAAAAAAAATAAAATAAAAAGGAAAAAAATAATAATAATAAGAGATAAATGAAGTATAAACCACATATGATGCAGAACCATAGAAGAGATGTAATGGGCAAATTAACCGTGAGCATGTCTCGCTGTCCTTTTTTATTTGGTTGAGTCTGATGTGGAAAAGAAAAAAAAAGATGCATGACCGCAAAAAATGCATATATCGTATCAAAAAAATGAATGGACAAGCATGTACATACAAATGCATGGACTAAGGAAGTAGGAGTCGTATGTAAGTCAGATGTATGTAACTCGGGGACCGCCTGTATATAGTTATTAACAGAGATACCGCCAGATAAATGTTGCAGCAAAGTCTAGTTGCAAGGGCTCCTGAGCAGGGATAGGCCAAACACCCCCCCTGTTTGATTCACAGCAGAACTCCCGAATTGGGGAAATGTTCTAACCCAAACAGTGAACCCCAGGAAAAATCTAAATCAAAAGTGCCCATTTTGAAGGCTTATATGCAAGTAATTGGCCATAAGAGGGGTCTGGGGGTGTGAGTACTGCCATGAGGGACATATATATATATATATATATATATATATATATATATATATATATATATATATATATATATATATATATATATATATATATATATATATATATATATATATAAAAAATTGTTTTTTCAGGAGCAGTGATTTTAATGATGCTTTAAATGTAACAATGAAAATGAAAAATTCCTTTAAATATTGTGCCTGGGGGCCCCCCTTAATGTGCCTGTAAAGTGGTGCATGTGAAGCATATACAGAACAAGCTACAGCAAAACTGACATTTCAAAACTGACAATTTAAAATGACTCACGGTTACAATTGCCTGCATCCGTCTAGTAAGAAATAAAGAAAAAAACTGTGTGGGATCCCTCCAGTCCATACCAGGCCCTTCGGGTCTGGTATGGATTTAAAAATGTAAAAAAAAGCATTGTGGGGTTCCCCCCAAAATAAATACCAGACCCTTATCCGAACATGCCGCCTGGCAGGTCAGGAAAAGGGGGGATGACGAGCGAGTGTCCCCTCTGCTTGACCCATACCAGGCCACATGCCCTCAACATGGGGGGGTGGGTGCTTTGGTGTAGGGGGGCTCTGCGCCCCCCCCCCCCAACCCAAAGCACCTTGTCCCCATTTTTTCGGTTTCCCGGCTCGTTCTCTAACAACCAGCTTACACTGCGCCCAATCAATGCATTGCAGGGTGTTCATTGAGGATCATTGTGATGCTGCATTCGTCTTGGTGTCAGAGACCTAAAGACAAGATCTGTGGTGAGGGGGGAGACCCTACAGCTGTTGTCCAACCAGCCTAGAACACAGCTTCTCACTTGCAGAAACCATGGTGTGACAGCCTATCCACTTGTCTACTTTGTGTCTTAGACCCCCCTGATCTCTGAGCTAAAACTAGCTATAGAATCCCAAACTAGAAAGGACAGGGTTAACTAAAATAACAGGAGCTGCATATGTTACGGCCCCTTTGGCATCGAATAAATAACAAGAGGAGAGCTTCTGACGGGTGCAGTAGTTTTATTATTTCGGAACAAAGGTGCGCAGCAGGGTTGAATATTGTTTTCTTTATCTCCTTGAGCACCGTAAACATGAATATCGTAAGCACCATAGCACCATAGCACCATAGCACCGTGAAAACTGTAAATGACATATAAAACACTTATTTACAGTTGTCACCAAAAAGGGGGTTACAGGGTTAATTACAGTTGTCTGCACACACATCTAATTACATTGAACATTCAAAGAAACATGGTTACATGCATAGCGTATTTAAAACCAAACAGCATGAACAGGGTTTATCTCTAGAACATATACACCTTTATAACAATGCACACTTTTCTGCATACCTCGATCCACTTGCCAAGAGGGGTACAAACTTTAAGCTTTAGGGATTTTCTGCAGACATCTTCCATGAAATCCTATGCAGACAGCTAACATGTGGCATCTGAGATACAGGAAAAGGCTTTCTTACTAAGACAGGAAGAAGGAGTGGTCTTGTAATCCTGCTGATCAAAACATTCCCCAGGGAACCAAAGGGAGGCAGAAAGGTTCCACTCAGCAGTAAGTGCTGAACAAGATCCACAATGATAAGCGGACAGTTACAGCATATAAACTCTGCTGCAGTGAACAGGTTCACCTACTCATCTACTGGAAGGCGACCACTACACACATACAGTTGCACAGCTCTAACTATCTGGCACTGTGCATGTGAGATAATAGCTATAGGATAGTGATATGTCTGTCACAAGGATTTATATACACACTCAAGAAGCTAAGGGCAGCTGCAGTTACACTATTAGAATATAGGAATAGTATCCTAATAGTCCCTGCTTCGGGTCTGGGTAAAAATACAGCAACAGTAACAGCCCCTGTGTGGATAACAATTTCTAGTGTGCTTTCTAGTGTGTTTTGGTTCATTAGGCTGCCTAATTAAAATAAATTAAAGTTTAAATGAATGTTGTTGCCAACATCCCATACTCGATAACCATAGAAGAAAATTAAGTGTCCCCCAAAAAGAGTACAAAGGGGAGTTAAAGGGCAACTATATAGAGATTGAAGAATATAAGTATGTATAGAAAAATACATTTATTGGAAATTTTTTAAAAGAATGAGCATCATGGGAGATGAAACGGGGATCACTCACCAATCAACTGTATACTGTGTTTCAATACTGCCAATGGTAACATACAGTATGTGTATACAGGTAAGGTATACACAAATGTAAAGAAAAATGTAAAGATCGGGAATGCGGCGTGTCCCAGAACGAGAGCCGCACCACCCTGCCGTCATTTGACGGTGGGCAGGCGGCAACTAGTTAATCACCACTGCCAGTGGTCAGTGGTTTTTCTCATCCATGTACTCTGATACATTCTGTTGATGAGCACGTGGAAAACAACAGACTTGCCGGATGAAAATAGAAGAAATAAAGCCTAAAAGGAAACCAATACAGACATTACATCGATTAACAACTTCAGCCCCGGGAAGAATTTATCCCCTTCCTGACCAGAGCACTTTTTTGCGATACTGCACTGCGTCGATTTAACTGACAATTGCGCAGCCGTGCGACGTTGCACCCAAACAAGATTTACGTTCATTTTTTTCCACAAATAGAGCTTTATTTTGGTGGTATTTGATCACCTGTGCATTTTTTTTTGCGCTATAAACAAAAAGAGAGCGCCAATTTTGAAAAAAAGCAATATTTTGGACTTTTTGCTAGTAAATATCGCCAAAAAATATATATATAAAAATATATATTTTTTCCTCAGTTTAGGCCGATATGTATTCTTCTACATATTCTTGGTAAAAAAAACGCAATAAGCATATATTGATTGGTTTGCGCAAAAGTTATAGCCTCTACAAAATAGGGCATAGATTAATGCCATTTTTATTAATATTTTTTTTTTTACTATTAATGGCGGCGATCTGCATTTTTTATCGTGACTGTGACATTATGGCGGACACATCAGACACTTTTGACACTATTTTGCGACCATTGTTATTTATACAGCGATCAATGCTATAAAAATGCACTGATTACTGTGTAAGGGGTTAAACACTAGGGGGCGATCAAGGGGTTAAGTGTGTCCTAGGGAGTGATTCTAACTGTGGGGGGGATGGACTACCACTGACACGACAGCGATCACTGCTCTCGATGACAGGGAGCAGTATATCCCTGTCATGTCCTTAGGCAGAACAGGGAAATGCCTTGTTTACATAGGCATCTCGCAGTTCTGCCTCTCCGTATCATGATCGCGGGCCGCCGGCAAACATCGAGTTCGCGGGGGCATGGTCACGGAGAACGCGGTGGGCGAGTTTGGGAAATTAAAGGCGACGTACCTGTATGCCTATTTGCCTGCCCGTGCCATTCTGCTGGCGTATATCGACGTGCGTTGGTCAGCAACTGGTTAATTGATAAGCTGCAATATAATAAATAGTTAATACGGCTTTAAAAAAACACATTGCAAACTGCTGCAACAAGAAATAGTGGTGTCACCTTCCAGGTCATGCAATTAGGGTTGCCACCTGTCCGGTACTCACCCGGACAGTTCGGGTTTTGAATTATGTGTCAGGGTTTCAGTCCTACTAAAATCCGGACACATTTTTCAGACAGGAATGTGGCTCAGAACAGGTCTTGACAGAAGGGTGAGTGGGCACTATGTGCGCCTCATTACTATTTTCTTTGGAGTGCCCAAAGGTGTCCCAGGTCTGTTACAATCCTGTAGTGTATACTAAAACAAACAATTTTTTTTTTACTGTGCACCGCTAAAGTGTCCAGGTTTGGCTTGAGAAAAGGTGGCAACCCTACAAGTCACAAGTATGGCTGGGCAGAATTGGGCACAAAACTATAAGCTGTTTTTCTGCCCATGTGAATGAGCCACAATGCAGACATTTATACAGGTGAGTAAATATGCACTGTGTTCAGATCTGTGACACCGAATCCAAAAATCTGTGCCTAAGGACATGTGATTTACGTGCTTAAATAAATGCATTTGTACGCGTATAGTCGCGTATGAGCGTGAAGCCTCGTACACACGACCGAGGAACTCGACGGGCGAAACACATCGTTTTCCTCGTCGAGTTCCTTATTAGGCTGTCGAGGAACTCAACAAGGCAAGTTTCTCCATTCCTGTTCAGGAAATAGAGAACTTGCTCTCTTTTTGGCTCGTTGAGTTTCTCGACAGTTTCCTCGACGAAAATGTACACACGACTGGTTTCCTTGGCAAAAAAATATCTCCCAGCAAGTTTCTTGCTGGTTTTTGCCGAGAAACTCGGTTGTGTGTACGAGGCCTGAGTGTGTAAACTAAGGCCTCATTCACATAAAAAAAAAAAAAACAACACTATTATAGGCTTTTTTATTTTCGGATCCGAATGCAGCTGCATTGTTTTTAGTGGAGACATTACAGGTGCATATACACACACTGCGTTCAGATCCATAACACACAATCCTAAAATCTGCATCTGAGGACATGCATATGAATTCTCGTATTAAAAAAAACAGGATAATTCTATGCATTTAAGAAACAGGTCTAAAAGTAAGTATCATTTATGCAGGGATTTTTGTATCAGTAAACTTTTTATGGTTGCATGAATGTAGTCCTTAGTCCAAACAATGGGGGAAATAATCAAATATCATAACAAATGTACAGGAAACAGTAATATAAAGTTCACAGGTCACTGGACACTTCCTGTTCCTCCATCACACACCATGAGGAACCTATATGTAAGCCAGAGGGACCTGATTGCTGCTGTTCAGAAGCAACCTGCAATTTGGGACATAGAGGATCCCAGCTACAATCACTGGGTACACAGGAGTTGGGCCTGGGATGAAGTATGCAGCAACTTAACAGCAAACTGGGACCTTCTTGGATCCAGTCAGAAGAAGTTGAAATGTAAGTGCCTATGTGTGTAGTGTGTTCTATATATATATATATATATATATATATATATATATATATATATATATATAAACACAGTATATATATAGATGTATCTACATAGATATATATTTATTTAAAAAACACAGTATATATATATATATATATATAGATATAGATATATAAAAATTCCAGCATGCTGTGAAAGCAAAAATAGGATGTGGACATCCCCACACTGCCAATCAATACAGAGGTTGCGGCGGAGCTGTTCTTCCTCTGAAGAGCCTCCCTATACAGCAGCAAGTCACAGCTATAGTAAAACCTTGGATTGCAAGCATAATTAGTTCCAGAAACATGCTTGTAATCCAAAGCACTTGTATATCAAAGCAAATTTCCCCATAAGAAATAATGGAAACTCAAATGATTTGTTCCACAACGATTTATTCATAGGTCCTTCAGTTACTAGTCCATATAAAAAAGATTGTAGTAATGTGACAGGTTGTGTAACCATAAAATGTCCATCCACAAATGGAATCCTCCACAAGGGGATTAGACGCAAAATCCAGCAGGAGCTACAGAGTATAAAGGAGAAGAGAGGCGCCTCTAATGCCGCGTACAGAAGGTAGTTTTTTGTGGTGAAAAAAAACTACGTTTTAAATCATGAAATAAAACAACGTTTTTGAAACTTCATTTTCAAAAACGACGTTGCCTACACACCATCCGTTTTTTTCACAATGCTCTAGCAAAGCGAGGTTACGTTCACCACTTTTTTCCATTGAAGCTCGCTTCATAACTAGCTTCTGGGCATGCGCGGGTTTTAAACGTCGTTTTTTGCCACACACGGTCAATTTCTGTGAAACAAAAAACGACGTTTTGAAAAACGACACAAAAAATTCAAGAATTTTTTTTTTGTCGTTTTTTTGAAGGCATAAAACAACGTTTTGCCCACACACGATCATTTTAAATTACGTTTTTTAAAACGTCGTTTTTTTTCATCACAAAAAACGACCGTCTGTACGCGGCATAAGTGTAGCAATATGTTGCTAAATCTTGTACCTTCATTAAATGTAAACATATTTCTACACTTAAGAGCCCATTCACACAGGGGCAACACAACTGTTTGGAGGCGACCTGGAAGCGCCCTGAGCCCGCACTACAGCGCGACATGGGGGGGACTTCAAGTCGCCTCCAGGACAGGAGGCTTTCCAGTGTCCAATCAAACTTGAATCAGCTCTGTGGGAGGGAGGGAGGGTTTTGCTCTAAAAACTATTGTCACTTCCTGAAAAGTCGCTGCAGTAAAGACAGTGATCCGACTTCTGAGGCAACTTCCATTGAAATCAATGGATACAAGTCGCCTAGAAGTCGGATTGAAGTTGTACAGGAACCTTTTCTGAAGTCGAAGCGACTTCAGTAGTGTACATTAAGACGGCTCCATTCAGTTCAATAGCTTTTCTCAACAGCGTGACTTGGGGCGACTTCAAGTCGGATCCCAGGTTGCCCCTGTGTGAATGGGCTCTTCTCTTTTATACTCATTTGTGATATGACGCTACTTGTATATCAAGACATTGCAGGGTTTGGATTTTTTTTTTACTGTTCAGATCCAGATCCCTCATTAAAAAAATTATATATATATATATATATATATATATATATATATATATATATATGTAGAAACATTATATTAAAATAATAAATAAATTATACTGTATACAGTATAAATACACAGTATATATAGTAAAACCTTGGATTGCGAGCATAATTCGTTACGAAAACGTGCTTGTAATCCAAAGCACTCGTATATGAAAGCAAATTTCCCTATAAAAATGGATAGAAGCGCAGATGATTCGTTCCACAACCATTTAGGGTCCTTTCACACGAGCGGACCGTTCGTCCGTTCATTACAAGTCCGTTAACGGACTTGTAATGAATCCCTATGGGAACGCGTCCGTTAGCGGATGGAGCATCCGCTAGCGTCCGCGTCAGTCGGGATCCGGTTTTCCGAACGGAAGAAACCCTATTTTTCTTCCGTTCGGCGGAACGGACCGGATGCAGATGGACAGACGGTCCGTCTGCATCCGGTCCCCCATAGGGGACAGCGGAGCAGAGACAGGGCGGTCCCTGCACTGTGTGCGGGGACCGCCCTATCCGCCGACAGCTCAGCGCTGAGCTTTGGCGGACACACGGAGCGGGCCCAGAAACGGTCCGCTCCATGTGAAAGAGCCCCAATTCATATAAAAATGATCACAGCAATACAAAATACAGTATAAAGTGTAGCTTCAGGAGCTACAGAGTATAAAAGTGAGGCGGTTCACACTGCCATGACCTAAGACCCCTTTCACAATGAGCCGCGCCGGGCCTTAGCGGTAAGGCGCTGCTAGTTTTAGCGGCGCTTTAACGTCGTTTTGGTATATACACCACCGCCCCAAAGAGGCTGCTTGCAGGACTTTTTTAACATCCTGCCAGCGCAGCACCCCAGTGTGAAAGCACTCAGGCTTTCACATTGGGGTGGCAGGGGAGGTATTTTACAGGCGCTTTTTTTAGCCCTTTGGCACCTGAAAAACAACTCAGTGTGAAAGGGGTCTAAAAGTCGGCACGACTTTGCCAGGCAACTTCAGGGAATGCCTGGGTAATCTTCCTGTAATGTCTGATCCAAATCACATCAATTCAGATAAGAATCTGACTTGGAGGCATCTTCCATAAAGGGACACTAAAGGCAAGATTTTTTTTGATTAAAAATAACAAACATGTTATACTTACCTCCGCTGTGCAGTTTGTTTTGCACAGAGTGGCCCCGATCCGTGTCTTCTGGGGTCCCTCGGCGGCTGTCTCTGGTCCTCCTCGCAAAAGCTTTCCACGTTCATGCGAGCTCCCTCGCATGGTGGAAAGCAAAGGATTTCACATGTCACGCGACTTGGGGACTCACAGGTCGGCTCCCAAATCGCAGCAGTGTGAACCGAGCCTTATACACAGTTGTAACGTAACCCTACTCACATTGCAAGACCTCACTTGTTTATCAAGATAACATTTATAAAATAAACTTTGCTCATTTTTTAACCACTTCCCGCCCGGTCAATAACAGATTGACGTCCAGGAAGTGGTTCTGAAATCCTGACTGGACGTCTATTGACGTCCTGCAGGATTTCATTCCCGCGCGCACCAGTGGGGGCGTGCAGCGCGGCGATGCGGGGTGTCAGTCT
The DNA here is from genome assembly GCF_905171775.1 of Rana temporaria. NCBI lineage: Eukaryota > Metazoa > Chordata > Amphibia > Anura > Ranidae > Rana > Rana temporaria. The sequence goes on along the minus strand of NC_053490.1, from coordinate 107,565,685 downwards.
GACACCCTGCATCTCTGATCTCGGTAAAGAGCCTTCGGCGGAGGCTCTTTACCACGTGATCAGCCGTGTCCAATCACGGCTGATCACGATGTAAACAGGAAGAGCCATTGATGGCTCTTCCTCACTCGTGACAGGGGGGGTTTGCGCTGATTGTTTATGAGCGCAGCCCCTCCTCGGATGCCCACACTGGACCACCAGGGAAGCCCACTCTGGACCCAGGGGTGTATTTAGGTTTTGTGCTGCCCTAGGCCTGGTGAAACTCACACACCCCCTACTTTATATATGACGCACACCTTCCTTTTTAAGACTCGTCCTGTCATTTTCATGGGATGAGGACAGAGGGACAGGGTGAGATGAGGACAGGGGGACAGGGTGGGATGAGGACAGGGGGACAGGGTGGGATGAGGACAGGGGGACAGGGTGGGATGAGCACAGGGGGACAGAGCATCTTTCCCCTCTCCTCTCCCATCACTTCATTCGTTCACCTCGTATCTGCTCCCCCCCTTACCTCCTGGTTACTGTGCAGCACGGCTCTCTCGGTTGTGTCTCTCCTCAGCTCCTCCTCCTGGCTGTGTACCTGCTTTTTCGCCGCCCCCCACAAAGTGCCGCCCTAGGCCTGGGCCTTGTTGGCCTAGGCCATAATACATCTCTGACTGGACCACCAGGGAAGGGCAGAAAAAGAAAAGGGCAAAAAAAAAGGGCAGTAATAAAAAAAAAAGGAATAGATGCCAATCAGTGACCACAAATGGGCACTGACTGGCAACATGGACCCCTCAGTGATCATCGGTGTCCATCAGTGCCACCCCACAGTGTCCATCAGTGCCACCCCTAAGTGCCCATCCCACCTATCAGTGCCCATCTGTGCCACCCACAAGTACCCATAAGTGCCGCCCATGAGTGCCCATCTGTGCCGCCTATGAGTGCCCAGTGTCGCCTATGAGTGCCCATCAGTGCCGCCTATGAGTGCCCATCAGTGCCGCCTATGAGTGCCCATCAGTGCCGCCTATGAGTGCCCATCAGTGCCGCATACCAGCGCCGCCATCAGTGCCACCTCATCGGTGCCCATCAGTACTACCTCATCGATGTCCATCAGTGCCATCTCATTGGTGCCCATCAGTGCCGTCATATCAGTGCCCGTAATTGAAAGAGAAAACTTACTTATTTACAAAAAAAATTAACAGAAAAAAAGAAAAACTTAATTTTTTTCTAAATTTTCAGTCTTTTTTTAGTTGTTGCGCAAAGGGGATCAAATACCACCAAAAGAAAGCTCTATTTGTGGGGAAAAAAGGATGCCGATTTTGTTTGGGTATAGTGTAGCATGACCGCGCAATTGCCATTCAAAGTGCAACAGCGCTGAAAATTGGTTTGGGCGGGAAGGTGCGTAAGTGCCTGGTATGGAAGTGGTTAAAACACTTGCAGACCAAGTTACTTGCAATCCAAGGTTTTACTGTATATATATTACAGGTACTTATACCGCCATCAATTTTCACAGAGCTTTACATATACATTGTACATTCACATTAGTCCCTGATCTCAAGGAGCTTACAATCTAAGATCCCTAAGGCTCTAATTCCACTATTGCCGCGATTTTTTGCCGTGATTTTACCGCAATTTTTTGCTGCGGTTTTGAAGCAATGCCTGTGTATTCTTGAGGTCCTGGACCTCAAGTCGCAGGGACTATATTATATTCAACTTTTTAATTAATATCATGAATTTAAATGAATATGAATTTATTGTTTGACAATTACATGCAATAATGTACCCAAATTATTTTGTTGTCATTTTTTTGAGACACACAGCGGTTGATTTACTAAAACTGGTGTTCAAAATCTGGTGAAAAAAATCAGATTCCAGCTTTTTTTGTCAAAGCTTAACTCAGGGCTCGACAAAATCCGGGCGCACGGCCGCAATTGCGACCAGGAATAGTGACCTGGCGCCCGCGGAATCTTAGGCCTGTAGAAGGCCGCAAAGCCGCGGCCTCAATGCCGGCCAGTAATTGAGGCCGCGGCTTTGCGGCCTTCTGCAGGCCTAAGCTTCCTTCTGTGATCTTGTGGTGCGCCATCTTGTGGTGGCCGTTGGCATTACAAGTAAAACAGCAATCCAGCAATTCTAATGTGTTTTTCACTGTTTTCACTGCCATCTCCTTCCCTCTAATTAGAGCCCCCAAATATTATATATATTTTTTATTCTGACACCCTAGAGAATAAAATGTCGGTCGTTTTTTGGGAAAAAAATACACTTTTTTTAATAAAAAAATAAGACACCTGTAAAGTCAGCACAATTTTTTTTATATTGTGAAATATAATGTTACGCCGAGTAAATTGATACCCAACATGTCATGCTTCAAAATTGCGTCCGCTCGTGGAATGGCGACAAACTTTTATCCTTTAAAATCTCCATACTGTTAAAAAGTTCTACAGGTTGCATGTTTTGAGTTACAGAAAAGGTCTAGGGCTAGAATTATTGCTCTCGCTCTATCGATTGCGGCGATACCACACATGTGTGGTTTGAATACCGTTTACATATGCGGGCGCTACTCACGAATATGTTCGTTTCTGAGCGCAAGCTCGGTGGGAGGGGGGGCGCGTTTTCTGGCTCCTAACTTTTTTAGCTGGCTCCTAGATTCCAAGCAAATTTGTCAAACCCTGGCTTAACTGAACAAGCTGAAGTTAGAAGCTGATTGGTTTCTGTGCAGAGCTGCACCAGATTTTGTACTCTCCAGTTTTATTAAATCAACCCCATAGAACTTTATTTTGGTGGCATTTAATAATCACTGTTTTTTTTTTGTTTTTTTTTAATTATGAAAAGAAAAAAGAGCAAAATAAAACACTATTAGCAACAAAAAAAAACTGAAATTACCCTTTTTTTTATAAAGTAAACACCCCAAAGTGATCTCATTTGATGGTATTGCGGGGGGTTAAACAAAGCGCTTGGTAATTGGGTAATTGTGTAGTAGATACATTAACCACTTATGGACCCCTTCACGCCGATATACATCGGCAGAAGGGCACGGCTGGGCACAGGCACGTACCTGTACATTGCCTTTAAGAGCCCAGCCCCACGCTCGCGACCCGGTCCGGAGCTCCGTGACCGTGCCCAAGGGACCCGCAGACCTGATCGCCGCCGGTCACAGGAGCTGAAGAACGGGGAGAGGTGTGTGTAAACACACCTTCCCCGTTCTTCTGTGTGGCAGTGACACTGATCGTCCGTTCCCTGATATAGGGAACGACGATCAGTGACGTCACACCTACAGCCACGCCGTCATACAGTAAGAATCACTCCCTTAGGGCACACTTAACCCCTTAGCGCCCCCTAATGCTTAACCCCTTCACTGCCATTGTCATTTTCATAGTAATCAGTGCATTTTTATAGCACTTTTTGCTGTGAAAATGACAATGGTCCCAAAAATGTGCCAAAGTGCTCGATGTGCCATAATATCGCAGTCACGAAAAAAATCGCTGATCGCCGCCATTACTAAAAATTATTATTAAAAATGCCATAAAACTATCCCCTATTTTGTAAATGCTGTAAATGTTGTGCAAACCAATCGATAAACGCTTATTGCAATTTTTTTTACCAAAAATAGGTAGAAGAATACGTATCGGCCTAAACTGAAAAAAAAAAATTATATATTTTTTGGGGATATTTATTATAGCAAAAAGTTAAAAATATTGAATTGTTTTCAAAATTGTCGCTCTATTTTTGTTTATAGCACAAAAATTAAAAACCACAGAGGTGATCAAATACCACCAAAAGAAAACTCTATTTGTGGGGAAAAAAAGGACGCCAATTTTGTTTGGGAGCCATGTCGCAAAAAGGGGCAAGGTCCTTAACCTGCATATTGGTCTGGGTCTTAAGTGGTTAATAAAGGGATCATACCCGGAGGATGGAGGCAGTGAATGGGTTAATGTAATGCTCTCATACAGTGGCAGGACAGGGGTGAAGGGATTCTCATGGGGGGGATAAGGGAGGTGAGGGGTCATTATACAGGTCACTGGAGACAGAATGGAGATAGTATGCCCTGGATAGGAGGGGGAGTAGGCAGGAAAGAGTTAAAAAAATATATTTCTGTGTCATAGGAACATAATAAAGGGATTAGCAGCTGCAATTGTGCCCATTCACAATTACAGGATCTAGTTACTTCCTTTGTTGTAACGGGAGGGACCAGCACTGTAAATAACCCCATGTGATCACTGTGATGACCAATCACAGCAATTGCATGGTACCCATCCCGTTGATTCGGCTGGGTACAGTGTCTTGTGTACCCAGAAATCGAATGATAGCTCGGTACACAGCAATCAACTGGGGGATTGGTGGCACAGGGGCTATTTATCTAGTGGCATTCAAAATAAAGGGCCACCAGCAGTTGCAGCTGCTGATAATTTTTTTGGGTGGGGGGAAAAACAGTGCACCCAATATTCATTCGCTATTGTCATACAACTGGGTGGGCTCGGTTCGCAGTGCTCTGTAAAAACAGTAAAGTTAGCCCAATTTTTTTGTATAATTATTTATAATTTCGAATATTTGTTCTAAGCAAAAAAAATTGAGATTCTCATTTTAGCCAAAATCGTGCAGCTTTACTCTCTACTAATAACAAATAAGCAGTTCCTCGGCTGTTATTACAAGCAGCAGGAGGGAACGCCCCCCTCCTACCGCCTTCTGCCACTCACCCGGGCTCTCCCGTCCCACTGGGAGACCCGAGTGACCCGCCAGCTGGCTGGAGACCGAGAGCCAGAATTGTCTTTGATCGGGTCTTGGTAAACTCGGGAGCCAACTGAGGCAGTTTTCAAAAGTCTATAGTCAAAAACGCAGATCTTGGCGTTTTGAATACTTTCAAGTGCAGAGGAAGAGTTTGGGGTCTTATAGACCCCAGGTCCCTCCATAAAGTGTATCTGTCATTGCCTAGTACTGTCATAAGGGATGTTTACATTCCTTGTGACAGCAATGAAAGTAATTTTTTTTTTAAATCGACAGTATAAAAATAAGAAAAAAATACGATTTTTTTTTTTTTTTTCCGCCCCATCCCTCCGTGCTCTTGCAGCAAAGTGAAAGCATATGTAAGTCGCATTTGCAAAATGTAAACCGTGTTCAAACCACACATGTGAGGTATCGCCACGATTGTTAGAGTGAGAGGAATAATTCTAGCACAAGACCTCCTCTGTAACTCTAAACATGTAACATTAAAGATTTTAACAGCGTCGCCTATGAAGATTTTTAAGAGTGTGCGCAATTTTAATGCATGACATGTTAGGTATCTAATTACTCGGCGTAACATCATCTTTCACATTATACAAACAAATTGTGCTAACTTTACGGTTTGTTTTTTTATATATTGAAATGTATTTTTTCCCAAAAAAATGCCTTTTAAAGACCGCTGCGCAAATACAGTGTGACATATAATATTGCAATGACAGCCATTTTTATTCTGTTGGGTCCCTGTTAACAAAATATATATAATGTTTTGGGGTTATACGTAATTTTCTATCAAGAATACAGATTTTAACTTGTACGCAATAAATGTCAGAAAAAGGCCAGGTCTTTAAGCGATTAAGATAAAAAACCTTCTGTGTGCAGCAGCCCCTCTCAGCCCCCCTAATACTTATCTGAGCCCCATCTAGATTCAGTGATTCTGCACGAGTGTGACTCTGCTATCCGGGACTCTCCTCCTTATTGGCCAAGTCAGCAGTGCCTTTGACTCCCGCTGCTGTCAATCATTGTCAGTGAGCCAATGAGGAGAGAAAGGGGGCATGGCTCCATGTTTGAATGGACACACAGAGCTTTGGCTCGGCTTGGGTGCCCCCATAGCATGCTGCTTGCCGTGGGGGCACTCAACAGGAGGGAGGGGACAGGAACGCCAAAGAGGCATCCGAGGAGAGGAGAATCTGGGCTGGCCTGTACAAAACCACAGCACAGAATAGGTAAGTATAACATGTTTGTTATTTTTAAGGGGGAAAAAAAAACTAGACTTTAGTATAACTTTTATAGGTGGACTATGTGTTAGGCCTCGTACACACGGCCGAGGAACTCGACGTGCCAAACACATCGAGTTCCTCGGCCAGTTCAGCCCTGAAGCCGCCGAGGACCTCGGCGGGACGAGAGCTCCCATAGAACAACGAGGAAATAGAGAACATGTTCTCTATTTCCTCGCCGAGGTCCTCGTCGGCTTCCTCGGCCGAAAGTGTACACACGACCAGTTTCCTCGGCAGAATTCAGCCAGAAACTCGGTCGGAAGCTGAATTCTGCCGAGGAAACTGGTCGTGTGTACGGGGCCTAACATAGTGTTTTGGTTTTGTTTGTGTTCTAATGTTTTTTTTTTTTATTATTATTCTTTTTAGATGAGGAGTACTCCAGGCGTTGGAGATCACTAAGAGACCGATATCGGAGGGATCTCACAGATGAACAGTTGGCCAGAAGTGGAGCCCCCACCAAAAAAACAACACGCAGGAGGTACCTCTATGCCACAGAGTTGGCTTTCTTGCGAAGGCCCATGGAGGCAAAGATGTAAGTAAAAATTAATTGACGAGAATCTAAAATACTGTGTATTTTAATGCTTGTGTACACTCATTTTCATTTATAAGTTTCTTTTGTATAGGACCAAATTCAACTGGTTTAACGAGGAGGAGGAGAAGGTAAACCTGAAGGTGGAACCGAGTGAGCCATGCACCTCAAACAATCAAATGTCCACAGAGCCAGAAAGTACGATAGCAAACTTATCTCCTCAGAGTGCAGAGGTACAACAGTACAGCACATGTCTATCGTGCTCTCTCTATCTATAGTGCAACTATACTGTATTTAATACTCTGTACAATTCTCTCAAATCTATCATTCTATCCGTATTTTATTTTTAAAAATGATTCTGTTTCTCTAGGATAATGTTACAGGGGACATGGAGATTGTCCCAAGGATGTCAAGACAGCATAGCTCAGACCGTGTGCAATCAACACGGACATCTGTAGACAGTCAGATTCTACGATTGCTGATGGAGAGCCGTTCAAACAAGACCAGCAGCCCAGCCATCCAAGATTCCTTTTCAAATCTCAGTGATCCCCGGGTAGCAATCTGCCGCAGTATCCATGTAATATTGGCAGGTCTCTCTACTCAGCGTGAAATGCAGGCCACTAATGATATATTAAGTTATCTTTTGGCCTGCAGGTCTGCTCATTGGAGAGACCTTCCCCCTCCTCAGATGATGCACAACACAGCCACTACCTCAACCAGCTTGGCTTATCCCCAGGCCTCCATGCATCCCTACCCACCTTTCCCCCCTACTTCTTCCTACCCCAACCACCCAACCCAAACATTCCTATGCTAGCTATTTCTTAGACACACCTGCTGTCCCCCAAGCCACCCCTGTGGCAAAATCACAGTCCCCTGTTGGTTCCCAACCCTTTGTTCAGTCTCCCTCTACCCATTTCTCCACTTACCACAATCTTTATGTTAAAATTCATATTTTTGTAAACTGGCAAATGCTGCGTTCTTCTCTTTTCTTTAATTGAAATGTAGTGTTCCATGTGACAGTCATCACATAGCGGTGACATGCATATCTGCCTGCCCCAACTATTTGATCGAAAAATGCGGGGACAAGTTAGCTTAATTTGGGTTAGCTCACTTTTTCAGAAAAAATGCATCGCCGCCCACACTGGTTCCTTCTGTATTTACCACCATTGGTGATGAGCAGTCAATGCCCATGCAGCCAGTGCAGAGATCTGCGGATTTTACATTCCTGCTACTCTCCCTCTTCTTTCTGCAGTGCTTCTGACACACATGGTGTGCTCTTTACTATGCAGTGTGTCCCTTCATTATAGACTTATTATTACATGTTTAGGTTTACATGGGATAAAAAAAATCAACCCTGCATTTTCAAATATTGCAAAGCACACAGCACAGACATGTATATAAGCTTTGATCTATACTGTTTTATGTGGCGCACACAAAATATGCTTGTCAGTCTACAACTGTTGATATGTGATGACTAAGCCAGCCCATAGATAATTCATTGCTTTTTGTTCAACCAGTAGGTTAAACCCCAAAAAATACTCGATTCCCCTCATCCACGCGTTTGAGGTGTATTGGGGAATATTCTAGCGCTGAGGCTTTGTATTTTGACAGCAGGGAGACTTCCCCTTCATCAGAATACACTGATTGGTGCTGCCAGCTATAGTCGGCGGTGCTGATCAAGTGTCAAAAATCCGACAGGGCAGTAGATCGACTTCTGTAACACCACCCTGCCCATAAATGGAAAAAAAATTGTCTGGTCCCTGCTGAATTTAGATACATATATGGCAAGCTTAGGACTTGTCTGGATCATGGCCATATTGGGGAAACAATGTGATTTCTGCCCCTTTGTGCATGTGCAGCTGTGGGGAAGGGAATGCTACACCTGCAGCTTTATGTCCCACCAATAACAGCTTCCTTCCAGGTTCATACAAGAATGGGTTCGGAACCAAAGCTCATCCTTAGTGATGACATCGCTCTGGAAAGGATCATGAAATGGTACCATGAAAAAAAACATTTTAGGAGAAGACTTTTGTTTTGAAGAATAAAAAAACAAATCTAGATAAGGTCATCCTGCCATGAGACTTGTCCTTTAGTAGGCACAAAATAATCGCCAAAGGCATTTTGGATGAGAAATACAGGATTAGGGGGAAGCAAGTTCATGAACTGTACATCTTGTGCAGTAT